>NW_022589752.1:2523222-2524988 GCF_004348235.1 Phoca vitulina
AAAGAAAGAAAGAAAGAAAGAAAGAAAAAAGAAAGAAAAAAGAAAAAAAGAAAGAAAAAGCTCTGTGATCTTTAATGAATAGAGAGGTAGGTCCAAGTTGAACATCTCATCCAAAAAAAATGGGATAAGATTTCTAAGTCCTTCTTTCTCTGAACAGAAGTAGCATTCTCCTTTAACGAATTTGAAACCAAGTCTAAGTCCCTCACTTCCATTTGAAATAATCATTTCATAAAGCAATAACCTTTGGAAATGGGAGCGTTGGAGAAGACAATAAAATAGCTCCAGCAATCAATGAAAGAAGAGGCGCAATGTACAGCTCATAAGAGTCAAATCTGCAGCATTTTGAAATATAAGTTTTTAAGTCACACCAACACATATCTAAAAATTGAACAAGTCACTTTAGGTTTCTCGGTTACCTGAAGAAGTAATTCATACAATAGGTTAGTTTTGCTCAAAGTGTATGGACCCTTCCCCAATGACTGGGCCGCCAAGGCAGTGTAATGAAAACTGATAACTTTGCCAACTCAGGAAGCTCGAGACGTGTGCCCAATAAATGTAAGCAGACATTATATCCTTCATAATCAGGGTAGAATGAAGATGTGAACTGAATAAATGCTTGAGAAAAATCATAGCTTCTATTAGATGCAAAGATTGAAGTGTTAGACACCTTTAAGCTCAGCTTTCATTTAATTTACTGCTTTCCTTCCTGTAGTGTGAAGGGAGTGAAAAATTTTTCTCTCTAATTTTTTCCCCTTTCATGACTTGACCACGAAGATGAAATCGGGGTACTTTAATTACCATTCAGAGCCAAAGGCTTGCCCTTTGATATGGAAATCCCATTTCTGCGACTGCCTTTTCCCGGCCCCTTCTCCTTCCAGTTGCCCAACAGAATTTTAAGTAGCTTTGTCACCAGCTGATAGTGAAAGCTAACTGTAGCTCTTTCCTGTTAAGTTCTAAGTTACACTATGTTTCTTTCACCAAATTGGAGGAGCTGAAAGCAAGAAAGGAGGGGGAGGGAGGGGGGAAAGAGATAGAGAGAGGGACTCAGGGAGGGAGAGAGAGAGAGGGGGGATATGAATGAGAATATGACCGACTCTATCCATTAGAGACGCTGAATTAGAGTTTCTACCCTGTCAGCATGAAGTGTGGCCCATCCTGCACAAAGCCTCTCACTTTAAACACACACACACACAGAGCACAAACCGATGAAAGCTGCCATGTACAGTTACCCCGTTATTGTCATCTGCCTGCTGCATGACTCCAGGCTTTGCTATAATTATTAATTGCACTTGTCAACTGTCATTAATTCCTCTTTAGCATCCCTGTCTTTGAGTAATTAGACAGAACAGCCTCACTGAGCTCATTGTTTAGAGTCCCTTGAAAGAGCCCACTGGGCTTTCTGCAGAGAAAACCATCAGGAATACAATAGAGCACTTCTCAGTTAACCCTTTGGAAGTGTGAATGGAAGAGAAATCGCTTTCACAGGTTTGGGTGGCCTGCTTTACTTTGTGGGTACGTAAAGTCACTGTCAGCTACCTCGTACCTGGAACCAGATTTTAAATATGTCTTTCCTGCAGAGAAGAGGTATTTAAGTTAATTGAAAAGTCAGAAAAAGTCTTTGGGAAAATAAAATTTCCAAATGAACGCCATCAAACTTTTTATCATTTTCTCATTTGATCTTACGCTTTCTACGTTGGAGAAGCTATGTTCTTCAGAAATAGTATTTCCTATATGCCATTTACATTCTCTCTCTCTCTCTCTCTCTC
>NW_022589752.1:2525388-2588999 GCF_004348235.1 Phoca vitulina
GTGACTTTTGATTTCTCTAAGTTATAATTTAGATTCTAAATTTTAGATTGACAGGATTGAAGCTCCAATTTTTATTTAGTCCTTTTCCCAGCCTCCTACATAAGGAGTCAATTGACAGTGCTTTTAATTGTACAACTGGTAGCTCTGAATACATTTTTAAATTCTATTTTAAAACCCCTACACTGAAAATGAAGCCATACTTGGTATTTGGCCCATGGCCTCAAGAAGTTCCCTGAATTTATCCAGGGATAAATTCTGAGTAATAATTCCAAATGAGAATTACTGTGTTATCATTTGAAATCACATAATGCATAAGAAAGCACTGTAAAAACTGTGAAGTGCTATAAAACGTCATATTAGTATTTTACCATTATTGGCCTATAAAACTAAACTCCTTCAATGCTGTTAAATCTATTTGTAGCTTTAAATTCTTTAGCAATTAGAAATATGTCAAGAATAAAGAATATTTAGCCATTTTCTAATAGTGACACTGTTAGTACCAAAATAGTTATCTGTTACTAGTTTAAACCACTCATATAGTAAAGCTTCTTGATCTAGCCATTCCACTGAAGAGAAAAATCATAAGAATTTCTCTTGAAAAGGTTAAGGCCTATGTAGTTTTTGAAAATAAATGAAAGTAAATATGGTCACTAGGGATCTTTAGAGCTATTTCCTCTATTATCTTGGCTATAAGGTTTTTTCAGATGCTGGCTGAGTGCATTTTAGCAATAATGGCATTTACTGAAGTCGAGATATGTGCTCTGTACACTCCATATACATCAACTCATTTACTGCTCAAATCTCTATGAAAGAGGTAGCATCATCTCAAATTTAGAAATAGGAAAACTAAGCAAGAGTAGTTAAAGAAGTTGTCCAAGACCGCACAGTTAGTGAAGGGCTGTCAAACTCTGACAAATCCAAAAGCTCTACTCTTTCTTTTTTTTTTTCTTGCCCACTTTCATTTATTTATTTTTTTATTATGTTATGTTAATCACCATACATTACATCATTAGTTTTTGATGTAGTGTTCCATGATTCATTGTTTGTGCATAACACCCAGTGCTCCATTCAGTACGTGCCCTCTTTAATACCCATCACCAGGCTAACCCATCCTCCCAACCCCCTCCCCTCTAGGACCCTCAGTTTGTTTCTCAGAGTCCATAGTCTCTCATGGTTTGTCTCCCCCTCCAATTTCCCCCCTTCATTCTTCCCCTCCTGCTATCTTCTTTTTTTTTTTTTTTTAACATATAATGTATTATTTGTTTCAGAGGTACAGGTCTGTGATTCAACAGTCTTACACAATTCACAGCGCTCACCATAGCACATACCCTCCCCAATGTCTATCACCCAGCCACCCCATCCCTCCCACCCGCCACCACTCCAGCAACGCTCAGTTTGTTTCCTGAGATTAAGAATTCCTCATACCAGTGAGGTCATATGATACATGTCTTTCTCTGATTGACTTATTTCACTCAGCATAATACCCTCCAGTTCCATCCACGTCGTTGCAAATGGCAAGATTTCATTCCTTTTGATGGCTGCACATATCTTCTTTATCCATTCATCTGTCGATGGACATCTTGGCTCTTTCCATAGTTTGGCTATTGTGGATATTGCTGCTATAAACATCGAGGTGCACGTACCCCTTCGGATCCCTACATTTGTATCTTTGGTGTAAATACCCAGTAGTACAATTGCTGGGTTGTAGGGCAGCTCTATTTTCAACTTTTTGAGGAACCTCCATACTGTTTTCCAGAGTGGCTGCACCTGCTTGCATTCCCACCAACAGTGTAGGAGGGTTCCCCTTTCTCTGCATCCCACCAACATCTGCCATTTCCTGACTTGTTAATTTTAGCCATTCTGACTGGTGTGAGGTGGTATCTCATTGAAGTTTTGATTTGGATTTCCCTGATCCCGAGTGATGTTGAGCAATTTTTCATGTGTCTATTGGCCATTTGAATGTCTTCTTTGGAAAAATGTCTGTTCATGTCTTCTGCCCATTTCTTGATTGGATCATTTGTTCTTTGGGTGTTGAGTTTAAGAAGTTCTTTATAGATTTTGGATACTAGCCCGTTATCTAATATGTCATTTGCAAATATCTTCTCCCATTCTATCGGTTGTCTTTTGGTTTTGTTGACTGTTTCTTTCACTGTGCAAAACCTTTTTATCTTGATGAAGTCCCAATAGTTCATTTTTGCCCTTGCTTCCCTTGCCAAAAGCTCTACTCTTAACCACTTTTCTAGACCATCTCTCCAGGAGCTAAGACACTATCCTATTTAGGTTTCAACCCAATAGGTAATAAATCTAGATTTCTGACCATGTTTCCTAAAGAGCAAAATATATTAATATCTCTGAAATACTTGTTGTAAAAGTATGACATAAAAATATGCTGGACACCTTAGAAATTTGGCATTCAATACATTCAAAGTGAAACTGGGTGGAGGTGGGGGGAAAGAAAGAAAATGAGTTTTGCAAATGTTGGGGATTATTTCAGCTATCCTTGGGCACTGTTATTACTGTGTGTAAATGCTAGGTTAATATAAGAAAAATCTATTTTGATTTCTACACACACACACACACACACACAAACACACATACATATACATACACACACATTTCCTGAGTATTTACTGCATACCTAGTCTGTGCTAAGAAGTATATAAGGCACTGAGGAAGTACAGAAGTATAAATTATGATTATTAACTAAAAGGAGTTTTCAGACTGACTGAAAAGACAGAATTTTGAGAACACAATTAACATACTACAAAGTGCTAAATGGAATACAATCAATGAAATAGATTGAATGAAAGAGCTAGGATCAGTGATGTTACAGGAAGGAAAAATGTGACTTATTAAAAGGAAAAACTTTCTAAGTATCAGCAGTGTCCAAATGAATCAAGCTGATTTGATAAGCAATGACTATCTATCACTAAAAACATTCAAGTTAGGTGATGATCAATAAAGAATGATACAAAAGATTTTCTATGGTGGTTGTAAGGTTGACCCAGCCTAAATAATATTGTCTAGTACCATCTCGCATGTCTTAGATTCCATAATTCCATAAAATAAATTTTTAGCAAGGAAGGGAAACTTTATTTTGCATGTTCTTTACAGAGAAGTCATCTTGAAGAAATTTGGTATCGAATTTAATTTTGAAAGATGAATTGGAATTTAAAAAGTGGTGATAATAATGTATGGGGATTAATATAACAATAAAAATTTTTTTTAAAAAAGTGGTGATAAGAATAAAATAAATAAATAAATTACAAAGAGAATTACAAGTGCAAGGAGAGGAGTAGAGATAATAAACAGTTATTGGAAAGACAGTGAAAAAGGTCTACCTCACTGACATGAAGAGGAACTTGGGGGAGCAGGGGTGGTGGGGATGAGGTGAGCGGGGGTGGGGAGCAGGCAACAGAATAAAAGCTGCCTCAGCAGAAAGGAGACCTCTCAAAAGGTCTGGTCAAGAGGTTTTTCATGGATTTAACTGTAAGAGAAGGAGTTGATTGAGGAGAAAGAGCATTATGGATGAAACGTGAACCAGGAGGCAGTTAGGGTTCAGTACTGAGTTGTGCGGGACTAGAAACCTGATTTTCACTACTAAACAGCACAGTAGGCAAATTACTTGACCTCCCTCTAGTTCAGTATCCATATCATAGGATTGGTATGAAGGTTAAAAGAGTTAATCTATGGAAGGCATTTAGAAAAGTACCCAGCACATAGAGTACTCAATAAATGTTAGTTACGATTATTAATTACAATACACTTATTGCTAGCCAATATGTTTTAATTTATGCCCAATTGATATAAAAATTATGGTAAAGGAAAAGAGAGATTATTTAGTTTAGTATGGTATACTTTCCTAAGAGAGTTGCTGCAAAGAGGAATAAACTTCCTTGGAATACAGTGATTTTTAAAAAATTATTATTTGAAGTATTTATGAAGGGGTGCCTGGGTGGCTCCGTCAGTTGAGCATCCGACGCTTGGTTTCAGCTTGGGTCATGATCTCAGGGTCCTGGGATCAAGCCCCATATCAGACTCTGTGCTCAGCAGGGAGTCTGCTTCAAGATTCTCTCTCTCCCTCTCCCTCTGCTCCTCCCCCAGCTCGTGCTCACTCTCTCTCAAATAAATAAAATCTTTTAAGAAATAAATAGATAAATAAATACATAAATAAAGTATTTATGAGAAGTAGGAAAAATTATTATAATTTGTAAGGAAGTTTTCTGCAATGAATGGGAAATTAGATTATATGCCTCTTAGTTCCCTTTTCATTCTAAAGTGCTGAAGTTCTAGTTGATTAACAGTAAATCTAGCAAGTTAATAAGAATCCATATTTTTTAATCTTTGGAGAGAAATGAAATTTAAGTAATAATTTCCCTCAACTTTGGGCTGATGGAGTAATATAATATTAGGAGTGTAAGCTCTAGAACAAGACTGTCTGGATTCAAATCCAGGTGGTATCATTTAATTCTCTTGCATAAGCTTGGGCAGCTTCCTAAATTTTCCCATGCCTCAGTTCCCCCAAATATAAAATTGAGATAATAGAACTTATGGGATTGTTCTGAGGACTGAATAAGTTGATACATGTAAACTGCTTATAAATTTCTTATGAGTGTTCAACATATGTTAACTATATCACTGTCACTGAGATTTAAAATGTAGAATGGGAAAGAATAGGAAATACTAAATTTTAGAGAAAAAACTACTGTATTTCTAAAACAAGAGTACGTTTTGTAACTTTCTTTTTATGCCTTACCATCTATTCACCCTTTGTAATGCTTAAATAAATATGACTGAAATTTTTAGCAAAAAAGTTAGCCAAAGGAGATCCAAAAGTACAAACTTACAGTTATAAAATAAATAAGTCATGAAGATATAACGTATAGCATGGTGACTATAGTTAACAATATTGTATTCTATATTTGAAAGTTGCTAAGATAGATCTTAAAAGTCCTCACCACAAAAATAAAATATTTGTAACTACATATGGGCACCGACATTAGCTAGACTTATTGTGGTAATCATTTTGCAATATATACATTCATCAAATCATTGTTGTGCACCTGAAATTAATATAATATTATATGTCAATTATACCTCAATTAAAAAAATAAAAGCATAAATTATACCTCAATTAAAAAAATAAAAGCATACTTAATGCAATGACAATATCTACTCATTATAATACCATGTTTAACAAAGAGAAAGAGAGAAAGAAAGAAAAGAATAGAAAAGAAAAAAGAGCAGTTAGCTGATGGACTCAGCCTGACCAGTTGTGGAGTACATGAACTATAAATGACTATATGGTGAAGTATCATTCAGTCAAATTTACATTACTTAGATCTGCCATGGCTACCAACAATCATGCTCAGGAAATACATTTACCCAGTTTCTATTGGGGAACTTATATTACATTTTATTTTTGAATTGTAATATACCCTACTCTTCCCAAAAAACCCATACCATAACACATACCAGAGAAATAAATCTTTATGAGAGTGGACAAAACATGATAAATATTGACATTTCCCCTTTAGGGAAAAAATCAATGCCATCTTACTATTTATCAAATTAGACCAGATTATGCATAATTTCCTTAGGTTGAATTTAATAATCTGAAATGTACAGATTGGCATATCACTACTGCCTTAATATTTCTGAGCCAAATAGAGCTACACAGTTTTTCCTCTGCACCGTTGAGCATGCTATCTCAATTCTCTCCTCATTTCCACCATTCAAGACCCAACTCAGATATCGTGGTCTTAGCTATGCCTTTCTGGATTCCCACTTCTTCTCCACAGCCTTCATCCCTTGCCCATGAAACCTCTTACTTCTCTGATACATTAAATACAACAGAGAACATCAGTTAAAAGTCAGTTATGCAATGCACAGGTATCATCCGATGAAAATGGACCAACTACTCAGGGGCAGCATAACTGGTAAGAGGAGTCAGGAATCTTTCCCAAGTAGTTTCATAGAGTGGGTATGGTAGGTTGCAATGAAAGATTTCCACAGCACAATTCTTGGTAGTCATAATGCATTTTATGGGGCTCTTTCTTTCAGCAACATTCAGTCTGAGCCTATGACACCATACTAAAGCAGGTATCATAAAGGCCACTTACTTGGGATTATTAGAAGGGATTCAGGCACACACCTCAGCATCTCTTGCTTCATTCAGAGACAGATTTCAGAGCATCTCAATATATCTGCATATCCCTCAAACCATGTTCCCTAAGTATTGTTTGTTGCCATTGGGTTTCTCTTAGATGCTGTGGGACAACAAATTTGAAATTGTTGTCTCTGAAAGAAGTGGAATTCAGATACTCTGCATGGCCAAAGACTAATCAAATGCCTATGATTAAATTAGTTTTAAGATGACCCCCATCTTGAGAAAACTAGCATGCCTAGCAAAGACCACATCTGGATGCGAAGTACTCAGAAGTGAGCTATTAACCTCTGCATCCTGCCTTTCAACAGAGGACTGACATACTCTTGCCATCCTCATCCCCAGGACTTTCTATCACTTTTGAGGCCTAGGATCTCATTTTACTTAGAGTTGTGTCCTCTGCAGCAACCAGAAACATGCTTGGCATATTATGGTATAACTGTCACATGGAGATACCTCCTGCCTCCTGCTTTTCCATCCAACTCATTACACAACTTCTGACAAAGTACTGGGATGGATAAATAGTAGGCACACCCAAGATGGGTTCACCATCAACAAATTGGACATGTATCCCATGCTGCCTCCAAATTGTCTCATAAAGAAGTTACTAAAAAGAAGATGAACCAATATAGAATGTGTTGAACTTTATTTCTGTCCATTTTGAGTAATTTTGTTCAAGGAGAATTGAAAACAGATGGTTAAAATCAAGAAAATAGACTAAAACCCTAGTTAATGAACGTCTTGGAGATGGCTGTGCATGTATTTAGTATATGTTTAACTAAGATAAGCTTGCTAAGCAATATTTATATGTGTAGCATTTCTACTTTCTCAGAGCTACTGTTTCAAACTAGTGCATCCTCAAAGAAATTTTAAATCAGATTCCACCTCTGGTCACATTCCTGCACACTTGTACTTTCTAGTAGTTATGCAGCCTTAATCCTCTTGAAATTTTAGATCATAATTCCAAGAGTTATTAGGTTGGAAAACAGCTTCTGGGCAAGTGATGTTATTCAAAAAACTTTTTATACCAGAAATAATAGTTGGATTATTTCTGCCTCACAGATAGTCTCGAGGTCTGACTTTTAATATAATTCTGACATGAGTGTTCCTTCCTTTTAAATAACAATACTTTCAAAACAAAAGGGAAAGATGGGGGAATAAATAAAGAAAATACAATGGTTTGTTGAAAAATACAAAGGTTAAATTTAACTTTGACCTTCCTTTTCTATTCAGTTTACCCTATTCTTCTGTATTCCAGTGACATTAAGTAAATACTTTAATATTTGCTATTTAAGGGCATATCAACATCTTGAGCTCTATTAAGTCTCTATAAGCGTTATTTCCTTTTTAAAATTGCTAGTCATAATGTATATATTTTCTTTTAAAAAACATATTATTTACTTTTGAAAAGTTATTCCATTCCAAAAATTAAAGTATTTGTTTATGCTCTGTATCAGTACAGATAAAGTTTAAAAATAGAAAAAGTGGTCATACATCGAAGTTCACTTATTTAAGTATCCATCTGAGGTGTGCTGGTAATGGAAGAACACAGAATTCATTTTATAAAACAGTTTCTTTCAATGAAAAAAGACAAGTTCATTTGAATAATAGATAAAATATATTTTACTTTATTTTAATAAATTGCTTCATTATGGATTTAATAATCACTTTTTTATTAAGGTTTGCAGTTATAAAAGTGAGAATAAAGGGGGACATGCAGGAGGACTTTAACAAATTCAACTGTGAGACACATCTCTAAATGTATGGACATGAATTATGCTTACAACAATGAGGTAACCGTTTCATTTAAAAAAAGTGACTATAGAAACACTAGAATGGTACTGGAAGATTTAAATTATGGTTTTCAAAATGTAGATATCTTAATAAGGAATAATACATATTGTCCATTATATAAGATCTAAAATTTTTCAAAGGATTCTAAAAATCTTATTTCCAAGGTATTATTCTCAGTGATAGTGGGACCAAGTGGAATTCACATAAAGGCAAAAGTTGGCACAACATGAGGAACTACCCAATGGCCTGAGACAGATCAAATCTGAAGCAGTGTGATCCAACCCTACCATTGGGATTTTATGAGTAAACACTGGATAAACTTGTTGGCAGTGTTATGGCATTTTATCCTAGCCATGTAGACCATAGTTTAATGTATTACAAATTCTGAAAAACATTTTGTTCCTCTTGATTTTTTCCTAATCCAAAAATCAGAACAAAGAATTTAGACATGTTTATGTAGCAATCTATATATATAGAAAATGCTCTCATTTGAAAAACTATGTATAAAGTACTAAAGCAATCTCTATCAAAATTCCAACGGCATTTCTCACAGAAATAGAAAAACAATCCTAAAATTGGTATGGAATCACAGAAGAACCTGAATAGTCAATGCAATACTGAGAACAAAGAATAAAGCTGGAGACATCACACTTCCTGATTCCAAACTATACTACGCAGCTACGGTAATCAAAACAGTGTGGTACTGGCATAAAAATAGACACAAAAGATCAATGGAACTGAATTGAGATCCCATAAATAAACCCCTGTACGTAGGGACAACTAATATTTGACAAGGGAGTCAAAGATACTCAATGGGGAAAGGATCATCTCTTCAATAAATGAAGCCTGGAAAGCTGGATAACCATAAGCAGAAGAATGAAATTGGACCCCTATCTTACACCATTCACAAAAATTAACATAAAATACATGAATACTTGAACATGAGACCTGAAACTGTAATACTCCAAGAGGAAAACATAAGGGGAAAGCTCCTTGATATATGAATTATGACATTGATACTTATAGTTAAAAAAATATGTATTTTTCCTTAAAATAAAAGCAATATATTCATTAAAGAAAGGCAACTATCACATGCAATCAAAAAGGTGAAATTTTTAAAAAATCAGCCATAGTCCTTTAATCCAGGCATAGCCTTTCAGCATTTTGCATATGTTCTTCTAGAATTTTTGTTCTGTGCATGCTACACACCTCTGTGTGTGTGTGCATGCACCCACATATCCAATCAATAAATATTTCTTTTTTTAAAAAGATTTTATTTATCTACCTGACAGAGAGATAGAGAGAGAGCACAAGTAGGCAGAGAGGCAGGCAGAGGGGAAGGGAGAAGCAGGCTCCCCCCTGAGCAGGGAGCCTGACGCGGAGCTCGATCCCAGGACCCTGGGATCATGACCTGAGCCAAAGGCAGCTGCTTAACTGACTGAGCCTCCCAGGCACCCCTGAATATTTCTTAAATGTTTACTATTACCAGGTTCTGATTTCCCATGTCATTACGTCATTTTTAAATGAAATTAATATTCCATCACATAGAAACACCACAATTTTTTGAACATAGAGCCCATTTTTTAAATATCAATTGTTTTCAATTTCATGTTACTATAAACACCATATATGAAACATTAGCTAACTTCCTAGAAGCACAAGCATCAACAACAGATTTTCTCTTTCTTTTTCGTTCTTTTTTAAGTAGGCTCCAACATGGGGCTTGAACTCATGACACTGAGATCAAGACCTGAGCTGAGATCAAGAGTCCGATGCTTAACTGACTGAGCCACCCAGGTGCCCCAACATTAACAGATTTTAATGTGTACTATGAAATGAATCTTTGGTGCAGGGATACAATTGGTAACACAAGCCTCAGTCAAGGACAGGCCTAATCTCACTGCAATATCTTCATTGGTTATTGTGTCATTTTTTATCTTTTCTAATTTGCTAAATGAAGTAAAATCTCACAATTGATTTGCATTCCTGGAATTATAAAAATCAAACATTTGATATGTTTGACCCCCAATATTAATTGAATATTCAAGTTATTTTTTCTACTTTTCTATTAATTTGTTAGCAGTTTAAAATATATTTTATTTACATATATTGAATATATAAAATTGCCAATAGTCAGTTTTAATGAAAATGGTACTTTATATCATTAAACCTAGTATACTGCAAACATATTTCTCAGTTTCTCATTTGTTTGTCAGTCTTACCATTGAAGATGCAAAAAGCTTTTATGTTTATGTATCAAACCTAACCACATTTTTCCTTTGTGATTTCTGCCTTTGGTATAATGCTTAAAAACAACTTCTAACCCTCCCCCCACTTACATAAATATTCACCAACACTATCTCTTAGTACTCTTATAGTGTCTTTTATTAAAAATGTAAATCTATAATCCTTCTAGAATTTATATTAGCAATGGCATAGGAACTGACTTTAACTTTTTTCTAAATAGTTAGAAAATTGTCCTTAAACCATGCCTAAAATGACACTTGTATCAAAAAGCTTTAAGAGGGAAATTTCATAATTACAGGTTAAACATCATGTTTGTATTATGTTATATTATGTCATGTCACATCATATTATATTTTAAAACACCAGTTATTCACTATAAAATGTTTAATTCTCTAACGGATGTCTAGATACATACATCATCTAGGAAAATAACATCATGGTTCATAATTACTTTAAAAATTAGGAAATATTTATTACATTTTATAATGAATCTCAGCAGTTCAACTTCACTAATTTATGCAAAATGTATTTTCATTTACAGAATGTGACTGTGGGCAAGACTTCTTCCATTGAGAAGATGTATAACCTAATTATGAAAAAGTTCTATGGAGACAGTTTGGATTCAAGGTTTTTTCTCAGATTAAATTATTATTGTTAGAACTGCTTTGTTGCTTAGTGTTCTAAAGAAAGACACAAAAATAAGCAATTGCTTGCTCACATACATCATTTTAAAAATTTTTGGTCAACAGCTCATGCATTATTGTATCTGGAAGGAAAAATTCTCTTAATTACGAACAATTGCTGAATAAGAGAACAATGCTTGGTTGTTATTAAATTATTAAGACATATTATGATCTGACTTTAAAAAGTAATATAGTCTAATTTTCCTATAACTTTTGAATGATTCTCATTCATCATTCCTTATCAATCAAGAAATGGAAAGCTATAGCCAAAGAAATTATACATAGACCATTATTTTCTGCTAGTGTTTTAGGGCTGTTTCAAGTACATCAGCATGAGCTACTCAAACAGCAATATCTTGTTCCAAGACCAGTACAGTGGAGCATCTCTATGTGACTGCATTATGTTACTTAAATTGATGTACATTTTGAAATGAACTCTGCAATTCAAATTGTGCTAATAAAATTCCTCCAGTGCATATATACGTACATTTGAAACACCCAGAAAATAAGCTTAATAATGTTATGCAAAGCTATTCAGATGGATATTAGATATTTGTAGGTAGAACATGCAGATGATCAAGTATAATCAGGCATTTAAACAAATAATTTTGAGTTAAGGAAAAAATTATAAAAGTACAGTGCCATTAGATTTAAACAGGCTGTTTGTTAGCATGCTTTTCATGGTGTTTTTACTTATGACATTTCATTAACTTTAGAAAGCTAAGCTGAAAGTTTATCAAAATGGAGACATTCAAGAGATCGAGGTGCAACAATGAAATATGATCTACAATGATGTGTAAAGTGTTGTGAAAAAGAGTAAGATATAGAAACATGATGCTGTTCAGGAAATACGTGATCACATAATGAGTTATTAATTAATAAACAAGGGATTCAAATCAAAGACCAGCATTGAATCAGTTCTACCATATGGTACTATAGAACTGTGGATGAGGTTATAGAGCATGGACAGTTAGTTGTGCAAGTAAGTAGTATCATAAGCCCTGTATTTATATAACTGTAAAAATCAATCAGTGCCTTCTTCTTTTTTAAAAAATAATAACCAATGAAAAAAATAATAATAATAACCAATGTTTTGATTTCAGAGGGTCATTGGATTTTCCTACGACCTTTCAGTCTTCTTAATTACTATGTGTTCAGAGTGATGCACATTTTTATCCACAGGTGGCAGACCTTATCAAAATCAACTTCAATCACATGCAGTATTTTGTTTTGGTGGTGGTTTTTGTTGTTGTTGTTGTTTTTCCCCTTAAACTGCCACCTACATTAAAATGTAAGAGTGTGCTGCTCAGAGTTCTCATTAATGTTGTACAATTTAGATGATAGATTTGTCAACAAAGTGGCTCATTCTCAAAGGCCAGTGAACCCTGTCGGGATAAATGCCTTAAAAATTGTATATTGCAGAGTAATCTTTAATTATAAAGAACTTACTTGACAATTTGCAATATATTGGGATTATTTTCCTTTTTCAAGCAATAAAGAGTTTTACTGTCTAGATTAGGGTGACCGAGGGAAAAAAGTGATTGGATTTGATAAATAGTTAAAGCAAAGAGCTTGCTTATTTGCAAGTAAAAGAGAAAGGTGACCAAAAGGCATGTACAAATAGCATTAGGATCACAAATTATTAACTAGCTAAATGGTTAAAGCAAATAACTATAAATGCAGTGACATTTTAAAATAATGTTAATACAGCAGGAGATAAGCAAAGCAAAAATAACTGCCATCAATGGTACAACCAACCACTATCCTCAATTTACCTCTAAAAAATCTGGGATTCACAACACCTATATAAGGTGCTTATTTTTGTTGCATTATTTTTGGTCAATGGCATATAAAATCTGATATTCAATGAAGCCTTTTTGTGGGTATTTTTGATATGTGCAAAAGGGTATTTTAACATTACAATGTATTTTAAAGTGTATATAAATAAAATAACCATAATTTTATAGCTTGAAAACATTTTGCTTCATTTCAATCTGATGGCAATGTCTTAATCCTTCATTACATTTCTTAGAACAAGTAATAGAAAGAATAAATGCTTATTTTACTATCCTATTATTCTTCATTTCCATTTCTTTACAAGCATCTTAAATGGTTTTACCTAATTTCAAAGATGTATCAGCTTAATCTATACTATTTGCAACCATATTTTTCCCTCCTAAAATATAATACACACCACTAAAGAAATAAGTAAAAACTATCATAACTCTTTGCTGTATTATTTTAATGCTTAATTATTATGATTAAATGTATACAATATTTACAGTTTAGCAAATAGTAAGAAAGCACATACCTACATAACCATCACCTAGGACATTACTGGCACTCTCCCTTTGATCCAAAGTTCCCCCTCACCTAAATACTTCCTCCCTCAGCTCAGCTTCTTTCCTTATTCTTAGAAGTTAGGACTCCCTGACTCTTGTAGTAGTATTCCTTTGCTTTTCAATATCTCAGTATTTCTTTGCTTTTCAACATCTCATTGACTATTCTATAAATTTCCACCTTGATGATAATTATTTCCAATTTTTGGCAAATACAAATATTTCTCATGTGAAC
The DNA here is from genome assembly GCF_004348235.1 of Phoca vitulina. Taxonomy (NCBI): domain Eukaryota; kingdom Metazoa; phylum Chordata; class Mammalia; order Carnivora; family Phocidae; genus Phoca; species Phoca vitulina. The sequence goes on from NW_022589752.1 coordinate 2,538,853, forward strand.
ATTCTTATACATATTTCCTGATACACATATGTACATATTTCTCTGGGATATATATCTAAGATTGCTATGCTTGAGCAGGGGATATAAATTTCACCTTTATTAGGTATTATACCCAAAACTGGTTGCTCCAATTGATAGCCCAACCAGCACTGTATAAATGGCTATTACTCTGCATCCTTGCCAATGCTTTGACCTGCTAGCTATTTTAGTTTTCCCCATTCTGAAGCACATATAGTGGGATCTCATTATAAGTTTAATTTGTATTTCCATGAATACTACTGATATTAAGCTCTTTTAAATATGTTTGGACATTTGGACATACTACTGGCCATTTGGATTTCTTCTTTTGCCCATTTTCTTATTAGATTGTATGAATTGTTACACTGATTTATAGTTTTTAAAAATCTATTCTGGATACAATCTTTGTCAATGATGTCCTGCAAATTTATTCTACCACTACATGTCCTGTCTTTTCTCTCTTTTTATGGTGCTTTCTGATAAACAATAAAATAATGTAGCCTCTAATGTAAAAGATGAACTCTGGACAATAATGATGTGTCAATTATAAATTGTAAAAAAAAAATAAAAGTACCATTCTGGTAGGATATGTTAATAAAGGAGGCTATGAATGTGTTGGGGGCGGGTACCAGGAGGTATATGAAAAATCTCTGTTCTCTCTGCTCATACTTCTCTGAACCTAAAAGTGCTCTGTAAAAAAAAGTCTATTTAAAAATAATGTAGGATGTGTGCTTTTTTCATTTAAGAGATCCTTCTCTACTCCAAAGTCATTAAGTTATTTTCTTAGATTCTCTTAGATTCTTTTTGCCTCTTACACTTAGATTGTGACCAACTGAAATTGATTTTTGTGTATGGTGTGAGGTAAATTTTGTTTTTTTCCATAGATAATCAATTTTCCTAGTACCAACTATTAAAAAGTCTGTTATTTTTCTATTGCTTTACAGTACCACCTTTATTGTAAATAAAGTGCCCATATATGCAAGAGTCTGTTTCTGAGTTCTCTAGTCTCGCTTATTTGCTTACTTGTCTACCCTTACCACATTACCACGTTTTTTCAATTAACAGTTTTATAATGTCAGCAAGGCAAATACTCCTACCCATTCCTTCTTTTCCAAGAGTGTCTTGACTATTCTTTGTCTTGTTCACTAGAATCAACTTGACACATTGCCCCCCACCACACACACACACACACACACACACACACACACACACCACTTAAAAAACTAACCAAATAAATAACAAAGAAACAAAGATAAAACAACCAGTTGACATTTTCTTTGTGATTACACTGTATTTATAAATCAATTTGGCAGTAAGGGGCATCTCTACAATATTGGATCTTTTAGACCATGAACATCATTTATTTCGGCCTTGAAAATATTTCTTAAAGTTTCACAATTTTCCCCATAGAGATACTACATATCTCTTATTATTAAACATGAGGTAAGGGTACCTGGGTGGCTCAGTTGGTTAAGCTCAAGTCATGATCCCAGGGTCCTGAGATCAAGCCCACTGTGGGGATCCCTGCTTAGCAGGGAGCCTGCTTCTCCCTCTACCCCTCCCTGCCCCCTCCCCTGCTTGGGTGAGCTCTCTCTCTCTATCTCTAAAATAAATAAAATCTTAAAAAAGAAAAAAACCCACGAGGTAAAAAGTGATGCTGATATATAGAAATACAGTTGATTTCTTATATTGTATGCATCAAACTTGCTAAACACTCTTTTTAATTCATTTTATCTGCCAATATGACAGTTGGTTGTTTCTTTTCCAATAATAACTCTATTTCTTTATCTTGCCTTACTACATTGGCTAGCATCTCCAGAAAAAATGCTAAATAGCAGGAGTGATAGAAAATATCCTTGTCTTGTTCTTGATCACAAAAGGAAAGTTTCCAACTTTTACTATTATAATTTATATTTGCTATAGGTATTTTATATCACATTAAGGAAATGTTTTCCTATTTTTAGTTTTCTAAAACTTTTTAAAAATCAGAAATAGATGTTGAATGCTATTAAATGCTTTTTCTGTATTAATTGAAATGATCATATGATACTTTTCTTTAATCTGTATTATATAGATTGATTTTTTTACATGTTAGCAAACCTAGAATTTCTGTAATAAACCAACTTGGTCATGATTAATGATCCTTTTTATATATTGCTGAATTTGATTTGGTAATATTTGGTTGATGGTTTTTCCATTTATATTCATGAGAGGAATTTACCTGTGAATGTACTTTTTCATATCATACTTGTCAAGTTTGGTATCAAGGTTATATGATCTTTATATATAAAGTAAGTTTAGGATTATCACATCTTCTACTTTTTGAAAAAGACTTATGTAAAATTAGATTTATTTCTTCCTTGAATTTATCTGTGAAGCCACCTGGGTCTGGAATTTTCTTTATAGGAGGATTTTTTAAATTACTGAATTAAATTGCTTTAATGGTTACAGAACTATTCAGGTTCTCCCTTTCTTCTTGAGTAAATTTTGCTACATTGTATTTTTCTAGGAATTTGACAATTCATCCAATTCTTCATATTTACCAGTGTGAAGTTGGTAACATGAAGTTCATAATATTCATTACTGTCTGTTTAATCTTTACGCAACTGTTATGATGTAGCCTTTGTCATTCTTTTTTTTTTTTTTTTTAAGATTTTATTTATTTATTTGAGAGAGAGAGAGAGCACATGAGAGGGGGAGGGTCAGAGGGAGAAGCAGACTCCCTGCTGAGCAGGGAGCCCGATGCGGGACTCGATCCCAGGACTCTAGGATCATGACCTGAGCCGAAGGCAGTCGCTTAACCAACTGAGCCACCCAGGCGCCCCAACCTTTGTCATTCTTGATGTTGGTTACTTGCCCTTTATCACTTGCTCTCTTGTTTGGTCTCATCAGAGGACTGGAAAATTTATTCATCTTTTGCAATAATCAATTTTTGGCTTTCTTGGTCCTCTCCATGTGACTATCTCCCACTTTGCTAATTATGTTCTTGCTTTAATTGACTTCTTGATTTTATTACTCTGCGTTTATTTTGCTTTTGTTTTTGCTTTTTTGAAATGTCTCCTTATTTTCACTCTTTCTTTTTCTTAGTACATTTATTTAAGATGTAATTTTCCCAGGAAGTACTTGTTAAAGGCATTCTATAATTGTTACATGTAAAATAATTCAATTTGGTTAGTTTAAAATATTTAAAATTACTATTGTGATTTCTTTGGAATCTTGAAACTTATTTCTAGCTATATATATTTTTTTATTTGCAACTTGATTTCTAGTGAAACTGGTATGATTCCAGTTCTTTGAAAATGGTTGAGACCTATTTTATGACTCAACATACAGTCAATTTTTGTAATTTTTCCATGTTTTCTTCAAAATAATGTGAGTTTTGTAGTTGTATGCAAGGCTCTGTATATGCCTATCAGATCAAGTTTCTTAATCTTGTCTTTCAACTCTATATCCTTACTGATTTTTTCTGTCTACTTTATTCCATCAATTACTAAAAGAAGTGGGTTAAAATGTTATTCTGGGTTTGCTTATTTATCTTTGCTGTTTTGGCAATTTGTACTTAATATATTTTGAGATTATGTTATTATGGGCATTTAGATTTTAAATTATTTATCTTCCTATTGAATTGAAACTTCACTTATTTACAAAGTGACTCTATTTCTAGTAATGGTTTGGGCTTTAAAGTCTATTTTGTTTAATCAGTATAGTTACACCAGTGTCCATGTGATAAATATTTGCACGGTATAGTGTCTTCTATTATTATTTACATTTTACACATGAGGAATCAGTGGTTAAGGAACATACCCAACAGTAGACAGCCATAAGTGGTACCATCAGGAACTGAACTCAAACAATGTGTCTCCAAAGTCTAAGCCTCTCAACATTATAGTTCTCTTATAAATTCCAAAGAGTAAAGTCAGCTTAGGTTCAGGGGGGATATGCTCTCACTCCAATTTCTGCAAAGAATTTCTGATGAATTGCTCTCTAATTTGATGTTTCACTTAGCTTTGAGTTAAATTTTCATTTCTTTAATATTCTCTTAACATTATACTTTTTAAAATTCTTTACCACACACAAAAAAAGAAATATTCTTAATCCAGAACTGCAATACTCAACTTCTTTCACTCACACACGAGACAGAAATCTTTAAAATTTTGCTCTTTGCCTTTGAAATAGGCATGATTACCAACAACTTTCCCATGCCAGTGCTTGTCCCATGCCATTGAACTGCAACACGGTATTTCAGTCTGCCCTAACCTAAAAGAGGCAGGGGGCTGCAATGTGATTAAGATTTCTGAGCAACTGTATGGCTCTACTGAGAAGGAAAGCTTATTGCAACCTGACTTCAGGAAAAAGTCAAAAAGGATGGGTGCTAAGCTGATTCATTTCTTCTTGAGTAGACATATTTAGTATTTTTAATAGGAACACTAAGCAACTTAGGTAAACCTTTTGGATTCCATACTTCTTATATTTTCAAATTTTAGTATGAAATCATACTTGTTATTTAAAATATTGTGTAGCTGGGGCACCTGGGTGGCTCAGCCGTTAAGCGTCTGCCTTTGGCTCAGGTCGTGATCTCAGGGTCCTGGGATCGAGCCCCGCATCAGGCTCCCTGCTCGGTGGGAAGCCTGCTTCTCCCTCTCCCACTCCCCCTGCTTGTGTTCCCTCTCTCGCTGTGTCTCTGTCTGTCAAATAAATAAATAAAATCTTTAAAAAATAAAATAAAATAAAATAAAATAAAATAAAATAAAATAAAATAAAATATTGTGTAGGTTGCCTGGGTGGCTCATCTGCCTTTGGTAACGATCCTGGGGTCCTGGGATCGAGTCCCACAGGGGGCTCCCTGCTCAATGGGGAGTCTGCTTCTCCCTCTACCCCTCCTCCCTGCTTGTGATCTTTCTCTCTCACTCTCTCTCTCTGAAATAAATAAATAAAATCTTTAGAAAAATAAATAAATAAAAATAAAGAAATAAATAATTGTGTAAACTAGGAAGAAAATTAAAACTGCTCATAATTCCATGATCTAGAGCTAATATTTGATGTATTAACTTTCAGGTATTTTTCCTGTTAATTTGTATGTATTTGTAATATATATTTATAAGTGAGTGTATATTTGTGTGTGCATGTACGTGTGTACACACACAAATTTAGAAATACAATGTATCTTTAGTGTGGATTCTGTCTTGTTTAATATTACATCATGCATAATTTCATGTGAGTTTAAAAATTCTTCTTTTTTTTTAAAGATTTTATTTATTTATTTGAGAGAGAGAATGAGAGCGAGCACATGAGAGGGGGGAGGGTCAGAGGGAGAAGCAGACTCCCCGCCGAGCAGGGAGCCCGATGCGGGACTCGATCCAGGGACTCCAGGATCATAACCTGAGCCGAAGGCAGTCGCTTAACCAACTGAGCCACCCAGGTGCCCTAAAAATTCTTTAAAAATATTTTGACTGTATAATACAAATGTACTCAAATTTATCCAACTACTGCTCCATTGCTGGACAGTTTAGTCAATCTCAAACTCTTCTCATTATAAATATATGAAAACGAACAAATATATTTATATCAATTTTGTCTCTTTCTTTAATTATTTCATTAAGTTAGATTCCTGGAAGTGAAACTGTCAAATACTGCTAATTGGGCCCTAATATCCAGTCTCTTATTATTCCACTATAATAACTACCCCAGATTCATCTCCCAGAATAAAAACTACATTTTCTAGCCTTTTAAAGTATGGCATTGCTGTATGACTATGTTCTAGCCAATGGAATGTAAATGGAAGGGGTGTGAACACCTTTCAGAAGATTTCCTTAAAGGGCGGGAGCATGATCTTCTCCTAGTAATATTTCCTTCCTGTTGCTAGCACATGGACATGATGACTGGAATACCAATTCTGGATATTCTAAAAGACTAGGTAAAAGCCACGTGTTCAGAGTAACAGAGCAAGAGACGAAGGATCTGGGTCCCTGATGACTATGGAACCACCCAACCAGCAATAAACTGCTTACACAGACTTCACAAAGAGAAAATGTAAATTTCCATCTTTTTAAAAACTATTTTGGATTACTTGTAACCAAATGTTTTCCAAACTAGTGAAGTGGAAATGTTGCATAGAATGCTTTGGAAACATTTAAGGCTCATACCAGAGATGGCCAAATCACCTCCTGGAAAGTTGAACAAATATAACCCTTTTCCAACAGTATTGAAAGCACCCATCTCCCCACATTCTTGTTACAACATTGTCATTCCAAACTGCTTTTTACTGGTTAGATACTAATGTAGCCTTGCATTTCTTTTATTAGCGTATTGTATTAGAATTGCATTCTTCATTAATTATTTGTTCTTACATTTTATCTTTTTAAATTAAGATGTCATTGCCTTCTTATAATAACGCCTCTTTACAGGTGACATTGGCAATATTTATTAGAAGTAGCCCCAGATTTACATTTGCCTTCTAATTGTATTGATATTGGTGTTTTCACTGGCAAAACTACAGAAGTTTCATATTTGCAATCATCCATTTGTGACTTATTCCGCTTCTGTTAACATAAAAATCCATTACTCACAATGCTTTCTCCCATATTTTATCATGTCATTTGTCTGTGATATATGAAGTCTTATTTATAAATAATTTAAGGATATAATTTAGGTTTTAACAATTTTTAAAGAAGATAACAACTACGATTGATTCTAAAGGTTTTCACAAAGAAACTTGCATCTTGAAGTTCTAAAAACGTAAGTCATAAGACCTTAAGAGTGGATTAGTGAATAAATAAGTTGTAGCTCACTATTCAAAAAAGACCATTTTTCCATAATTCTTTTTAGTAATAAACAGAAAGAATTCCTTTTCCATCCTACTAGTGACAAACTTCTAAACAAAGGATCCCTTACCTCCGACCTTTTCTGCTGTCGCCCACATGATAGTCAGTCAACCACCGGAATATAAGAGTCTAGGTCTGTGGTCAAACTTTCAGTTCCTGTTCCCAAAGTATAACTTTTTTGAAAAGACAAACAAGCATTTCATAAATGCACTCACAGACAGATGCCCACTAAATATTTCTGCTAAGCAAATTGGAAAATATCTGTTTGGCCTGAGCAACACTGCATTTTTGTATGTGTTTACAAAAACATACTTAATAGCCTATGGAAGTTTTGGTAAAATGTGTGACCTACCTATTGTGACCTAAAATAGTTCTTTTGCAACAACAACAAAAAAGCAGGAACAAATGTTTTAAAAAACATTTTTCAATGGAGAAAAAAAGCTTTTGCAACTTCAAGAAAAGTGTATCTCATTAAGAAAATGAAAATAAAAGAAATGTTGCTATCATCTTCCAGTTTAGAGACACTACCTTCGTAATGAGTTTCCAAATTATAATTACAAATCCAGTTGTCATCTGAATATAAAAGACTATAAACTATAGTTTAATATGCATATGTCATATATTTTACTTATAAATTAAAAATAAGAGAAGGCATATAAACTTTCATTTTTGTAAAGCAGCAAATATAGTAATAGATTTTTTAAAGGTGCGTATTATGTATTGTATGAATATACCTTTTTCCTACCCAGTGCAGTGCCAAAATTCTCTGTTCAGCTTTCAGAATCTTGTAAACAGATTCACACAGGAATTGTGTCATCAGCAAGAGGAATGCTAGAAAAAATAAAAGCAGACCATTAACAGTGCATTGTCCCATTTTAGTAAATGTATCAACACAGAACTTTTGGAAGCAGGAGATTTCCAAAGTTTTTTTCCAAGGTTTTCAAAATAAATTTCTATATGTAAATTTACATAAATGTATATAAAATATATATAAATATAATAAAGTTATTGTTTATGGGAACAGAGGCATTAATTGGACACTTTAATGCTACCAGAACTAATCTAAAAACATATACACATATAAATTACATTACATGCATATATGCATATATATATTAATCCCCTCAGAAGTTGTTCGTTTTGTCTGATTTTCACGTAACCATCCTACAGATGCATTAGGACAGGCAACATTAAGATAAATTCTTAGGGGCGCCTGGGTGGCTCAGTCGTTAAGCGTCTGCCTTTGGCTCAGGTCATGATCCCAGGGTCCTGGGATCGAGCCCCACATCGGGCTCCCTGCTCCGCGGGAAGCCTGCTTCTCCCTCCCACTCCCCTGCTTGTGTTCCCTCTCTTGCTGTGTCTCTCTCTGTCAAATAAATAAAATCTTTAAAAAAATAAATAAATAAATAAATTCTTAGTTCTTGGAATGATTTATGAGAGATCTTCAGGTGTCCTCATAAGTCCTTGCCTTGATTCTGTTCAAACGTCTGACAGCAACAGTCAGCACGGTAACTGCTAAGTGGGAGTCATTCAGCTATCTCTATGTTCACGTTTCTTGCTATGTATCTCTAGACTGTGCTGCCCAGCTCGACTTCAGAAATACTGCTCTTGCTACTTTCATAAGTGCCTAAGAGCTCTGCTTGGTTACCCGTTTCCCCAGGCTGGACAGAAATGGACTGCTACTCAGCTGAAATTCCTAAGAATCAGACTTCTGAAAGCAGGGAACCCATATATGGTGGTATAGACACAGCCTTGGTCCCAGCTCAGATTATTCAGTATTAGTTCAATTCAGGGAGAGCTGAGTAATGCTTCAGTGTTCATTCTTATTTACACCATTGATTATTCAGTTTTGATGACAAGATTTATGTGTGGCATTTGAGGAGTTTTATGACCATATGGTATCCATCTGGAGCATGATGGGTAGGAAGGGATTTTACTTCATTCCAGTATTAGAACTTTTGCTAATAAACACAGAAATTCAAAAGTTGCCACACTGATGACTTCACATTATTGGGGCGCCTGGATGGCTCAGTCAGTTAAGCCTCTGACTCCTGATTTCAGCTCAGGTCATGATCTCAGAGTTCTGCATGGGGCTCTGTGCTCAGTGTGGAGCCTGCTTGAGATTCTCCCTATCTCTCGCTCACACTCCAGCTCTGCCCCTCCCCCCGCTCTTTCTCTCTCTCTCTCAAAAAAAAAAAAAAAAAAGTTTCCACATTATTTCATTAGTTTGCTAATTATCCCATTGGAGAGTATTCCAAAATGAAAAAAGTTATTAAAAATTTTGAACATCAGAAATTATACTGCTGCGGTAAAATAAAGGTTGTCTATAGTCTGCTAATTAAAAAAAAAAAAACTTCTTTTCATTAAAAATGTTACTAAAAAAAGTACCCCAAACTCTACTTTTTTCAATTAAGTGAAATGTCACATCTGACCGAATAAAAAGACTATGCAGAATTTACTTAAAAATGAAACAGAAATTTTGCCATATCCTGTATGTTGGCAGCACAGAAATATACAGGTGGTAATTTTACCCACAAGAGGGAGCCTGTATTTTTACATTTTTGTCACAGAACTTGAAAAACTTGAATTAAAATATAAAATTCTAAAAATGTTTATTGATACCATATTCTTTATGTCAGGTCAATTTTTGAGAAAGTCAAACTTTAGTTGACATAATTTTATTCAGCCTTAACATACAGTATGTCAGATGACTGGAAACATAATTAGAATTTTAAAAAATTTTCTACCTATATTATAATTTTTTTCATACATTAAGAAGGAAAACGTAACTGCCAAAGTAGCCTAAGAGAAAATTCCTTTTAGGTGGTAATAACATTAGTTGGGATAAATTGACTAGAATTATTATGAGTGTTCTGTACATAGAAGTGAAATGATATTTCAGTCATCCTTTTATCAGAAAAGAGGCTTGTGTAAACCAGTAATTTTCCATGCATTTGTAGAACAGGAAACACCCTATTTAAAAAATTCCTGTGATGGCCATTCTCACGAATATTACTTAAAACTTGCCTAAGAAAGGATATAACTGGCATGACACTACAATGAACTCTCCTTTCTTAGAGTTGAGAATAAAAATTTTTTCTTTAAAAAAAATATATAAGTTTTATTCCCTTGCATTCTATGATCTCCCTAAGCAGTATCAGAAATTACTATGACTTTCCAAATAAATATGCTCTAGGTTTTGTAAAAATAAAATGCATTCATCAACTTAAAAACTACCTTATAAAAACAAATTGGAGCAGCTCTTACCAACCCAGAGTGATCTGCTCTATCACATTCAGAGACAGTAATAATCCAGCTGAAATCTGTTTTGTGATCCCTAATAAAGTGCAAGGAAGACAGATGCCAAACTGTCCCTCTCCCCCAGAGTCCTCAGCTACTCCACCATGTTAAATAACGGGGCAGGGAGTCGAAGAAGGGGTTAATCACTACTGCTGTGCTTCCTTCTGGAATTCCAACCTACCCATTAAATCATTGTTTTTTCTCCCACAAGGGACTGTGAATCTAATGGACCTAAAATCAATACCTTATAAATGACATAAAAAATATATTCATTTTATGGACTAATGTACCCTAGTGTCTGAATCCTATTTACACCCTCTACTTTAAAAAGGAACAACGGACCCATTTCTGCCAGTAAAAGGTTACTCAGTCACTCTGGTGACATGCTGCAGAATGCACTGTCATACTAAAGTGCAGCAGGAGGGAAAGATTGGTGGCTGCAAACCTGCTATTGTAGAAACTTTAAACCTGGTGGGGCGAGCTTGTGTTAAGAAACACAATCAGGGAGGAGCATGCAGGTTGCTTCCTAGAGTTCGCCGTGTTCTGAGGTGCTTGTGCAGGTCTCTGTTCCGTTATTGTGTTTCATAACTTACATAAAATTTTGAGTGCATCTACTATTACATAATATTAAAAAAACAAACATAACTTTCATTTAATAGTGAATCCTATAATGATTGAAAAAACTGGATAAAAAATCCTGAAAGGCAGAAATGCTCATAATATACCAAAGAGGTATCAGCCAAGGAAACGTAGTGTGAGATTACACCACATTGAACCACAGTCATAGACCAGCTCTGGTGAGACCCAGGGCATTTCCTCTATCAGATGCAGTAGGAAAACAACCAAAAAAGATACATAACCATCTGTTGGGGTTTTTTTATGTATTAAGAAAATATATATATACTGATGAGAAGGTTTTATATTTACAGAATAGTCTTTAATGCAAAGGACCCACATACTTGCTTCAAATGCCCTTTTTATCACTTAGAAAGTTCTCATGTTTAGCTTAACAAAAAAAAAAAAACCCTCAATTTACAATCTATTAGTAACTTTATTTAGAGATATCTTCTTCTACTTTTAATATTTTTAAGACATCAAATACAGAGCAACCCTGAAAAACGCAAAAATACCTGCAGTACAAAGATAAAAGTATGGCCAAAAAAAAGGAAGAAGAAAGCTAAAAACTAAAGGAAGATCTATTTTCCTGGAAAAAAAAACAAACCATCGTTTGACTTACTCTTTGTTTCAATAGGTACAAATCAAAATAGTCAGAGAATAATGAACAGGAAAAGCAACTTGAACACAGATACTTCTTGAGATAATTCCAGCAACAGGTCAGCCTGAGATTCCCTGTTCAGTTTTACTGGCTTAAAATCCATATAGTTATAAAATTACAGATGGACATAAAAAAAAAAAAACAAAAACTGTTGTTCTTTATTCCAATTGCCAACCAGAGCCATTTATCCCCTATTAGATAAAGTATAATAGACTCTACCGAAAGGGTCATTGGCCTTCCATTTAATGATATTGCCAGCCCCAATCTGCATTTTCCCGGCAATGTCCCTCAACACAGAATAAATGGCTGATCTCTTCACAATAACAGCTGATTTCTATTTATTAAGCTAAAAAGGTCACCATTTTCTACGGCTGGGCCGCCCTGCACTATTGATAATTTTATGCATAAACAAATGGCAAATTTGTGCCACATAAATATGCATTAGCAATTACTTTTTCCTCCGGCAACGCTCACCGCATGCAAATGTGTACCTCGAAGGGCCTGGTAGCTTTTGTTTTAGCTCTTGAACAGTGAAACAAAAGAGCACAATAAACAATTTTGAAATTGCCAATCAATAAGCAATGCAAATGCAAAGGTAAATGGCAAGAAACTTGCTTAGAAACAACAAAACAAAAAGTGAGGTGGTGGGGGTTGGTGGAAGGATTTTCTTTTTTATATTATTTCATTTCTTTCTCTTCCATAATGAAAAGGCTAAAGTACTCTTGACACAGAACAGCTAGCAAAGCTGGTGCTAAAGCAGATGCCAGATGGGGAAAGTGGAAAATATACACATGTTGAGTAAACACACACATACACACATACACCCCAAAAGGGGGTATGGGAAAAACTGTGTTCCAATGTGATTTCAAATGCATCACCTATTCAAATTTCTGATTCTTCAATTTCAGAGATTCAGAGAATTTTTAAACTGGGAGGAGCTATAGAGATACATAGCCAAATCTTAATTCCACTGCACTGGGCTATGTTGTTTCCTAATATCATCTTCCTCAGACAAAGGGAATATGCATGATCAATAAGTAGGATTTTTTAGGAACATGAGAAAAAGGAACAAATGAGGAATATATAAACAAGAGATCAAAACATCTACATGCCCTGTAGATGTTTAAGATAAAAAACAAAACAAAACAAAAAAAACCTATCTCAGAACAGTTCAAGACTAGTATCAGGGCATCAGGATAGAGAGATAAAGGGCTAATAAGGTGAGAGGCAACAGTGTTAAGAGAGCCTAGGAAAAGAAGTAAGTATTACCTAATTTAAATATGAAAACAAATGATAACTCAAAAAATGTTTGCATTTTTTAATAAAAAAATGAACTTCAATAAGAGATTTTTTTAGTGCTATCTCTCACGCACTGTTCTAAGTGCTTTACACACTTAGATCCACTATGCTTGATCTTCACAGAAACTTCTATAGGTTGGTACATTTCATAGCATGGAGGAACAAACAGAAAGGTTAGAAAGCCTGACCTGTTACTTAAGGCAGTGCTAGTTCTGGGCTTTGGACCCAGTCTGAGGCCAGCACCTGCAAGCTTCCCTACTGCTTAAGACTGGCCATCTGCTCCTTAAAACCCACCCATTTTGACCTGATTGGAAAATGGCTTTCTCAATGTATAGGTGGCTCTGCTTTGTGTAAGTAAGTCAAATTGTATTTTAAAAATTTAAAATTGGGACTTATGTAAGTTTCTTTAACCTAGTTGTTAAAATACCTTAGCTTCTATAAAATGCACAATTTATATATTAGTATGAAGGCACATTAATACATGTACACTGAGAACATGCCATTGTCTTAATCATTTGGGGACAGAAGCACACTTTCTGATCCCCATCTTGATCTTTATATAATTAAAGGTTTTAGTAGTATACAAAGGATTAACACATATTAATGAGAAAGTAGTAAAGATAAATAAATATTCTTGGCATAAATGCAAATAGCAAACCTGAACATCTAAAGTTAGCATGTACCTCTGTCGGGCTCAGAGCCAAGATATTCTTCAAGGGGGCCTCTTAGAATCCTGATATGGATACTAAAAGTCAGAATTCTTTAGAGAAGACCATGAAACTTCTCCTGGCAATACTGTCCCCCTGATAATATCAGAGTTGGAAGATCAGGCCTGTTGCTAGTACACTGAGTGCCTTTGTGTAAATAAGAGATAGATGCCCCCTTAGGTGGGCCATTCAGAAAATGCATTACCTACACAACCATACAGCAGGCCCTGAAAGAGACTTTATAGTTTTCTTGGTTAGAAAAGTGTTATTTCTAGTTTTAAAACCCAGCTTCTTTAGAAACTTTTGAGAACCATGTACCTACTTATTAACACAAAATCAGTACAGTTAGACTCCAATATGATAGTAATATCTTATATGTTAATTCTAATAACTACATAACTAGTGTACTTCCATTTTGCTTTGTTTTAAGTTTCAGTCTTCATGGCTGAACATATAAAAACTTGAGTATGGTTTTTCTGAGCCACCCAGGCGCCACCAGAGTATGGTTTTTCTTATTATCGAATACATGCAATAAATGTGTGCCAAATACTATTACTATGTAATAGGTCAAAGTTTTAATCATCATCATTTTCCTTTACCTCTCTATGCAAGGTAAAGATTTCAACTGGTATGTTATATGGACATTGCACTATCCAAAGGCTCAGTGTGGCAGAGGCTGGGTCAAATAATCAAACTGTGTGTCCCAATCCCACTTTTAGAGCAACAAAATTAGGTTTAGATAGAGGATACATTTGAGGGGTTCAGAAAATCAAAGTGAGCAACAGGCAGTTCTAGCTAGGACTCTGTGTGGATGGCAGGAAGAAAGTCATTGCCTCATCAGTCCTGGGTGAGGGTCTGCCAGTCTCTCTGCTTTAGATCCTTTCTTTGCCTGTCTCCTGCCCTGCTGATCTTGACGTGGGCTAACCTCAGTGGGACAAGTTTCCCAGACTCCCCTGGCAGTTGGCTTCCAGGTGAGTTCAGCTTCTGGGAGGAGATTGGAACATGATGTAAGGGGTGGGGGTGTAATGGTGCACATGTACATGGGTGCATGTGTGCATGAGCGTGTGTGTGTATGGGAGCTAATGCGCCTTGGACTCTCTCTCTCCTTCATTTACATTTTTAAAAACATTTTATATAGACATTCACATATTCAAAATAGAGACAGGAGGAAAACAAACCCCCATCAACCATCTTCAAGTTTCAACACCGATCAACTTTCTGCGGTTTGAAGTTCTTCCCCTTTTCCTCTGTTTTACCAGATATCTCAGGCAGGAGCCCCATCTCCACCTGGCTCCATGTCCTGCCAGACAGCTCCCCAGGGTTTCAGCCTCCCTCCAGCAACCTTGGTAACCCTGCCTCCTGTTTTTGTCTTCAGCATAAGGGTGGTAGTAACTTCTTGCTGAACTCTAGGTTGCTTTTACAATTTATCATCGTAAGTGTGTGACAATTTTTCAACATTTCATGCCCCTTTTTAAAATAGTCACAGTGGTTCCTGTCTTCTTGCTTGGACCCTGACCACACAGAGTGCTGACTTTATTTTACTTTTTATCACCTACTGGCAGAACCATTATCCTTTATTCATAGTGCCCTTGAAGCAGGTCGAGGCTACCTAAAGTATAGGACCTTTTCAATAGCATGCTGGTCCAATATTTGCCATGCCTGAATTATGGCCCCCTATATGTAATATTCATAATGTACTCATGTACCAGACAAGCTATTCGTATTCCATATCTTCTGTCAATTACTTATTGATATCCTGTTCTTTTATTGACTTGTCTGAATCTATGAGCCAATGAAAGCAACAGAGATCTACTATTGCTCCTGGAAATTCTACCCACTGCCTAACATCATGGGAATCTGCCTGGGCTATTTTAAGGAGGTAGCTCAATCTGTCATGAAAATACATTTTTCCAATGGTAGATGGCAGAGACTAGTTAA
The DNA here is from genome assembly GCF_004348235.1 of Phoca vitulina. Lineage (NCBI taxonomy): Eukaryota > Metazoa > Chordata > Mammalia > Carnivora > Phocidae > Phoca > Phoca vitulina. The sequence continues at coordinate 2,554,212 of NW_022589752.1, forward strand.
CCAAGTTTATGTCTTAGACAAGACATGTTTAACATACAGGCATTTGTTTATTCATAACAAAACATGACCTTCTGATGTTAGGAATGAAGACAAATGCATGTGTGCACACACACACACACATTCACACACACACCATAAAAATGACTGATGTTAGATGGCTCTTACAAAATTACACTTTGTAAAATTATGGGACTATGAATCAAACATATAGATTAAATTTCTCTGAAACAGACATGTGCTTAATAATTAATGGGAAAGGATACAAATAATATTTATGATTTTAACTTACCCAAAACACTTGAATAATTATGCAGTAATCATATAGCTCGATGAAGATATGCTTATCAAATGTGAACTCTAATCTGTGAGGAAATTTTAAAATATATAAAAAGATCTTAAAATTGAAATGATGGACTTAAACCAAGCTGCACTTTAACCTACTTTAATATAAAGTCTTGTTATAAAACTATCCAGACTAAAGAGAGTTCACGGTACTTTGTAATTTTTAGTGGCAGCAATCCCGACGCAAGCAAAGAACAAGAGGCGGCAGTGGAAAAAAGAAAACACGGTTAGTAAGTGCAGAGTGCCCAAATCAAAGTTAGGTAAAGCCCCAATGATGAAGGATAAGATGATTACTTCAGATACAGGTTCAGAACTGGTTTCTACCCCAGAGGTAGGGGACCGTATAAGTACTCAACACCCAGCAAAAGTCAACCAGAAATACAGTGGCTATGACAAGTGTGCTAAGTCAGGTACACTTAGAAGATGATACATTCAGGCTGAAAGATCAAATCTAGGAGTAGGAGAGGGGGGTTGATCATTAAATACAAGAAGAGATTTGAAGGGTTGTCATTTGGAAAAGTGTGGACTGAATATATTGTCTCATGGTCCACACAAAAGAACAAGGTGTTGTTTTGGGGTTTTGGTTTCTCAGCAGGGTTATGGAGAGGTAGATTTCAGTGCACTGTGAAAAATAACTTTTTAAAAAAGAATTGCCCAACAGTAGGATTAGTTGGAGCAAAGCCAAATAAATGATTTAGGATTTATGCAAGGGCTTTGGATTCAGACAGAATGGGTCACTTTCTGGCTTTGCTACTTACTATCCAAGTGATCTTGGACACAGTTGCATAGCTTATGTAGCCTTCCGTTTTCTCATCTGCAAAATCGTCCAAATATATTCTATACTGAGGAAAGGTAGAAGATCAAGCAGAGACTGCAGGGCCATCTGTCAGAGGTCCAAGAACAGGATTTCTGAACTAAATAGTACATTGGATCATGTAGCTTTTAAGATCCATTCTAATCTGAGACTAAGTTATTCTATTTCTCAAAGATCAGGCATATATTTTTATATAATTCCAGGCAAGGAAGGCCAGCACTAAATATTTAACGGGGGAGAAAGTTTGTGGCAATTCTGCATTATTAAAAAGGTTTAGCATCAGGTAAAGGATACTCATTTTTGACCAAAAAAGATAAAGCTATTATATAATATATAAAGCTATTACAAAAAACTCATGATGGATTTTTAGTTAATAAAAGGCACATAACACCATAAATCAGATACAAGATTACTTAAATCAGCAATATCTCTTTTTTAACAAATTTACAAGATTCACTTTATTTTCTCCTTTTTAAAGTCTCTAGTTACTTAATTTATAGATGCTCCTTGGTTACTGAGGAAACATAAACAAAGTACTTATGCTTTTTGAACATTGAGTGCTACTTCCTTGCTGCTGTCAGCCAAGTCTTTCCACTACTCCTTCAACCGCGCCTTCTGTCCCAGCCCTTCAGCACATGGCAACCAAGAACACAGAAAAGTGAGCTAAGCAGGACTAAAGGGCATCGTCAAAAGAAGTGATTCTCAAATCCTTTTTTTGCAGCGCCCTGGGGTTCCTCTGGTTATTTCAAGGAATGCTCTAAAATTTTCAAGAAATTCTTAAAACAAAGTGATTTTTATTTTTTCTTATCCTAACAATTATAGAGATCTTTACCCTTTTCAAGGCATTTTCACCCACATTATCTGATTTGATTCTCACAGCAGTTTTCCAAGGTAGGTATGACAGGGGATAATCTCTCTCTTACAGATGAAAAACAAACTCAAGACAAATTATGACTTGTCCCCAAATCACAAAACGACAAAGCAGCAGAAAAAGGCAAGAACCCAAGACCAGTCTTCTTTCCTGTCCACCGTGCTCTGGAACAGATCACATGCAGTACTTTAGGAACTGGCAGAGAGGTCATTTTGAAATCCTTCAAACTAGGGAAGCCTAAATTTACTTCGGAAGCGGTGAATGTTTATCAGGGTTATGCTATACTATTTACCTTCTCATTCATTGATTGAATATTCCCACTTTTAAAAATGGGACTAGCACACTGGTTCTCAATGGAGGGTGATTTTGCCCCCTAGGGAACGTTCTGTACTGCACTGTCTGAAGACATTTTTAACTGGGACCCTGGGGGGTGGGAGGTGTGCGGGGGGAGGGTGGCTACTACAAGCATCTAAAGGGTAGAGGCCAGGGATGCTTCTAAACATCCTACAGTGCACAGACTAGCTCCCTACAACAAAGAATTATCCAGCCCAAAATGTAAAATAGTGTTGAGGTTGGGAAACCCTGGATTAGCAGTATTTTTATTTAAGCCATCTGTTTTTGTCTCTTATTTTTGTTACATAATCATAATAATGCTTTCAGAACATAACATTTGCTGACTACTAATGACTGGTTTGGCATAAGGCTATAAGCTCTTGGGTAGTCACTAATTCCACAAAATGCCCTGTGCCTTAATCTTTGCTGTTTGACAATACATTGAACAGTGGTTCAAGTGACAGAGGTCACCATTACTGAGATAAATGGATCATAAAATAATTTGCCATGGTATTTATAACACTTGGCTTATAAGAATGTTGAAAATAAAGTGATGCAAATGGGGAAAGTCAGAAGCATACATTTTGATAATATGAAATTAAAATGAAAATTTATTTGAGTTAAGGGAGTAACCTTTGACTTTCCTGTTATGTATAGCATACACCAAAAACTCACAACAATGCATATCCAACCTTAAAAATGAATGTGGTTATCTTTGTATGTGGCAAATTATTTTAATAAGCATTATTATAATTAGTAATGTCCTCCTTGCAGAAAAAGCTGTCAATTTTTGTCCTTACCCTGTTCACATTCTTCACTAAAGCCAGAGTTCTCAACTCTACTTCCTATTAGACAGGGTCCCAGGTGCTATCTCTGGACTGATGGACTGAGTTCCAGTCCTTTTTTTTTTTTTTTTTAGTAAGCTCTATGTCCAACATGGGGCTTGAACTCATGACCCCGAGATCAAGAGTTTCATGCTCTACTGACTGAGCCAGCCATGCACCCCAAGTTCCATTCTTAATTAGAGCCAAATAAAAAACCTGATTCTAGGGTAGCAAATTCCTTCCATCACAAAAATGCCATATGGTATCTCCTATGTGGTATCTTGTTTCCTTACTCTTTACCTTTTGGTGTTCTCAAGTATGTTATCACTCTGAATATTGAATTAGGGATTTAGAGACTTAAACTTTTTTTAGTTCACATATCCCTTTAAGGAATCTGACAAAAGTTGCAAATCCACTCTGTAGAAATACAAATTTCCATGTTGAGAGACCATTCCCTGTGGGTCTCTGTATCTCGCGTTTCTTTCTGAGTGAAGGCACCAACTGCCTTTCTTTGGGGCTACCTTTTCAAGAATATTTGTATAGAGAAAGTCAAAGATAGTGTCTCCCTCCAGAACTAGGGTAGGTATGTTACTGTCCAGTGTAATAAGGATAATATCTCACTCAGTGGCAAAGGTTGGGCTGCTTGCTGCCTGATATAAAAGAGTCAGGTTCCCTAAGCTCAGGTTATCCCCCCCCCCCCCCCCCACCAAGTGTTGGTATCCCCAGGCTGTCTTTGAATCACCATATGGGAATTAGGGCTTAAGGAACTGGTACAAATGCTAATCTTCTGGCTACTACAATTGCTGTGGGTGATAAACTGTACTTTGTCACTGATCCAAGATCTTCTGTCTTCTATCAGCATCCATGAAACTGTGGCAGGTAAGCTGATGTACTAGCTTGCAAATAGGGTAAAAATTTCAGGCCCTTCACAGTTCTTAATGCACACAAACAATAAGCATTGTAACAGATGGCCATTCTGTCCCCCTATCCAAAATCAGAAGGCTAAAAGTATCTTTTTATTTCTTAGTCAGTAAACAGAACAGAATGATCATAGATTCTAATATGTGAAAGAACCCTAAAAATCATACAATACGATGTGTATTTTATTTTAGCAAAAATCGGTGGGGGAGACAAATGATAGTAGTAATAGCATTAACTGAGTGCTTTCTATACGACGTGCACTTTGTTAGGAGCTTAAAAAACAACACTTCAGTTTATTCTGATAATAACACTGAGGAGGCAGCCGTTATTATCCTCATTCCACAGAAGGAAACAAAGCTCTATGTAAATTAAGTAATTTGACCAAGTGTATATAATCAGTCAATGTTGGAGCCAAGATCTAGGATATGAACCTGGCTTTTGTCCTTAATCACCTTTCTTTTCTGAGTCCCACTCTGAGCTACATGGTGGTGGCAAAAAGACATGACCCTTGCCCCTGAGAGGCACATGCCTTAAAGAGAGAGAGAGAAATTAATAACCAGACAGCTATAATAGAATGCCTTAAGGGCTTTGAGGGAGTATGCACAAAGGGGGCACCCAGCTCCCCTAGGAGTAAGCAATAGTTTCCCAAACAAAAGAATGACTGAGAGAAATCCTGAAGGATGGTTAGGAGTAGGCCAGGTGAAGAAGTAGGGGTAATCCATTTCTTAATTTTATCTGTGAGGAAATGGAAGCCTAGACACAAGGCCAAAGTCACATAGATGCTTTGAAAAACAGGACTGCAGTCTGATGGCTGATGAATGTTCACTATCTTTTGCTGTCCTCAAAGGTTATTTCTCACTTTTTATCAGGAAATAGGCAATGTTCAGGATTATCTACTTTTTATGCTGTTGTTATTCTTCTTTTATTATTTTTTTTTAAAAATATGAAGTCACTAGGCATTGGATATTCAAGGAAATAATATATGAACACAGTGTAATAAGGGTATCTCTTTGCTAAAATGGGTATAAAACATCACAAAATGTTCAAAGGGTTAATAAATCACTTGGAAATTTAAATGTCATTTTCTATTAGATTTTATTGAAGGACTTATCATGATTATAGACAAAGTTCCAACAAGGTCAACATCAATGTTCCAAAGACATGAGCAGGTAAGCTAAAGAGAGATCAAATAAATTGTTTAAATGTTACAGCGTAGGTAGTTCTCACGAATGTCTCTGCAACCAGTCTAACTTCCATTAACATAGTTAGAAACTCTCTGATATGAAGAAAATTACTATAACTTCAGATATTACTCTAAGGGGCTATTGCTGTAGAATAGAAATGAAGAGATGTAGATAAATCTGCTAATGTTCATCTTATTCACATAAAGTGTGCATATAGGAACAGAAAAAAGAAGCAAAAAATGCAAGGAAATCATGCTCAAGAAAAAAGATTTGAGTCCAGTTGTGACAACTTCTAATTTACAGGTATAGTACAGTCACATAGATTTTGATAGAGATTCAGTATGGTTTGGTAGACATTCAGAATTGGGAAGTGAGGTAAAAAGGACTGCATTTATCCAAAGAGCAAAATATTACCACAATATTCCTGGTTGGCCAGATGCTGACTAGTTAGGACCATAACATCACCACCACCACCAGCACCACCACCAATACCAGCACTCGTAGGCTCACTATATGAAAGGTACTACTATGATCAACGGTTGCTGGGGAAAAACAGAGATGGATAATCTGTGAATATGCCCTGTAGCTGTCAGTGGTCTAGTGGAGGTGGGGGTAGCAAGACCACCATTAATCAGTGGTCTAGTGGAGGTGGGGGTAGCTAGATAAAAGAACAACTGTTCACCCAACCAACATTTAGGGAGTGCCTGCTCTAAGCAAGACACTGTGATAGGCTGACAACTAAAGAAATCCAAGTGGAAGGGGCACATGAGGCATGGAACTAAGGAGAAGAGGTGCTAAGAGCTTCTTGCATTTCAAATACAGCTATTTCCAGTCCTTACCTGAGCCAGATGTGAGCAATGGGGGCAAGCTACCAAGATCAATGACAGTCCAGGATCAGAATCACTAACATCAATATTATCAGTATTATTCAATCTCATCAAACCGAGGGATTGTTTTAGGAGTGAGTGAAAAAAACTGGATCTTGTTTAACAGCATTTGACTAAAAAGGAAAATAGTGCTTGAGGCCTAATTACTTACAAACCCACCTAGAGGTGCACAAATAAAATTCTGACTGGGATTTAAAAAATAAATACTCAGCATCACACTTAGGATACTCTATTAATTCAAACAAATCCCTAGTCATGTGACAAATGCTTTTCAATATTTAAAAAAGATCTGAAAATATGGTTTATTCTTCATAGTTTTAAACCCACATAAGGACCATTAGATACATGCCATTTATCTGACTGTTGCAAAATGTGTCCTCATTAGGGGAGGATACAAGTTTTGTAAGGCCTGAAACTTACCTGATTTAGGATGCCCTCTTTAAAGAAATACAAAATTATGACCTACTCATAACAGCCAGGATTTCATAGAGAGAATTTTATGTATAGAGTAGAATTATGCACAGAGAGAATTTTTTAGGGAGACTTAGAGATACAAGACAAAGATATTTTAATCTTTCCAGTGGTATAGTTGATAGAATTTAGTTGTTGTCCTTGTTGTTAGAGACAGTTGAGAAAAAAATCCTTTCATCTTTCCAATATGTTTTTGGTAAAGTAATGTAAAATTTTCAGACCATATCAAATTTTGGAAAACCTTTCTCAAGTTTCTTATGAGATACAGGATTTGGAAGAATTTTCCAGAGGCTACCTTCTGGTTCTATCCATTCAAACCCAGTTTTTCTTCCACTAGCTACATGATTTCAGTGTCTAGTGACACAGGAGAAACTTCCTGTTACACCATCCGGTGAGGCAGCAGCAGGATCTTTCCTAGGAGCCATGCCCGTTCTGCACAGCTTAATCACAGAACCATAGACGGAAATGAGTGTGGAGGGTATACATGAATCCCACTCAACTAAAGTCAGTGCATCTCCAAGTTAATGTCCCTTTATATGATCCCTCAAATGCCCATGCCACTCTAACACCACAGGTAAAGGTGAAAAGTGATAGAGGGGAAGCTACAATATAAACAGGGATACTAATCACTTTTGCAAATTTAATGAAAACATATGCCCATGTGATCACCGTATTAGGACTCAACCAGCGCCCCAGAATGAACTTAAGCTTCACTTGCTTCAAGGTAGACCTGCCTCTGGGCTTCATCAAAGCATTTTCATTTTTGTGACCTCAAACGTCAGGTGGTTACACTGGCCTTTGGTTAAATCAGTTAACACGAACTATTATGTTCTTAAATCTATTATAACAATTCTTAAAAACCTACATGGCTATGGCTGTATCTACAAAATGAATCTTCAGCATCCTGTGCAAATACCCCTGGACACACCATCAGAGATAGAAGAAGGGTATGAATATCTGGAGGACTGCAAAGTGGTACAAATACTAAAACAATGACGAACTAAAAAAAAAGGAGGGAAAGGAGAAGAAACTTCATGGATTGTGTACTTTAGAGACATACATTAATATTCCAGAAGGCAGGCATTTGTATACCAAAATTGGCACTAGCAGGACTGTACTGATTTTCTACTTTCATTCTAATTTTTTTTTAAGCCTAGGAGAGTCATACCACCACCCTGCTGACAAAGCATATCGATCCCGCTTCCTGAAAATTGAATTACACTTTTCTACTTCACTATTAGACCCGGGTTGTGTATATAAGTTCTTTAACATTTCTCTTCCCCAAATGGCATAAATTATCACATCTAGCTTATCTCTTGTGATTGTCTTCTAAGTGTCTAGTGAAATAAATCACCATGACAGAACAATAAATAGGAACGGAATAGAAATCACTACAATAAATGGTAAAGTGTCATTTTTAACATTATTCTGACAACCTTAAGCCCTGCAAAAAATAAGATATAGAACTTGCTCCTGTAAAAGCATCAGAAATACATGCATTTGTAACTGCAGATTCAGAATGCTAAGCAGAATTCTGACGTAGGGACCCCACAGAATTTGATCAAATGTATCCATCTGTTCATCTTCATGTAAATAATGCTCACACAACCAGTGCTGGGACCTCTTCTAGGACAGTCCCCGAGACTTTCATTACATCTGTCACTTCCCCTGTTTACAGCTGCCTCATCAGTAACTCATGGGGTTTTCTTCCTAAACATTCAAACAGCATCCTGAGGAAACAGCACCAGGAAAAAGTTATTTCCGTATTTCTCCGCTCTCTACCTGATTTCTGCCTCAGTAACTAATATTAATATCCAATGTAATACACTCTTCATGGAAGCATGGAAACATTTCAAGAAAGCTCTTTGGTTTTTCATTTCCGCTTCTTGAGCCCTGAGGGGACTATTTCATAAGCAAATGTGAACGCCTCCAAGCAAGTACTCACACTCTGAGAAAGAGTTCCTCTCACACTTTCTACCTCTCACTTGTGGCACCAGAAATGGAGTTATCAAAATGCACAGTATCCAACCATTTTAAACAGTCTACACTGTTGACATCTCTAAATAAATCTCTAAGAGGGAAACAACAGTACCCTTTAACCCTTATCTGTGGATGGATTAGATTGTTTCAGTGGCTGCATCCTACTGAAGGCAACCATGTTTCCCTAAAAATAAAGTGAACCTCCCGCACACAATGTAGTTCAGACCTAGCAGAGGGATGAAACAATGTGACTAATTTCAAATTAGTGAAATCTAATATATGGAAACTGAAGGATCATTGCTGTTGGTCTTTCAACTGACCTATCATTGCATTTTCTGTGCTCTTTCCTCCTCAAGAAAACAACATCGCGTCTTACATCTCCGAAAGGTAAAATATGGAATTCCACAGACACAGTGTATTATGGGAAAGAGCCAAGCATTCCCAAGTTTGCAGGATTTTACATTTAGTAATGATAAATCTCCTCCAAAGGTTTAGCACAGATATATTTAATCATATACATGTCTATATGTATGTCTATGTGCATACATATATATGGATGAACTTATAAGTAAAAGAAATTATGTATACATACACATAACACACATATGACACACTCACTTTTCTATTTATTTTCTTTTATTGGCAGCAATTTTTTTCCTTACTAATTACTCTCTTTATTACTGGAGCACCCCAGATCTTAATACCCTCCTCTACAACTTACCAACACATTTTCTCCAATTCTCCCTGGTTTAAGCACATTTATCTATTCAGTCTTTGTTGCAACATAGAGAATTAAGTGGAAGAATGATTCATGTGCTAGCTAGTTCAAACACCTCCAAATACTTTAACCCTGAAATGTAAAACTGCATGCATGGTGTATCTAGCTTGAAGAAATCTGAAGGTAAAATGTGTGAACACTAAACTCTTTGCATCATTTGTGTTCACTAAAGGGTGTTCTGCTCTGTGAAACTAATACGGGTTTTTATATGGCACTTTTCAGTTGGTACATCTAATATGCCGCCTTCAGCCTATATGAATCAGGACCTGTGTATGGAACCAGGTAGACTGATTTTGTTAATGAACATTAAACGTAAACCTTCTCTTACCTGTTGTATTGTTTTGGGATATGTCTCATCTTTGAAATCTAAGCCACTTATGAAAAGAATAAAGGAAGAGGAAATCTGAGAACTAACATATCCTAAAATGGTGCTGAGAAAACTTCCAATCTTTCACCAACACTGAACAAACATTTATCTGAGACATTATCACAAGGCATTTAGCTTCTGAATTAGCAGAAATATCTCTTTGGAGGCTGATTTTATTTCTTTAAGATCTGATCATCAAAATTTGCCTGGCTCATCTTTCTTCATGATTCTTTGCAGTAGCAACACTGCAAAATAATTTAATGGGAAAAGGAACTATTACGCCGTGATTGTGAGATCTCCTCCCTGATAAATCAGGGAAGTCACAAATCTTTAAGACTATTAGGCACTGAAGGGCCCCTCTCCAAAACTCTGTGTCCTCGGTCAGGACACGAAAATTCTGAAGAGACCCAGACGTGGTTTCCAACAATCAGGTCCCGGACTGGTGCTTCTCATGCTAGCTTCTCCCTTCACCTTTGACATGGTTGTCAGACATAAGCATTACCTGGATCTTCAAATATAATGTCGAACTCCTGGATAAATAAGGAAAATATCTTTTGAAGAAGATTTGAGAAGCAACATTGTAGCATTCTCATGGTGATTTTTGATGATCCAACTTTCTGACAGTAACAACCATGTAAAATGACAAGGCAGTAAAAGCAACATGAAATCACTCTCCTATGCAACCAACATGTTCTCTCGATTGCTTTTCCTAACTAAGGCATTATCACTTCACAGCTCTAGAAGGCAAATCTGTACTCATCAGATATTGTAATCTTAAGAAAGAGTGGTTTAAAAAATGCTAAACCTTTTTATTTCTTAGATAGTATAATTTCTGCCACCTGGACATCCATCCACTCCACATGGGCCTACCACAGACAGACACACAGCCACGTACACACCAACCCGGCTCTGCTGTTAATCCCCAATTTACCTGTCACTCCAACTGCCAGGCAATCCACTGAATTAATAATATATATATATTTTTTTTGTATTTAACAGTCCTAGACATAAAGGTAGTTATGCAAATTGTTTTACAGTTTTAACTTAGATGAGACTAAAATATAGTTTATATTCTTTCTTATTCATCTGCTTAAGTTTCTTCCTTGTAATTAAAATTGTGGATCCAAACTATAATTTGGTCAAAATCTCAAACAGTGACTGATGCTTATTACCAAGGAGGCTTATCTAACATGATGTATATTTCAGAAGACAGCAATTAGGGTTTTTAAATCACCAGGTCTTTCTGTTCAAAATAATCAGCGTCGAGCTTTATCTTCTGCCACTTTGCCATTCTCAAAAGGCTTTTTTTTCCTTCCAATAAAACAAGCTGTTCTTTCTTTTCTCCACACATCATGAGCTAAAAAGCAACCCAGCACAGGTATCTGGAAATGGGATTTCATTAACCACTACAAGGGACCACCAGCTAAATCAATTAAACAAAAGAGGTAAAATCTCCATGCTCTCCCTTAAAGATTGCTAAAGCTACAGATCTACTTAAAATAATGAACAGATTCTTCATAGCGGGCAGATGACTCAACAAGCCAAGAAGGTATGATTCCTTTTAAGACTGTCTGTCTGTTGTATTCTCACTGCATTCCCAGTGCTTCAGATCAGGGCAAGAAGTTCAGGAACAAGGGCACTGTGGAAACGCAGCGTCATTGTGGGTCTGGAACTGCGCATGACTGCTCAGAACATTTTGCACAAAGGCTAACTCGTAACCCACTGCTCTTTGCCTATTTCCACTCCCTATTTCCTTCAAATTCTCACTTCCACATGGCTTTCAGATGACAGATTCACTATCAGGGAGCAGCCACGAACCACACCCCCTCCATTAAGCCTCACTCCTGTTTTCAAAACAACAACTTTTACAATCCAATTAAGTTAAAAGGAATTGGATTTTAAAAGATCTTGCAGAATATTATCAAAGTTCGTTTCCAATTTTAAAACTATTAAAACGTATGTGTACTCTTAATATTTAAAAGAATAGTGTCAAGATCATTTATTCCATGAAAACGAGCAGTGAAGTAAAAAAACTAGCTACATAAAAATGGTATATTCACATAGTCTGGAGTTGTACCTAGTAGCAACAGCATTAACAGTAGAGCGGTTGCTATGTGTTACATAGTATTTCTTGTATTTAATGTGTACTTTTTCATTTAAATCTCAGAAAAATACTATGAGGGGAATGCTTTGATTCACGCAGGTTTTTTTGCTTCACACAAAAAGGTAAAATGTTAACTTTTGTGTTGCCTGTGAGTCTTTATCCTCTTGTGCTATCTTTAATATTCTCCTACCACTGATACTGGAGTAAATCACATTTCAACGATTGGCCTGGGTAGCTTTGACTTTCAATTTCTCTATAATCTAAAAGAGAATTTAGCAATTTACAAAGTGCTTCATATTTGAGGTTAAACCTCTAATATCAAATGTCAGAATAAGTAGAAAAAATAGACTGGAGTCTGAAAGAATAAGGTTTACACAAAGTATCTCTTATTCTTCATATCCAGCTAGGTAAGAATCTCATATTTTAGGTACTTTCCCTTTGTAACTGCAAGTGCTTATATCTGGGTACATTAAAGAGCCTTAGAGATTATAACCTATCAGGAGTTCACATTTTACAACTTACTGCCTATTGTTCAAAAGATTTAAAATTTTCTGCACAGCATCTTCAAATCTCCAGAGAAAAGAGGCTATATAAATTCAAAATAAACAAACACTAGACAGTTTATGTGTTAGCACTTTTGATTTTCTTGATATGCCTTCCCAATTGACTCATGGACATGATTTTATGTAATAAACTAATTTCAGAAAAAGAAAACTAATTTATCCCTATTGAATGTCATTGTTTCCTACTATGTTAACTAAGTGCTTCCAAAGTTCTGCATCAAACAAGGGTTTATTTTTAGTGGCAAAAATTTATCTCTTCTGATTTGATGCTTATTATCTTTACCTAGCCTTGATTTTATGACCCCTTATCCTGCTTGCTATGCAGTATTTAATTTGCTAAGACTAAAGAGGGCATGACAACCCTTCATTTTCCCAAGACAATCTCAAAGGTAAATAAAATTCTGGAGGCATTTTCCTGAAGGAACACACAGAAGTACAAACTTTTCCTTATGAACTTCAGTGAGAAAGAAACAATGCTAGAATTTATGGTATACCCAAGAACCAAGTAAAACACTGCTGTCATCAACAATTAAAAACTCCTTTTAAAATAACTTTGCAAAAGCCACAATGTTATATCTTTAAAGGTTGACAGAAATTCTGAGACTGAAATCTTGCCAGTGGTAACTTCTGGGTTCAGAAAAATAGAAAAACATGCCAGAAAGGGAAAAACCTGAGGAAGGATGGAGGGGAGACCCTATATCAAGAATTAAAGTATACTGGAATTCAGATATATCTGCATTAACTATACACGTTAGCTAGTTACAGGAAGCCTTAAAAATGGTGTTAAATGCACCATCTGGAATCTTGTAAAATGAACTTTTACCTGATGGTTAGTGGCAATTTATTACTAAACACAAGAGAGATGTGTGAGCTATTTTGGACTCAAATAGGACACTATCCTTGCAACAAGACCAATATTCACTAAGCAACATATCCACTGAGCAGTAAAACAGACCACTGAAATTGTGGTAAAGATCCTATAGCATAATGGATTTCAGTCTGTGAACGAAGAGACTTTTTATTCCTTCTGTTAGTCTCTCCTCACAAAATTTCTCTTTCAGGAAGCCATCCAGTAATAGTTCTTCCAAAACTATAATCTTTCTTCAACTTTTTTATTTGGTGTCTTAAAAACAGTATATTGCATATTCGTTTAGCCCCAAATTCCTAGGTAACTGGTAGTCTACACATCGCAAGTTGTGAGAATCGAGCATTAAGATTGTAATGCTGGGAGGATCAAGAATTCACTTTTAAATTTCTTTTATACCATATTGCCTCTGTGCATATTTTATATGTCTACATAGTAACTGAAATTTCACCTGTGTTTATCTACAATGCTGACCTCAATCTTTCAAATGATCCATCTATAGTTCTTTATAGAAAATGTTCTTCCTCCATCAGTGCCACTACAAAGTTCTGGTAGTAACAAAACTCCAGGGTTTCCAGACTCCTAACACTACCCTGAGGTTGTCCCAGTGCTCCCTGCCAGGAGCCAGCAGCTGCTATCACTCTCTGCCATGTGGAAGACCCAGAGACAAGAAACCTGTGATCTCCGCTTCCTAATTTGCCCCCAAATGAATGCGTAAAGTCGCTGCTGATCCCGACAGTCTAATGCCAGTATTAGTAACTGAAAAAAGTATTCCACTTCAAGAGGCAACTTAATTCTCTGAGACCTATTCCACTTTGTACTGAATGCCCAAAATGCCTTAAGTGTCTGCATTATTCACGGAAAGCATCAGTCTCAGTGGGTATATCTCATGATAACCATGAATATATCTCATGATAATGATGAATATATCCTATGACATATAATCATAAATATATCTTATGATAACCATGAATTATGCACTTTCCACATCTCCACAATTAAGTAAAAGAGCAGGGGTCAAGACATAACTTTGTAGAAAGTTTCCAGCAATGCTAGAACCATTAGCCACTTTATAAAAGACTGTTATAAAGCAAAGCAAGAAAAATATCCCAAATTCTTCAGTCCCTTATTACAGCTTCTAACAATGTTTGGTTCTAGCCAAGATACATTTACTTCTGAAGTTATTCTTTTTCTGTTATTTTTTAAACCCATGTGAGTGAGCACATGCACACTGGCACAGTCCTGCATGGAGGATGGAGAAAGATGCATCTTCCTGTCCCTGGTTACATGAAGTATTGACTATCTGATATCTGATATCTGCCACGCAGATATCAATGATAAATCACTGTGATCAAAGTTGATTTTAACACATCAAAAGTGTTTTTCCTCAGTGCTAGTCTTAAGGCAATATATATCAACTAAATCAATTTTGATGAAACAAGAGTAATTTTTGTTATAAATTATATACATACAATTATTCATATTCACATATATAAATATACATTCATATGGTCTTTATAAAATGTTTATAAAAACTTCACCATAATAAATTTTTTGTTTTTCTTTATTATTTCAGCCAAAAAATAAAATACTAAAATCCAAATGGTGAAAGTTCTCATCATTTTGGCATGGTTCCACTCAGATGCAAGAGGATTCAGAGATGTCACAAAATAACCTTAAGGTAAGTATTTCTATATTATATGTATGCAATCCTGTTCTTTCCCACCTCCCTCCTTCTCTCTCTCCCACATACACACACTCTTACATATGTATCTCCTTAAGTTTTGTTTAAAAGAAGATATGACAAAATAATATGTGTGTGCTTATGTGAATTTAGCATCATTTTAGGTTTATTCATAAATATCTTGATTTCCTGGACTGCTAAATATATCTGCAAAGGCTTATGGAAAACAGTTTTATAAAAGTATGTTTCACTACAATTTGTACTAAGGTACTTTGTAAGTAAGAACTTGGAAAATGTTTGCAAAGAGCTTCAAGGTATTGCTTCTTTTACTTACAAAACTTGGGAAAAGTAGGTTCTAAAACAGAAAAATAGGGATAGGTCATATGGAGCTTGGAAAATTTTTCTAAGCATTACACGTTCCCAGGGCATTGGTGTAGTTAAGAGAAATCCTGCCGGGTAATCAGAAAAGAGGCATTGCTTACTCTGCTTGGAGTTTTGGTGTGGCTGGGTGTTTAAGTAGCAGCCCACAAAACATGGTAGAGAAAAATGAACTGCCAAGGATTTTAACACTGAAAGTGAAGAGAGAATACAATCATTGTTGCCCAGAATCAGTCTCCTAAAATGAGTGATTAACTAGGGACAGGGTCCAACGTGTCACAATGGGACATATCAAAAGCCATTATATAGGGACAGCTGATGACAACAGCGCTCTGAGTGGGGAAAATGAAATTGCTGACTTCACATTAGATATGGGGGGAAAACAACAACAGTAAAAACAACAGAAACCTAATTTCCTAAAAACAACACACTCAAAAAAATTGCACCAAATCTAAAAGTACACCAAGATTCACTATGAGCCAGAGGAGCCAAACGAAAGCGCATACATAATATAAAACAAGGCTTACAAAAGAGGCTGTTTTTATGGCTAGTGTTATTAGAGAAAGGCCACCATGTATAAATATATATATATATATATATATATATATATATATATATATACACACACACACATATATATATATACACACACACATACTGAAAAGGAAGGGTATAAAGTATGATTCCCAAGCAAATTTTGTAGCCACATACGATTTTTTAAAATATTTATTTTATTTGAGAGAGAGAGAGAGAGAGAAACCTCAAGCAGACTCCCTGCTGAGTGCAGAACCCAACACAGGGCTTGATCCCAGGACCCTGAGATCATGACCTGAGCGAAAATCAAGAGTCAATTGCTTAACCAATTGAGCCAGCCAGGTGTCCCACCACATATAATTTTTTAATATCACCAAAATATGTGAAATCTAAACACATTCAATATAATTCAGATATTTATTGAAAAGACTGATTTATCTTACTCCAAAGTTAATAATAATATTATAGCATATTATATTAATAGTATACAGTATAGGAGGAAAAATAAAAAGTTAGACATGATGCTCATAGAAAGTCAAAAAGCACATATCTATTTACCCATTGAAAAATGTGAAGTAAAACATATTCTGCCCCTGATATGAACAAGGGTCTTCTTAATCACTGGGAATGAGGACTCCATTTATACTATAGTATGCTTTCTAAAAAAGAAATGAAGGCTAGCTTTCTTTGAAATATAGCAAACTACATATATGTATAAATGGGAAGAAGCTTAACTGAGTTTAAGTACTATAACATAGGTATTCCAGATGTATTTCCTATAGTTTAAGAAAGTTTGAAACATTTCTCTTAATATTTGTATTAAATGGTTATGTTTCCAGCACTGCCCAGGAACATCCCATGTAAGTAAATGAGGGATATCTCATCCCTTCTGCTATATTTATGTTACAAGCAAGTCAATAAGTCGAGTCTACACTCACAGGGAGGGAGTGAGTTACACAAAGGTGTGAATGCCAGGAAGAAGGGGTCATGAGAGAAGCATCTTAAAGGCTGCCTACCCCCATAGGTAAACTTAAACCTCAGACAGTTCTATGGATTAACTATCTTTTTTGAAAATTGGGAAAAGACAGCAATCATTCAATTATATGTTCCGATGGGCACCTGGGTGGCTCAGTCGGTTAAGCGACTGCCTTCGGCTCAGGTCATGATCCCAGAGTCCTGGGATCGAGTCCCACATCGGGCTCCCTGCTCTGCGGGGAGCCTGCTTCTCCCTCTCCCACTCCCCTTGCTTGTGTTCCCTCTCTCGCTGTGTCTCTCTCTGTCAAATAAATAAATAAAATCTTTAAAAAAAAAAAAAAATTATATGTTCCGCTAAAACATAATGTTGGGATTATTGAACTAATGAAGCTCCAAAATTCTTTCCAATCCTAGTATACAGAGAAGCTGTGAATCTATGGCATATGCCAGACAAAAATACATCAAAACTTTAAAATCATGCCTTTAAAAAGGCAAGATTAAGTGCAGGAGTTCAAAGAAGAAAAATATCACACAGGGACGAGTAAAGGAAAAGGCTTTGACAGGTAGATTTTGGAGTAAAGAGAATTCCATGTGAAAGGGACAGCATGGACACAAAAGACAAGCATGGAGGTGGGAAGTAAAGGTCTTAACAAAACTGAAGATAGTCTTGGTTTTAGACTAATGATGTCTGGTAAAAGAAGACTGGAGAATGCAGCTGAAGTGAAAGACTGGGTTAGAGCAGAGAGGAGCATGAGTTCCAAACCAAAGAGACTGAACCAAGGAAAAGGAAGAGTCTGCAGAGCTGCCATGACATGAACTCAGTGCTACCAGAGGAAGGTGGCCACCATTTCAACAGTTTGGCAGTCACCTGGTCTGAGAGAGCAGTGTGGCTGCTGGGATAGAGAGAGAAGTACATTCCATGGCACTGGTGTGTGCAGACTTCTCTCTTTGGCCATGTTCTCTACTTGCTCTCTATTCTTTTTTTTTTTTTTTTTAAGTAAACTCTACCCATGATGTGGGGGCTAGAACTCACAACCTTGAGATCAAGAGTCGCATGCTCTTACTTGGTCTCTATTTTTATCTCAATCTCTCTCCTGACCCACATTTCCAATATGCCCATTCGACTGCTTAATAGGCACAGCAAACTTAGCCTGTCTCCCAGTTTACTTACGGTTGGTCATCTCATACCTGCTCTCCTCTCCTCTTCCTTCTCTCTGTTCTTGCGCCATTATTAATTCAATGCCTTAAGACAGAGAATGGGCAGTATAGACCCCCATCCTCCCTCACCCCCACCTTTCAATCAGCCCAGCCACTCTCATTGTTATCTTCCTTTAACCTTCCATCCCCCAAATTCCTGGCTTGTGTCAGGTCCTCAGGAAGCCTTGCTTTAACAACCTAGAGATAACCACATAACCTGGAGGCATCTTCCACTCCAATCAATGCCTGGTCCTGAAGAAGATCCTGAAAGAATTTTGACAATCAAGTCAAAGGGATGAATTTAGAAGACCCAAAAACAAACAATGTTAGATTTTCTACCAGTCTGGTAGAATGGTGGTCTGAGAGCCAAAAATTATGTTATTATGATCAATTATGTTATCATAAGATAATGATGTCACTAATTATGTTAAATAGTAGAAAATAAAGGAAATGGTATTGTTCAAACATATGAGACTGTGTTCTAATGTTTACTCACAGTATGCACAGGGATCTCTTCAGGGATTGCTAAAAATCCTTGAACATGCATCAGTGTAACAAAGAGAGGTGTCAGTCCTTAGAACTAAATCCAATATGCTTTGTGACAGTGACTGTGATTCTGTTGGACATTTGGTTATACAGAGATGGCGGCGGGGGGGGCCATTATATCATTTCTGAAATATCAGTGACTTGTGATGAGAATTTCTGCTTTGAATTCCTTAAGCAGATAAGGGGTGGCTGGTAGAAGGGAGGGAGGGTGAGGCAGCCTTGTTAGATTTGGTTAAAGAGATTAATTTTTAAGCTATTCCTAGGAGAATATGCAGGAGAGGGAGAGGCAAGGAGAGATATTTTTAAGATCTCCACCTGAGACTCCAAATTTCTTAAAAAACAAAACAAGATAAAAACAAAAAAACCAGAACTCTTCCTGTAAAGGGACAGGTTCTTCCCAAGGAACTTTAAAATCAGAAAGTTGTAGACCTGACCTATTTAGAACAGGTCTTGGCAGGTGTAAACCAAGTACCATGCTCTGCTTAAGGCATTGCCGGACTGAATCCCACACCCATCAAAAATTCTCCTGAAGCTGGAATTCAGGGCTGGCAGGAGATACCGTGGGTGGGGAAAGTTGGCATTAGCTGCTCACCTCTGAGGAGCCAGAGGAGCCAGGTACAGACTGGGTGATGCCTGCACCACCAGCTCAGATCCTGCAGATAAGATGGGGGGTGGCAAAGCAGTTCAAAGCTTGTTGTAGTGTTTTTAAAATGCCAGTAGCAGAGTGACCCCAAAAGGACAAAGGGGCAATGTCCCTTAACCTATGATTCTACCACGGAAGCTGTGGTCAAGGATCACGCGAAGGCTGTGATTTGAAGAACAAATCGTACCCCATAAGGACAGCACAGAGAGCCCTGGCTGGCATCACAGAAGGAGAAGTTCTTAGAATGCCCTATAGCCATGAGAAAGTGCAATCACTTTTCTGGTTTTGCTTCTGGAGAAGGCAAATGTTTGCTGTACATAAATGCACCCATGAAGAGGACCCACAACCAGCAGGAAGAAAGCTTAAGAATGCTTGTTGGGGCAATACTATAAAAAATTTGAGGACTTAGAGAGTGGGGCATTTTCCCCTCATATTCAAGATAGCCGAAACCCAGAGAGGGGAGGGAAAGGAAGAAAAATGTCCCTTGGATACATATCTCAGTTAGGAACGTGGGCTGGGATGGTGGCCACCTTTCGACTCCTACCCCTTAATGTGAACAAAGGTCAGAAAGGTGCTCAAATCTCAGCCCAATTCCCAGACTCAGGGCAAGACAAGGACTCTGAGAAAGAAGAGAACACAGCTGGAGATGCTGGGTAGCCAGTCTTATCTCCACCATATTATATTACATCCTCCATCTTCGGCCAAAGACCAATGCTCACCTCCCAAAGATTTCAGTACTGATTAAAGACAACAACAATGGGCAAAATGGTGTTCAGCTCCCTTATGGATTCAACTGTGGTAAGACTATTCCTGAGGTAATTGCCATGTTAGGGAGCTCTTGGTTAGCAAGAACTCCTCTTACAGGTATAAACACCACAGGGTAGCTGCTTATAGGGTTGTATGTAAAAGAGTTTTAGATCAGTGAACATTTACTGAAACTTCTGTTCATTAAGCAAGTAACTACTGTATATATTTACAAAGGAAACAAAATACCTATGTATTTGTCCATGAGAAGAGAATTTTCTTTTTTTTTTTAAGATCTATTTATTTATTTATTTATTTATTTATTTATTTTAGAGGGGTTGAAAGAAGCAGAGAGAGAGGGAGAAAGAGAATCCCAAGCAGACTTCCCTCTGAGTTGGAGCCCAATGTGGGGCTCCATCGCACAACCCTGAGATCATGACCTGAGCCAAAACCAAGAGTCAGATGGTTAACCAACTGAGCCACCCAGGTGCCCCCATGAGAAGATAATTTTCAAAACAACTTATTTGAAGTAATCTTAAAGTATGATAGAAGAGCTACATATTCATATAAGCATATGTCATTTTCTGTAAATCCACAGTAACTAAAATGAATGAATGAATGAATGAATGAATACATATACACATAAAAACATAAGTAAATAAATAACAGAGGGCTAAGGAGTAACTTTCACATTACCTCCCCCAAATCACCAATCTGAATTTTGTTTCTTCTTTGCTCTGAGCTTCATTTTGCATACATACAGTGGACCTTTGATAATCTTGTGGGAGATGTCTGGAGTTCTTCTACAATTCCCAAATTTGCAAATATAGATATATTTTATGAGAACTTATTGCTCACAAATCACAACTCGGCTGAGAATCTGGTATTGTCTGAGTTTAATTTCACACCACAAGCTAACAGCCTTTCAAGACTTCACTGAAGTTTGATTTCTCACTTGATGGCCACACTTCAGGACAGCAAGGGCAGAATAATAAAGCCTTGCTTGTTGGGATGCTAATCCTGAGTAGTCACTTAAGATTTCTCTCTAGCTGGTAATTAAGCTGATAATACTAATGGTAGATTCCATTTCCTGAGGGCTGACCATGTACCAGACACTTTATAAATTATCTTTATGTCATCTCTATTTATGTTATAGCAATCCTCACAACCAATTCTTTAGAACAAGTTTCACCATCCCCATTTCAGATGAAGAAGCTATAGTTTGAAGAGAGTATCCAAGGACATGATGAAGGACCCAAACCAGGTCTTTCCGACACCAAAACCCAGATCTGTTTACCACCATGTTGCATTCCCTCCACACTAGTTAGGGCCTCTAACACTCTGAATGCACATTTCAAATGTTTGCCTCAGTAAAATCACATATTACGACATCACAGAGCTCCAGACAGAGCCTAGTGGGAAAAGTCAAAACTACGAGTATTAATTAAATAAAATATAATCTCTTCCTTGATTTAAGCTGCCCTCTTTTCTAAAAAATAACAGTATTTGTGGTATACGACTTTTCTAGAACAAAAGAATTCAATTAGCTTCTCGAGTCCAAACTGTGTAAGAACTTTCACACACATCATCTTTACCACCCTCCCTACCAGGTCCTCTGAAGGAAGTATTATTTTTCCTATTTACTAGTGAGAATACTGAAATTTAGAAAGATTCAAGGATTTAGCTAAAATACCACATTCCATGAGGACACAGATTAGGCTTTTCTCATTTATATATTTGTATGCATTTTGGGCCTTGTACACACAGAGCCTGTCTCAGTAAATGTTGAGTAATAAATGGACAAAGTGGAGGAAGTGGGATCTGTCAAGGACAGTGTTTCTTGTTTACCACTATATAGCTAGATGTTTAACAAATACTTTCTGGAGGAAGGAAGAAGGAAAGGGAGAGAGGAAGGGAGGAAGGAATTCTTCAAATGTCACTCTCTTTTGAGCTCAGAGCACAACTGGACAAATTCTCTAACATCTCGGTACTGGGACTCAGTAACACTGAATAAAAGCAGACTGACTGTAGGATACGTACTGAAATAAAATAAAAAACAAACACACAAAAACACACAACTATAGCTCACTCATGAACAATGCAGGGTTAGTGGCACATTCTACCCCCAGCAGTCAAAAATCCACATCTATCTTTTGACTCCCCCCAAACTTAACTATTAATAACTTACTGTTGACTGGAAGCCTTCCCCATAACATAAGCAGTCAATTAACACATATTTTGTATGTTACATGTATGATACATTGTGTTCTTATAATAAACTAGGGAAAATGTTATTAAGAAAATCATAAGAAAGAGAAAATACATTTACAGTACCGTACTGTACAAAATCCATATATAAGTGGGCCCACACAGTGCAAACTCATGTCGTTCAAGGATCAACTGTACCTTTCAATACAGGCAGAGACTTCCAATGGCAAACTAAACATGTCAATGATTAGGTCAACAACTAAAAAAAGGCAGATAAAATCAAATGGAACAGAAAATCAGAGAAACTGAAATGTCCATCTACGGAAAATTGAGTGTTGAATGCAGAGACATCACCATGGCAGAAATTCATAAACACATACACAACACAATATAGCCTGCCAGAGACACAGTTAAGTATTATTAGATTCTTCAGGTATCCAGGTCCTATACCATCTAATAACTTAAAAGTAAAGGTCAGAACAGTGCAAAGAATCACCAATCAATGTGAAAAGCAGTGCTGTTAAATACATAGAGAAACCAAATTCACACATTCCCCTCCCTTCTGACTGTGATTTTTCAAATATAAACTGCAGAGAGCAGTAGAATGATGATATCACCATAGAATAGATGTTCTACTTAACAAAAATGATCGTATTCTTATTTTCTTCTTCCTTGGGGAGCCTTCATCTCAAGATAACTTTTAAATAGAAACAACCAGCTTTTCAGCAGAGCCTGATTATCAATTTACACCTCTGGCAAAGGAAGGCCTAGAATTCTATTGTTTTGTTAATTGTCAATTTGCATCTTTGAAAGGTGTTGCATTTTCTCTTCTTTCTAGCAGGTTAAGACTAATTCTGTATGTTAATAAATATTATAAACACTTTCCACAGAAACACAGTTCGCTAAAAAAGTACTATGTTATTATTGTTATTCTCTGTTTTCTTCTACTTAATTACACCTTAGATCTTAAAGTTGATTTTACAAAAAACAGTTAGGCTCTTACTTAAACTGCTTTTTCTTCAGAAAAAAAAACTTTTGCTTTCAAATAAACATTTAGATAAAATGCTGTTTAAAGGGACCAGTTATTGACAGTCATGAAAAAGTTATGAATTAATTAAGGCAAAATTTCACAAAGAGACCTTTGATTTTTACCTTAAGTATATGATTTGAAAACATTCCTCCCCTTCCCTTCTTCTGATATACATATCATATATATGTGTGTGTGTGTATATATATATATATATGGCATAAAAATATAACAAGCAAACTCAGAAATCGATTTTACAAAGTAACATAAAAGATGGAAATACAAGTTGTAAAAAGCATATCAGGAAAGGGGATACAAATAAAATAAATATTATTCTTTATACTTCTGTTTACAAGTAATAACTTGGAGAACTACAAGTTCTTAACATGCCCTATCAGTACTAGTTCCAGTACTTGATTTGGAATGATACGATCTTTTTGATATGCTTGTCAAAGCAAGTATTTTTTAATCTGCAACAACATTTTCCCTATCTGATTGCTGGATATAAAATACTAAGTCAAATATTATATGGTAACTCTCAAGCTTTTGAGCTTAGGGAGGTGGTATTTTAAAAGATCAAGTGATCACTTCTCATTAGATTGAAGTGAAGATGTTTAAAGGCCACCTCTACTGCTAAGAAACATGGCTTCACAGGACATAAATAGCTTTAATTTACTAAATTTATTTATATTCTAATGTTTTCCTGGAAGGATTTGAGAGGGGTGATCCTTACTTGTGTTGCTTTAGTTTCACACGTACAAAATCGCGGGTAAACAATATTTATAACAAAGATAATATATTTAACATGTCTGTAAAGTGCTTTGTAAAATATGAATGTTCCATGTGTTATTTATTACTGTCTATGGGCTTGCTCCTAAACCATGTCATCACTCTGAGGAGAAGCATCTATTTAATGACATACCCTTACATTATAAATATGTAAAGCTTTCTTGAAAGTATTAACACCTTGAAAAGAAAGTATCTTTTACCATTTAAATCAACTTCCCCAATTCAGCCTATCCCCAGCCCCAGGACATTTGTGTCATATACACACATAATATATACATTTTATACAGGAACCCTTTAAAGATTTTATTTATTTATTTGAGAGAGAGAGAGAGAGCACATGAGAGCAGGGAGGGTCAGAGGGAGAAGCAGACTCCCTGCCGAGCAGGGAGCCCGATGCGGGACTCGATCCAGGGACTCCAGGATCATGACCTGAGCCGAAGGCAGTCGCTTAACCAACTGAGCCACCCAGGCGCCCTACAGGAACCCTTTATATAATGCCTTAATACTGTTACATATTCTTTTTAATAAAATCTATAATATTGGTCAAACTAAATCTATTTTGGAGAAAAAGACAGGAAAAATGATAATATAGTAAGTGGAAAGAGAAGTCACAGACATTTGGTGAAGTAATGAAGACTTGAGTTTAACAATGCAAGGAGTTAATTCTAAGTGCAAATAACTCAGTCCTGTCAAGGCAGGGAAACAGCACACATTAACGCTTAACTGGTTTAAATATCTGAGCTATAAAGGACTTTCAGTGTTTTGTTTTCTTTTTCTTTCCTCACTTTTCCTATATTTCCAAATTTTAAAATGGTTCTGGGATAGCAGACATCTACTTTTGTATGTCATAAACTTTTTGTCAAACACCTACTATGTGCCAAGTTTGTTGAACTAATTTTGGAAAAAAAAAATAACCAGAGTTTGCATATGCATATTTTAGGATTGGGACTGAACATAATATTATACAAATGAATTTCCAGTTTTAGCTCAAACCTGATGTCTCTGGGAAAAATAAATAGAATTTATTCAACTATCACCAGAAAATAATTTTAATCATTTTATGTCAGTTGACTGGAATTATTTTCAGGTTAAGTTGTTAGTAGAAATTTTGAAGATGGATGGACACATTTTTAAATTTTTTGACATTATTTAATTCTGTCTAAAGTCTGATGAGATTCCTATCAGATATCTGGCCTCTTATCCAATCCCAGAATCCATGCCTTCCTACGGTCAGGAAATGATTATCTGTCTCCCTTTTTTATAGTGAATAAAGCTTGATTAAGAGTATGATGTCTGGGAGGTTTTTTTAAAAAAATATAAAACAATAACAATGCAAATACATGTTTTATCCCAGGCAAATATTTAGCAGGGTTTGAATGTCATAAACTGTGCCAAAAAAAAGTATATATAACTTCAGAGTTTAATGAAATTCCCTTTACAACACGTGATAAAGGATTCTATATAAATTAAGCTCAAAGAAATTGGCACTCAAGAAAAGAAATTAAGGACTCCGATGTATTTAATGAAGAGAAAGAAAAATAACTTCTTTTCAACTTACATTGTGATCATAACTATTTTTTTCCCCAATCCTACTGATATATAGGAACTACATTTAAATCACAGTGTAAAGAATATAAGGAATATGTGCAAAACTTTCTCAGTTTTCTGTTAAGTTTTTAATCACAACTTTCCCATTTTAGAGCTCGCCTCTTCAAAATGCGCCAAGAGTTTGCCATAACATTTGCAATAAAATCTAGAACCTTTTCTGACAATTTATTACATTTATTTGTGTTTCAGGGTTTAGTTCTTATATCCATATTCACATTCCTTCTCTCTCTTTCCATTTTTGTCTATGCTCACTTTCTTGCTGATGACTCTCACATTTATATTTCCAGCCCACAGTTCTGTTAAATATTTTTACTTGGATATTTAATAGGAATTTCAAACTCATGTTCAAAACTGATCTAGTTTTTATCCTCAAACCTGCTCTACTCTTCTCCAAGTCTCTGTAATTAAAAATAGTCAAGTCCCATTTACTCAGGCCAAAATCCTCACTCAAGTCATCTGTGATTTTTCTTCTGCATACCACATATTCACCTGAATCAACAAATCTTGTTGACTAAATCTTTAAAGTACCATAAATCAAGGTTTTGACCACTTCTCACCATCTCCCCCACTGATCCAATCCCCCATGATCTCTTATCTGGCTGACAGCAATAGCCTCCTGACTGGCCTCCTGGGTTCCATTCCTTGACCAAAACCATGGTCTCTCCCCACTGAAGCCAAAATGATCCTTTTAAAACATTATTTGGTTCTCTCTGCCCAAAACCCTATCAAGGCTTCTCATCTCGTTCAGAGTCAAAGCCAAAATCCTTATCATGTTTTTAAGGCCTAAAGGACCTGGCTCCAATTTTTCTCTGACTTCATGACCTACTATTCACTTCTTCAATGCACTCTGCTCCAGCCACACGGATCTACTACTCTTCCTGAACACAACAGACATCCTCCCATTTACTATTCCTTCTTTTATTGGGTCCATTCTCTGTCATTCCCCCAAGAAGGCAGGGATTTTTATTTGCTTTGTTCATTATTATATCCTTAGTACAAAGAAATGTGCCTGGAACATAGTAGGTATTCAGTATTCATTTATTGCTAGATGCTAACATGGCTGCATCTCACCACTAGTTCCAAGCTCTTTGTCTTGTTTATCAATGCATCCTCAATGTCAAGAACAGTTCCAGGACTATAATAAATATTCAATAAATGTTAACTACTTAATGCATTAATGGATTAATTAATGAATTAACACATTAGCAAGGCACAAAACTTAAACATGAAGGTACCTCTTTGAAATCAAATAACATAAGTTGCCTATTTATTCTCATCTTGCATTTGTCTTGTCTCTTCACTTCTAACTTTTCTTCAATCTTCTCTCTTTTTTTTTTAACTCATCTTTTGTGCTCTCACTAACTAGGTCTAGTTAAGCTACACTTCCATTTCTAGCTCCCTATAGAGAAACACCTATTAAATAGGTGAACTGAAGTAAGAATGTATACATCTACTAAATTTTAGAACTCTCTGCAGTTACCATACATTTCTTGCTATTTAGTTAAAAGAATGTAAGTTACAAAGATGAAGACATTAAAAAATTTAAAAAAGGGAAAAAATACAGAAATTTCATTCAATTCATTGAATATTTGCCATATTTGGAAGGTTGTTTGCACATCCTAATAATTTACAGTATTACATAAAAATATATGTGTAAAGACACCTTTTCTTCAAAGTTTCAAATTAATACATATAGAGGCTATGACCAAGTTGATTCATCCCCGTCCCTTACTGGCTTTTTTATGACTTTCATTACCAGAATCAAGAGTAGAAAAATCAAAATAAAATATAAAAGTTTCTTCTTTAATAATTATCATCCAGCAAATCATTTAGAAAGCTTTACTAATTTCCTCTAGTTGCAAAAATAAAAGAGAAACCAGTTCAGATAAAAACCATCCTTGCTGTACCTTTCCAGCATGTGGTCCTCTTTATTCTGAAGGCCTTGGGCACAAATGAAAGTTACAATTTTAAGTCCCACAAAGAAATCTTGAAAGTGCCAAATATCTGTTCATCTAACTCGGCTTTCAGAAAACGGAGGCATGTGACTCTTTTTGAACCTACCTTCAAAGCTAAGGATCTTCAGCCACGGGCTTCTCTTTCACATCACTTGGGCCCACTGGTAATCAGACAACTGTGAAGCTGCCTGCATTACCCTGAAAGCTTTGTAGCCTCTGCAGGCACAGCCTTGCTGGGGGACAGCCACCTCTGTCACTTATGGTATTCACTTGGTTGGTAATTACGGAATAAAAATCACTGGAGTCCTAACATGTGAAGGAAGTGCCAGGAAGCAGAATTCTCTCAAGATGATTTTAAAATGACTAATTTCATCTTTTGCTCTATCTTTGGAGTAAGCAGGAGTGGGGTGGGGGTAGGTGTAGAGGGGGAGGGATGGAGAGTCCATGTTGGCACCTAGTCATACCTACCAACCAAAGAAGCAGAGGAATCACCAACTCTCCCATTCATATGAAACTGTACATAATGAAATGCATACATTTGTTTGCCTCTTTCCGACATTTAACAATAGACTTGACATTAGCACAACCTATCTGAATGATCTGCTGTGAGAGCACTTTTTCAAAGATTGCCTATTACCCACACAATTGGCAAAATTTTCAGCACTCTTTCAACTCAATCATCACAAATGACTGGAATTCCCTATTCTGGCCCTCTAACTTTTGGGGGTGGAAGGAAGAAGGAAGCAGAAAATCTGCAGAAATACAAATTAGTGCACAGAAATTCACAAGCTTCAATATCTCTTAGCATGTATATGAGAATAATGAAATAGAGCTGTGCCAACTACATTTAAATTCCACATGTCGTTTCAAAACGTATTTAGAGAAAAATCAAAATTTTTAAAGTTAAAAATAGAGGCTTGCTTTAAAAAGCATTCCTTATTAGGTAGGATAGTTTTCATTTAAAAAAATTTTTTTTCTGAAAACAAAATAGGGTTTCTTTTTGAACAAATCCTTTCCAGTCTGTAAGTAAGAAACTGGTGATAGCATGGGATAATTTGGTCCTAAGACAAGATTTTAAAAAAAAGGAAAGTTTTTTATAAGTTTTAATTTGTAAAATTATAGTAACCTTTTATCCAGTGGTCAGCATCTTACAATCTCTAATTCTGGGGAACCAGGGAACAGCCAAACTGTTAAAATGACCAAGATGAAGCCAGCTTTCTAAAATTATAGAATGTCAATGTGTCATGGAGGAACTCCTATAATGAAAGAGAGGGAGAAAAAGCTGAGTCTTTTATTTCACTCCAGGACAATAACTGACAGTTATGATTAACAATGAGTGTCAACCATAAAATATGTTCTGTGTATTATTTTAAGAAAGCAATTTGTAGCACATTTTAGGAACTTTTCCATCTGAATGGTTTGCATTGAATGAAAGATTCAGTTATGTGAAACACTACTTATTTTGAAGACTTGCAATTTTGAATAAAACAAATGTCATCTGTGTAAAGCAAACTTGAACTTTGACTGAGTATGTGTCCAAAATGAATAGCATAATCATTATCCCAGTATTAAGAAACAGTTTCCTAAACTCTTGTCAACACTACTGTGATATATATTGGATAATAATCATTAAAGCATTCTTGGTCCTAGTCTTTTAAGATCTTCATCTCCATCCCTTAACTGCCTGGCCCTTAAGTATATTCACCTGACATCCGCAAAATACCAAAAGGCTTCTTTCCATTGTCACTGGTCCTCCTCCACCCCTGATATCTTCAACTCCATCCTCCCCTTCTCACACAATCTCCATCTCAAGGAACTAACTATCCATAAAGTCCTATTGTTCAGTAATACTGACAACATGTCTTTGACTTCACCAAGTCATCAGGCCTTTCCACCTTCCTTTTCCTTCTATCTATGAGCCACTTCTTGGTTTTCCTTCTCTTTATTGTAATTCATCACTTAACTATACTCTGTTTGCACACTCATCTCTTTATCCCTTTCTCTTTTCATCCAATGTCACCTGAAATAGTCCAAATCTAGATCAATTAAACAAGATAAGAGACCTCCCCACTATTTGCTCTTCCCTTATTCCAAATTTTATCTACTCTAAATAAAAATATATCACAGCCTTCTTTGGATCAGGACATAGCCATGCAACTAAGTTCTAATAGTATAAGCAAAAGTGGTGTATGTATTTTCTGGGATGTGACATTAACTGAAAGGGAAGAAGCATGTCCTTCTTGTCCTCTTCATTTTTCTCAATGTCTGAAATATGACTGACACACCAGCAGCCATACTGGATCTTGAGGTAGGCCTGGAAATGGTACAGCAATGCCATGTCCTTGAAACCACAGAAGATCATGTTAGTTCTAGACTGACTACCCTGGGATATTTTGAACAAACAAGGAAACCTTTATCTTGTTTAAGCCTCTGCTATTTTGGCTTATCCTATCACTGGAAGTTGAACCTAAGCCTAAATAGTTATGTTGATGATCTGCCTTCTCCACTTTTATACTTTTCAATGCCTTGTTTCCTCTTGCATAAAAATGAGAATAATGATGCTTAACTCATAAATATGTTGTGAAGATTAAGGATTTAACATTGCCTGTTACATAATAAACATTCAAAAATGTTGGTTATCATTATTAGCACTACCCAGGTACAACCAGTGTTGCTGGGGAAATCTGCAAAATTTTAAGACTTCAGTGCTCGTAACATACCTTCCTTTGTTTTTAGTAATCACCTAACCCAACCCCTTCAACGATTATCTGCACACTAACACCTTCCTCAATCTTTACCCCTGTTGACCAGGTTCTACCTCAGCAGATGACAGTTTATACTAAACAACTGAGGCCACAGTAATCCACTCCCTCCATAAAGGGTGACCCACGTCTACCCCTCTGTCTTCTCACTCGTGCTGCCTCTTTGTCCTCTGCCATTCCTAAGAAGGAGGAGACTTTTGTTCAAGGCTCACCCGTCTGCCTGACTCTGCATGCCACCCTGTTCCTTTCTTATTTCATCCCTCCCTTGTTTTATTCTTTCATACTTCTGCTTTTCTATTGACTTATCTCACCCTTATCAATAAACATAGCCAGTTTCTATCGATATTAAGCATGAATATTTGTGTATCCCGTTCAAGCTAACATATTATCTCCCTTTCCCTGTCCATCCACATATCTGGGTAATCACCACTGCACTCTAAAGCCCCATCAATGAGTTATGAATTATTTCTTTATTTCCAAACCCAATCCAATGTTACTCGATAACAACCAGTCACGTATTTTTCCAAGCCAAAAGCCGGGAGTCACTTAAACTACATTTCTTCTTTACATCCCATAATCAATCATTAATTATTGATTTTACCCTCTTAAATATCTTTAAAAATCATCCTTCTTTCTCTTTCCTTGATGCTATTTCTTTAAGTCTTTTTCAAATCCTACCTGAATGTGTGAAATAACTATTTTCTCCCCTTGAAATCCATCCAGAGGGATCTTCCTAAACTTCAAACAAATCAGATGATATGACTTTCCCACAGTATAAAATACAACTCAATAGTGTGGTTTAAAAGGCTATTTGTTATGAAGAATCTAACTAGACTTCCTATTTTAAACTCCTAAAGCTACCATCTTGCACTATCAAATTAATGCTACGACATGCAGCTTCATCTTTTTTTTATTATTATTGTTATGTTAATCGCCATATATTACATCATTCTTTGAACAAAAGTTCATCCTTCAAACCACACCCAAATGTCACTCATTCCCTGATGCCTTCCATGATTGGCAACCTTTCCTAACAAAATTAACAATTTCTCCTTCTGAGTAATAACTTAGCAGGTTGTGCATGCTATGTCATCATTCACATCATGGTTTATTGTGATCATTTGTTTTTGCTTTGTTTTTCTCCACCTTTATTGAGATATAATCGTTTTTTGAGATGTAATTGACATATAACATTATGTAAGTTTAAGGTATACAATGTGATAATTTAATATACTGCAAAATGATTTGATATATCGGTTTGATGATCTGATATACTGCAAAATGACTGCCACAGTAGTGTTAGTTAACAGCTCCATTACCTCCAATAATTACCATTTCTTTTTTGTGGTGAGAAGATTTAAAATGTACTCTCTCAGCAATTTTCAAGTATACACTACAGTATTGTTACCTATAATCACCATGCTATACATTAGATCCCCAGAACTTATTCATCTTATAATGTAAAGTTTGTACTCTATGACCAACATCTCCCCATTTCCCCTACCCCTAAGACTCTGGCAACCAGCATTCTATTCTGTTTCTGTAAGTTCAGGATTTTTTTTTTAATATTTCCCCATATCAATGATATCATACAGTATTTGTCCTTTTCTACTTAGCATAATGTCCTTAAGATTTATACATATCATAAATGACAGGATTTTCTTCTTACTCACGGCTAAATAATATGCCACTGCATATATATACAGATATATAACCAAGATATAACAACCTAATGTCTGTCAATGAATGAATGAAGATATATATATATATATAAAGTATCTTTTTTAACCATTATTCCATTGACACACTAGGTTGTTAACATAACTTGGTAATTGTGAATAATGCTGCAATAAACATGGAAGTACAAATATCTCTTCAAGATACTGATTTCATTTCCTTTGGATGTATACCCAGAACTGGGATTGCCAGATCATATGGTAGTTCTATTTTTAATTTTCTGAGGAACTGCAATGTTTTTCATAGTGTCTGTCCCAGTTTACATTCCCAACAGCAATGCACAAAGGTTTCTCTACATCCTTGCTAACACTTGTTATTTCTTGTCTTTTTGATGACAGCCATTCTGAGTTGTGGCGTGATGTCTCATTGTGGTTTTGAATTTGTATTTCCCTGATGATTAGCATTCCAGGTTTTGCAATTACCCAATGATTAGATGTTGAGCATCTTTGCATGACCCGTTTGGCCATTTGTATATCTTCTTTGGAAAAATGTCTATTCTGTTCCTCTACTTATTTTTAAAGGGAATTATTTGTTTTTTTTCAATTGAATTGTATGAATTCCTAATATATTTCGGACATTATCCTTTATCATATGTATGATTTGCAAATATTTTCTCCCATTCCATAAGCTGCCTTTTCAGTTTGTTGATTCTTTTGCTGTGTAGAAGCTTTTTAATTGATATAGTCCCACTTACCTATTTTTGCTTTTGTTGCTTATGCTTTTGGCATTAATATAAAAAAAAAAAAAATCTTTGCTAAGACCAATGTCAGAGAGCTTTTTCCCTATGTTTTCTTCTAGGAGTTTTACAGTCTTATGTTTAAATCTTTAATCCATTTCAAGTTCACTTTTATGAATAAGACAGGAGTCTAATTTCATTATTTTGCATGTGATTATACATTTTTCCCAGCACCATTTATTGAAGAGACTATCCTCTCCCTATTGAGTGTTCTTGGCTCCCTTGTCAAATAAGAGTTGACTTTACATGTAGGGATTTATTTCCGGACTCTAAATTCTGTTCTAACAGTCTATGTACCTGTGTTTAATGCCAGTACCAGACTGTTTTGATTACCATAGCTTTGTAGGATAGTTTGAAATCAGGAAGTGTGATGCCTCTAGCTTCTTTCTCAGGATTGCTTTGGCTCTTCAGGGTCTTTTGTGGTTCCATACAAATTTGTTTTTTGTATTTCTGTAAAAAATGCTATTGGAATTTTGATAGGGATTTCATTAGATCTGTACATAACTTTAGGTAGTAAGGACATTTTAAACAATATCACTTTTTTCTGATCCATGAACACAAAATATCTTTCCATTTATTTGTGTCTTCTTAAATTTTCTTCATCAAAGTCTTATAGTTTTCAGTATACAGATCTTCCACCTTCTTTGTTTAATTTATTCCTCAGTGTTTTATTGTTTCTGATGCTACTGTGAATGGGATTGTTTTCTTTATTTCTTCTTCAGACATTTCACTGTTGTTATATAGAAATGCTATTGAACAGTCTGATGTAATGTATGGTGATTAACATAATAAAAAAAAGAAAGGAAAAAAGTCTATAATAAAAAAAGGAATGCTATTGATTTCTGTATTCTGCAACTTTACTGAATGTGTTGATTAATTCCAATAGTTTTTTGGTGAAGCCTTTAGTATTTTCTACATATAAGATCATATAATCTGTAAATAAAGACAATTTTACTTCATCTTTTCCAGTCTGGATGCCTTTTACTTCTTTTTCTTGCCTGATTGTTCTGGCCAGGACTTCTAGTACTAAGTTATGTATAGGCAGGCGTAGTGAGAGTGGGCACCATTGTCTTCACCCCGATCTTAGAGGGAAAATTTTCAACCTTACACCACTGAGTGTAATGTTAGCTGTGGGCTTCTCATATTCTGCCTTTGTTATGATGATGCAATTTCTTCTGTACTCAATTTGTTGAGAGATTTTATCATGACAGGTTATTTTCTTTTGTCAAATGCCTTTTTTTGCATCTAAGATGATCATAATCTTTATTTTTCATTCTATTAATGTAGAGTATCATATTTATTGATTTGTATATGTTGAACCATCCTTGCATCCCAGGGATAAATCCCACCTGATTATGGTATATGATCCTTTAATGTGCTGTTCAATTCAGCTTGCTAATACTTTGTTTAGAATTTTTGCATTTATGTTTATCAGGGCTATTGGCTTGCAGTTTTCTTGTAGTCCTCATCAGGCTATGGATTAGGATAATAATGGCTTCATAAAATGAGTTTGAAAGTGTTTCTTTTTCTTCAGTATTTTTAAAGAGTTTGAGAAGCCATCAATTCTTTGTTAAATGGTAAAATTCAAAAGGGAAACTATCTGGTCCTGTGCTTTTCTTTTCTGTGTGTGTGTGTGTGTGTGTACATGTTTTTCTTTTGAGGGAGATTTTTAATTACTGAGTCAATCTCCATACTCTTTATTGGTCTGTCTAGATTTTCTATTTCTTTATAATTCACTCTTTTTTTGTTGTTTTTTGGGTTTTTTTTTTTTTGAAAACATTTTTATTTTTCATAGAAAAATTTATAGTGCTGCTACTTATTGTTCATTTTATATTGGCTCCCTTCTTTTTTTTTTTAATTTTTTTATTGTTATGTTAATCCCCATACATTACATCATTAGTTTTAGATATAGTGTTCCATGATTCATTGTTTGTGCATAACACCCAGTGCTCCATGCAGAA
>NW_022589752.1:2593999-2932634 GCF_004348235.1 Phoca vitulina
CCCAAAGATACAAAAGTAGGGACCCGAAAGGCTACGTGCACCCCGATGTTTATAGCAGCAATGTCCACAGTAGCCAAACTGTGGAAAGAGCCAAGATGTCCATCAACAGATGAATGGATAAAGAAGATGTGGTATATATATACAATGGGTTTTGTTTTTTGTTTTCCATTATTCATTCTTAATAGATTACATGTTTCTAGGAATTTATCCATTACTTCTAGGTTATCCACTTTATTGCCATGTAACTGTTCATAGTATTCATGATCCTTTGCATGTCTGTGGTATCAGTCATAATATCTCCTTTTTTTTCATTTCTGATTTCATTTGAGTCTTCTCTCTTTTTTCTTAGTCTAGCCAAAGGTTTGTAAATTTTGCTTATCTTTTCAAAACTCAGCTCATACTTTAATCGATTTTTTCTATTGTTTTTCTGGTGTCTATTTTATTTATTTCTACTCTGATCTTTGTTATTTCCTTCCTTCTGCTAACTCTGGACTTAATTTGTCCTTTTTTTAGTTCCTGGAGCTATAAAGTTATGATGTTTATTTGAGATCCTTCTTTTCCCTTAATGTAGGCTTTATCACTATAATTTTTTTTTTCATAGAACTGCTCTTGCTGCATCCTGTAAGTTTTGGTATGTTGTATTTCTATTTTCATTTATTTCAAGATACTTTTTGATTTTCCTTTTGATTTCTTCTTTGACCATTTGGTTGCTTAGGGGTCTATTTTTCAATCTCCATGTATTTATGAATTTTTCAGTTTTCTTCCTGTTACTGGTGCCTAGTTTCATACCACTGTGGTTAGGGAAAAAAAAAACTTGGTATGACTTCAATCTTCTTAAATTTGCTTAATTTTTTTTTTTTTTTGCAACCTATCACATGATCTCTCCTGAAGAATGTTCTGTGTACACTTGTGAAGAATGTATACTTGAAAAAAATGTGTATTCTGCTGCTGTTGGATGGAATGTTCTGTATATGTCTGTTAGATGCATTAGGTCTAAAGTATAGTTCAAGTCCAATGTTTCCTTATTAATTTTCTGTATGGATAATCTATCCATTGTTGAAAGTTGGGTATTGATGTCTCCTACTATTATTGCATTGCTGTCTATTTTTCTCTTCAGATCTATTAATATTTCCTTAATGCATTTAGATGCTCCAATGTTGGGTGCATATATATATTCATAACTGTTATATTCTCTTAATGAATTGAGACTTTATCATCACGAAATGCCTTCTTTGTCTCTTGTTAAAGGTTTGGCTATTTATCTGATATCAGTATAGCTACTCCTGCTCTCTTTTGGTTTCCACTTTCATAGAATATTTTTCCAACCCTTTGCTTTGGCCCTACATGTGTCCTTAAAGCTGATATGAGTCTTGTGAAATAGTGTATTTTGGGTCTTGTGGGTTTTTGTTTTTGTTTGTTTTTTTATCCTTCCATCCAGTCTGTATCTCTTGATTGGAGAATTTAATACATTTATATTTAGAATAATTAGTGATAGGTAAGGACTACCTTTCTCATTCTCACTGCCACTATCAGGAGTGCATGCAGGGAGCCAGATATAGGGTGGAGGGGGTGTGGGTGAGACATACCGAGTGCTTGGAGTACCCACAGGTCAGCTAGGGAGACTAGTTGAGGCATCCTCAATGGTTCATGGGTGGGTTTCTTGATGGAGTTCATGTCACAGTAGGATAAAAATCACTCTAATGTCTTCGTAGAGTCCTATCTGCTCTCCCAGCTGCTTCCTGCCCCCTGCTCATACAGCTTATGATTCAGTGTTCCTCTCCTATGTGTTTAACTTGTATTATTTTCCTATGATGCTGTGCTGGAATTTCTCCTCTGGAAGCCTGGACTTCCACAAAGGCTCTCTCATTCATGGGTGACCCTCTTTCTCCAGGGCTCCCAAACCATGGCTGAAAGATCATGGGCCACCACCCAGTCCACAGCTGGGACCAAGGTCCAAATGCCTATTACCAGATGCATGGGGAGGTAAGACTCTTCCCAGGTCCCTTGGCATAAAGTGCTAGCTCCCAGAGCTCCCACAAAAGCACTTTTGCCCAGGGATAGAGGCCAAATTGCTGGTGTTCAGGGGTGGACATGATGAGGAAAGTCTCATACAACCATATTGCTGACATCACTCCTACTGTCATTTGTTTATATTTCTACTAGACTGCTAAACTTCCTGTAGGCAGGTTCAGGTTTCCTTTCACTTTGCATTCTCAGTGCACACCACAGTCATAAACTCTGGGATCAGCACAAAATTATATAAAAAAATTTGGGAAAAATTACACAAGTTGCACAAAAGCACCAAAAGTGGAATAATCGTTACTTTCAAAGACAAGGATTTCCTCCTCTCAATCTCTATTTTGACTCCTTTGGTTTTCATACAATCAAGTTAAAAACTGTTTTATAAAATGCTTCTTCCTAATTGTTCCAAACAACTAGCTTTAATAAGAGAATTTTCTCTTTGTTAATTTTTCCTTTATAGATTTTATTATTTTATTTTCAACTCTTTAATCTTTAACCCCATCTCCACTATTTATGCTTTCAATGATTTCACACTAAATTGGTTGTTCTCCTTCACCAGATTTCTCCAATTTCTATTTTTATTCTTTAGAGCAAAGTCTTGTCTAGTGTCTTTGCTTAGTTTTAACTTTTTCCCTGGACAATATGAGCAGATTTAATTTCCTCTTGCACAAATATGGTCATAGTTTGACTATACAACCAAACCAATTCATTACGAAGTCATAAAACTCTTTCCTGTGACCAATCTAATACAACATTCTTCATATTCTAAATTTTCTACACAGTGTACCATCTATAAGATGTGAGTTTTGTCTTTTTTTCTGTGTTGTGCTAAGTCATTCACATTTCCTTTCCCTGCCCCCTTTTTATTGTTGGTTTTTTTTTTTTTTTTTTTAAGATTTTATTTATTTATTTGACAGAGAGAGACACAGTGAGAGCAGGAACACAAGCAGGGGGAGTGGGAGAGGGAGAAGCAGGCTTCCTGCGGGGCAAGGAGCCCGATGTGGGGCTCAATCCCAGGACCCTGGGACCATGACCTGAGCCGAAGGCAGACGCTTAACGACTGAGCCATCCAGGTACCCCTACCTGCTCCCTTTTTAGCAGGCCTGTTTGTATGAGGATATTAGCCAGAGTTATCATGCTATAGCAAGAGCTGTCAGATAAACTCATTCCTTGCAAAGTTAACTAGTTCATCTATGGATTAAAAATGTCTGAAAACTCAGTTCTGATATTAATACATGATAGATGAGTAGCCAATGTTAGTGAATTAATAAATTTCTTCATTAATTAATAAAATTCCATGTACTTAAGATATTGCTACTCTCATTTATGTTTGAACAGAGAAATCTCAAGTGGATAATTATACTGATAGGATTCTTACTAATTATATTGGCATGAAATTT
This sequence comes from Phoca vitulina, assembly GCF_004348235.1. Classification (NCBI taxonomy): domain Eukaryota; kingdom Metazoa; phylum Chordata; class Mammalia; order Carnivora; family Phocidae; genus Phoca; species Phoca vitulina. The sequence continues at coordinate 2,597,422 of NW_022589752.1, forward strand.
GAAGATTAAACATTAAATAATTGCAATTAAAGAGATACATGAAGTGCAATATTGATATCTTCCCAAAAGGTGAACATTACAATTTTTACATATTGAAGTGTTTAAAGACTAACCATAACCAAAGATCAAAGAATATAATACATTTGTATAATAACCCTGTACAAGTATTTTTTAAAATTTCAGAGCCGTGAATAGCATGTGCTCATTTCATATTCATGCCATAAGAGACTATCTTAGTTTTATCATGTTGACTCAATATATTTGAACAAACAATTATTTGAGCCACCTAGTTAGAATGTAGAAAAATCAAACTATATACATATAGAACACATTTTAGCAGTTCAAGGAAGACTATTTACAATTACTGCAAATAGAGTATTTACCAGGCACCTGCCCAGTAGGTTGGGTAGAGAATCATTCATTTAAAACAAACTTGAATTAAAACTGAAATTGGAAAAAAGGGCTATATTATGTGAATGAACCTCAAAATGTTCAGAAGTTGGCCCTGATATATTCACATTCTCATCCAAACTGGAAATCTGAAATATTATATTGAAAATGGCTTAAAACTGTCTTTTTTTGAAAGACTACAGGACCTTTATTTTCTTCCCACCAGACTATAAATGCTGGAAGAACAACCTGTCTTATGGCATTTTGGGCACACAATTTTCCTTCCCAGCAATAAATTGGAAGTACAGAGTTTATGTCTGTTTGATTCCCATCTGTCAACTAAACAGCAGTGAGATCAAATCCATCATTCAATTTCTAATGCTGTTTATTAGCTATATGCTTGTTCATGGACTTTTAGGTATCCCATTCATAAGATGAAAAAATCAAGGTAGTAACCTATGCCACAGTGATGGTAAATGTAAATTAGATGGACGTATGTTTGTTTCTCATTGACTGTCACACATTATCATTATTAGCAAAGTGAACTTAAGTACTTGCTTAAGGTGCTATTTTTGATGTGACTTATGACAAGTTAAACAGATCACCTCTACCCAGATGGAGAGGCATTTAGAAAGCACAAGAACCAAACAAGATAACAAAGTCTATGCTAACTATATTGCCAATGAACAATGTTTATTCTAATGAGAGGTATGAATGGAGGTGATGGAAATAATGATAGCTTTGAAAGAAAAATTGCGTATGTGCGTGCACACACTTATGTGTGTGTCCAATTATTAATTCCAGGATAGATTTCTCTTTAAGGCTGACCTAAATTTTCTTTCCTGTAAAACGTTTGAAACTGTTATGTTGGCATCACAGTGAGCTGATGTTTCTCACAGAGTTTATACTGAATTGTCTCACATTTTCTCTGCTATACCTTTGATAACAAGTTAAAAGTGGAAGAAGAAAAAAAAGACTACCTGCAAACAAGAAACCCCTGTTAATGAAATTCTGCATTGTGTAGTCAACTTTTTGCTTGGGGAAGAAACCAAAACCATATTCACAACAAGATGGGATGGGAGTGTGGATTGGGGGCAGTGCAAAACAATGGGCTCTGTCCTAATCTCTACACGTTATTTCGGTCATACTTCCCAGTCATTATTACCTTCAAAGATGCAAGCAAATTCAAGATCAAGCTCTCTCCTCCATTCAAACATAAACCATGCATTACTACTGTGTTATTGAGTTGTGTTTTTTAACCTCATTTAATTTTGTAAGACAGTGCTTCTGTAAGTGTGATCTCTGGCCCAGCAGCATCAGTATCATCTGGGATCCTGTTAGATATGCATAGTCCCAGACCTCACACAAACATACAGATTCTGAAACAATGGAGGTCAGCCCATTCATCTGTTTTAATGAGTCCTCCAAATAATTATGTACCATTGTAATAAAACAATGTATTAATTTTTATAATATAAATTATTTCATTCATTCTCAAAACAGTTTAGTGAGGTTGTAGAGTAAAACAAATAGGTAAGGATATATAACTGTAGGAGTAAGATATATACATATGATTAAATTAGTGACAGAGTCATGATAGCAAGGTAGAAAACTCCAGACACAAATCATATTAATTTTCTAGCACATACACTCTCAAACTTTATCTATAACTTCAGCATACCATTTCTGAACGTTAAAACATAAATAAAATAATATGGTAGATTTTCCACAATGTATTAACATTAATCTCTCTCTTTTTTTTTAAGATTTTATTTATTTATTTAATTGACACAGAGAGAGAGAGAAAGAGAGAAAGACAGCAAGAGAGGGAACAAGCAGGAGTGGGAGAGGGAGAAGCAGGCTTCCCGCCGAGCAGGGAGCCCGATGCGGGGCTCGATCCCAGGACCCTGGGATCATGACCTGAGCCGAAGGCAGACGCTTAACGACTGACTGAGCCACCCAGGCGCCCCAACATTAATCTCTTTATAACACATTTTAAATGTTAACATATTAAAGAGTATGTTCCAAATAATTAAAAATCACTGCTAAATTTAAATGTTTAGGAGGAAAAGAAAAATTCCCCTTGTAAGTGCTATCAAGTTTAGGGTACTTTATTACAGTTTTAAATAATGGAAAAATGTAAATGGTCTCTTAAAATATTAAAGAGTGGGTAAAAAGGTCATGTGCCCAGAGTTGGTTGTTTCCTGGTATTGGTAAGTTGTAGTGAAGGGACTGTGCCCACTGTGCAGTTTTTAACTTTGTTTGGGAAGGGAATATAAATAAAGTTTATACTTCCAATGGGAGGAAAAGTAAAAAAAAATTAAAAAGGAGAGCAAGTTTCATTTCCCTTAGCTAAGTTCCTGGAGAATAAGTTGACTTAATATTTTGAAAAAGATTGCAAAATGACTAGGGATGATAGAGAAGAATGCCTCAGTTATTTAAAAAATGTAGTAAGTTACTATATCTAAATAATGGCTGCCGCGAATTAAGTGTATTAAGGATTTTTACCTTTAAAGGAAAGATAATGACCTTAAGACAAGAACACTTTGTTAAAACAAAAGTGGACGGGATAGTTCTTTGCTGTCAGTTGCTCAGATTCTATGCTTAAAGAAGTAAAAAAGAAGCAATAATTTTGAACTTGGGTCTTACATATCTTCAAATTTTACTTCAAATGTCCTTTTCCTTAAAGCTGGTTTTGAGATGTAGCAATTAGTAATTAAGCATTATTCATGATATTAATTCATTAAATCTTTTGTTTGGAAAAATCCTAATCATATTCCTAGTGTTCTACTTTTCTGTGTGAGAAATCAAGGTTCAAACATTTCTATCAACTGCCTTTGGTAGAAGAGACGGATAAATATATTAAATTGATTCTCAGATAAGCTATCTTCTCTAATTAGAGTTCTGTCAAACTAGCTCTATCTCTTCTTGAAATTCTTCTTCAATAACCATGTATGCTAGTTTTCCTATTCATAACTAAGTGTAAGGAAGGACTATTTTGCATGTGTAATTCTATAGGTAGTTATGACATTTATTCATTGTTTAACAAAGACAAGTTTTTGCAACACTCTATCACATACATTAGCAGTCCTGAAATTCCACCTGTTTTTAAATCATTATTTAAAAACCCTAAAATTGGGGTGCCTGGGTGGCTCAACCTGTTAAGTGTCTGCCTTTGGCTCAGGTCATTATCTCAGAGTCCTGGGATTGAGCCCCGCATTGGGCTTCCTGTCCAGCAGGGAGTCTGTTTCTCTCTCTCTCATTCTCTCTCCCTCTGCCCCTCCCTACCCTTCATTCTCTCCTCTCAAATAAAATTTTTAAACAAAATCTTTAACATATTTAAATAAAATCTTTAAAATCTTTAAAATATCTTTAAATAAATCTTTAAATAAAATAAATATAAATAAAATAAATAAATCTTTAAAATAAATAATAAAATAAATAATAAAAACCTATAATCATCTCTTATTTGTGACAAATAAATAGCATAGTAGTTACAAGCCAGATGGTAAAGTTAAATTACCTAGATAATCTTTTCTAGTAGTTATGTCTTTGGGCAAGTTATCTAACTTCTCTGTGCCTCAGTTTCTCTGTGTGTAAACTGGAAATAACAATACTATATTATAGGTATTGTGAACTTTCAATGAATTAATACATGTAGAAAATTTAATAGAATGTCTAGCTCCTGGGAAACATTCAATAAAAGTTTTTAGTTAGTATCTTTTATACCTGAAAAAGTTATCTAATCTTCTTAAGCTTCATACTTTGCACATTACAAAGCAAATATTTTTTTTCTTTTCTCCTTTAGATACAAACCACAAATTAATAAACATTTGAGGTACCAAAGTGGGGCAAATAGCCAAATTTGGATATATTGTTCCCCTAAATAAAAGGCAAGATAATTCTAGTTCTAGTAGTCTTATAAAAATTATTTAGTCTCATCACATACCAGTTTTTAAAAAATTATTTGTTAAAGTTGAAATATAGACCCTTAAAATAAAGCATATTAATTGAACATAATAAAATGTGATACACACTAAAATTGTTGATTGTGAGGATAAAAATGTAGGCTTTCAGTTGGGCTTATACTATGAAAAATTTAGAGTTATATATCTATAATTTAAGAGTGTAATCTTTTATAATTCATTTATGACCAATTTAAATGTCAACTACATTTTCAAACAAATCAATATGTATATTTCAGAGATATCTCAGATAGTTACATAAAGAAATCAGAGAGGGGATAGTCACTGAGAAAAGCAACAGAAAGAGCAAGATAGCGGGATGTGCAATGAACCTTGATCTAGAAAAAGATAAGACACTGCCAATACATTCTCATTGTTTTCCCCTCATTGAAGAATCTAGCCATCTACAAATATATACTAGTATATAAAGAACAGTGAAGAATAGCTTCATCATGTCGCTGTAGAGGAAGAAGAGGATACGTTTTCATGATAGTGGAGAAGAGCTCTATTAGATATGACATAAAAAAGGACATTCTCAACCATATGGGTTGTTAGATACTGAAATGAATCCCATGAATTCTAAGAATGAGCGTTCCAGAATGGAATGGATAAACCGTCTCCCAAATGAAGGCAATAATACCTTCTTCAAAGCCTTGTTGTGAGGATTAAATAGGAGAGCACTTTATATAGGAGTAATAATAGTAACCACCCCAGAAGTAGGAGTGTGTGTGTGTGTGTGTGTGTGTGTGTGTGTTAGGCAAGGTGCTTAGTACTTAGCATGTGTTATTTTTTATTATGTAGAGTTGTCAGAAAAGTTTGAAGTGAAGCCTTCCAAGTTTGGGCTGAAACTTTATTAAGGCAATTCCAGTCCCAAGAGTCTATAATCCCACCTCTTACCCTCACTATTACCTTTATCTCATAATTTCTCAAAGTCCCCATTTGACGATGTAACCATGGATGAGTAAAAACAGATAGGAATGTACATCCTGGGAGCTAGGAAGAACAGCTGAATTTGAATCCTGGTTCAATCATTTATTCCCTCTGTAATTGAGGACAATCTCTTCGCCTTTCAGAGCCTAAGTTTCATCATCTTTAAAACAAGGACCAGGAGAACCATGTGGCATTCTGGTGAGAACAAAATAAGACCACATGCATAAAGTGCCTGGTACAACACCTTGTAAATAGTTGCTTCCTTTTACTTACTCTCTCCCACAAAAATTGAAGAAAGATCTTCCAGCATATTCATGCCATTCCTTATATATTTAAAGCCATACAATAGTTTATCTTAACCTGAGTGTCTGCAAAGATAAAAAGCATTAAGGGCAACCTATGATGCAATTTGGAGTGGGAACAGACTTGGTATGAATTCTTTCCTGACCTCCCATATAGAATTGACCACTTCCTCCTCTCTGAGGGCTCACTGTGCCCTTAACAAACTCTCACAGCTCCTACATATTTTTATTCAATTGCTCTTGTTTATATGCTTATTTATCCCTACTAGATGGTAAACTTCAGGAGAAAATAAAGAATATCTGGCATATAGATGGTGAATAATAATTTTTTTTTAGTATTTTTGAGGGCATGAAGCAATGCTGTGGTTTTCTCTACATTTTATGTTCAGCATGTTCCTGCCTCAGGGTTTTGCATTTTCTATGTCTTATACCCAAAATGCTTCTCTCTGAGATACTGGCATGGTTCCCTCCCTTACCTTTTGCAGGTACTGCTGCACATTTCACTTTCTCAGCAAAGCCTTCCCTAACCACCCGATTTGTAATGTATATGCGCATGCACGCACACGCACACACACATGCAATGCACACCCAGTCTCCTTTCCTCCATCTCCACTATCTGACATAGTATTAATTGTTCATATTGTTCATTATTTGCCTTCCCCATTACAGTGTAAACTTCACAAAGGCAGGGTGTTTTTGTCTTTTTTGTTTACTACCTAGCATTCTGCACAGTGTCTGAGACATAGTAGGTGCTCAATAAATATTTGCTGAATGAATGAATACATTTCATAATGACATAGTATTTGAAAGACGAAAGATGAGTACTTCTGATGAATAACAATAGTTACATTTATATAAATTTAAAATGTATGCTATGATTAAGCTAATCCCTTTAAATTGTGTAACTGCTCAGAACACATTTTATGTTACTTGATATACTGCAGTTTTAATTTCTTTCTCAAGCAAAGGGGCTTTGTTTCTTCTCATGGGAAACAAACTAAGTAGATTTCTCTAGTATTGAGTTATCTCAGTTTTTCCTTATCAACACGGATCAAAACATGCTGAAAGTACCCCTAAAGATGATGTAATACATCCCCTCTGATTTACAGATGAGAAAACTAAGGGCTGAAAAGATGGAGACTTCTGAAGGTCATTGTCAATATCAGAACTCATTTCTTCTGACCAAATATCAGGACACTTCTGAACAACTCTATCTTTCTACAAATGATTTATAACTAATAAAACCTAAATTATCTTCTTTGCCTACATGGTATTTGTGCCATTTAGACTATGTTTAGTGGTTAATTAGCCAATCTAAACTATTCAAGGAGAAGGCAAAGATCCACCCATGATAGCAAATCCTGTTTCCTAAATAAGCCCTCCTCTCAACTTCTATATTTGAAACATTAACAATGTGTCCACCTGGACTTCTTGGAGAGCTCTGGTTTGCAAGGACAATATATGCTTTGGTTCATCTACGGAACAATCAGCTTAAGGAGTTGTATTCAGATATTATTAATGTTTTCAAACCCACTTCCTATTTTCCTGCTGAAATCCCTGCCAAGCACACACTTCAGCAGACACTAAAATAATTTGGGTAGTTGACATTCAATCCAAATTTTCTATGGAAATCTGCCAGATTTGACATCTGTGAGAAAGTGGGTAATTTTTATTATCCACAGAGAGCAAAAGCTGAGTTTGATATTTCTCTACCTCCACACATCTCCCCATAGTGGAGCCGCTACTCAGATATACACAAAAAGTGGGTAGCAAAGAAAATTATTTAACTCTTTCACCCTTGTCAGGATACAGCCAAGACTTAATTAAAATGAATTTTAAAGGAACCCTAGCAATGAATAAAACAAATTTCAGAGGTGTGAGGAATGCAAACTACTTTTATTATCATCCTTACATGTTGCCTAAAGACTATTTAACTATGTTTTATCTGTTGCTTTAATACAACTAGCTGTCCTTAAAGCCTCTTTACTCGGTTCATAAAGTAAAACCACAATTTCAAGTTGATTTTCTTTTTTAAATGTTTTTATAAACCCCAATATCATTTGACTCTGTAGTACCACAAAAGCATGCTTAAAATCACACAAAAATAATTCTATTGACATAAAATTTTATTTCCAGTGAGTTAAGACTAAGATACGTGTTTAAGGTTTCTCTCAGCTCTTTCAAAGAAAGAGATAAACATAGATATTGCCATGTTCTTATATGTTATATACTAAAATCCTACCAAGATTTATACTGCAAAGAAAGAGTGTTAGTTTACTCTATTAGCTCACTACAATAACACAGGTAAACTTCTCCCACTCACTCTTCCAATCAAGCTGTCGAGCATGACTCAACTTAGGAAATTAGAAATGATGATAGCATCTGACAAGTAGTCAGAGGGGTAGAAAAACATGGTAAATTACTCATTTTACAAAAGTAGAATTTAAACATTGGTGGTATGTTCTTAACTTTCAACATGAGAAGATGCCATCTTAAATCTATGTTTAAAAACCTAAAGGTGTCCACTAATAGATTAATAAATAAGATCTATAACACACAAATCACTGAAGAACCCATAAAACAAACATACCCTGTGTCACAAAGGATGAAAAAGAAAAGAAAGCAAAAAGGAAAAAAACAGAAAATGTAGACATAAAAGAAGTTGAGACAAGTAAGACTAATACATCAATTATGATAATAAATAAAAAGTTAAATTTCCCCCTTGGGGGCAAAAATCATGTTGGCTTAAGAAACAAATTCAACACTGTTTCCATAAGAGGTATATCTAACAGAAGTATTCAAGATAAAAAAGAGGAAGAAGGGATAGAACATGCCTATGTAAGGGTATGATCTGGGCCTCCAGGGCATGATGCATTCTGCTTTCCAAGGTGGTGAGACGGGGAGAGAATGAGTTGGCTCAGGCTGCATATTTGAAGCAGTCAGGACCTTCATTTCCCTGCGATCAATCCTGCCTGGGTCTCCTTTACTTCTCTCAGTAATAACATAGCCATGACATTCTGCCTTGGCCTTCCCTACTGAGCAAGCTTCCTAATGATCTATCTACAAGGCTCCACTCAAACAAAAGCTCCACAAAGTCAGGGAGTTTTGGAAGTTCAGTTCAAGGCCTTACCTTTAGAAACAATTTGGCACATGGCAGACAGGGCAAGCATATGTTTTGAACGAATGCATGAGAAAATAAGAAAATAAATGAAGATGCCTATATAGCATGCTAGCGATCTAAACACAAGCCTTTGACTTGATGCATCTCCTCCCTCCAGCTTCTCCTGAAATGAGTAAAAGCATTTCTAAAAGTTACAAACACAAACACTGAAGAATAAGAAGACTATCAGTTGTTAAGAGATTTCACCAAGTTTCCAGAAGATGGAAAGCGGAGGGAGGAGCAATGACTGATGAAGGAAGCAGCCATAAGCTAGAATATAAATATATGGGGCTGCAGCTGAAACGGAGCCAGCTTCACTATCAGAGCTCCAGCGTAGGAGGTATTAGGTACCATGGAGAAGTAGAGGTGGGCCAGAAAGAGAAAGTACTCACAGAAGCACCTGGTAAGGAACAGTTGACTTCTCAAGTCCCATATTATCCCCATGTAAAAAAAAAAAAAAAAAAAAAATGAGTTCTTTATTAAAGAAATGGTCCAAACTGTCAAAAAAGTAGGCCAGCTGGTATGGAAGTCAACATCCCAGAGTAAAGTCTTCCCTATTTGACTTTAGCAGTCTTCCAAGGTAATGCAGGCTACTCAGCTATTTTTAGCACTAAGTCAAGCCCCATGATTGTAACTTACCTTTGAAGTGGCTTTTCTTTTGCCTTATTCTGAAAAATGATGGGCAGCAATGGATCACCTAATTTCTGAGAAAAGCCTATAGTATAAAAGATAAACAACAAAAGCCCTTTGGAATTTATTAACAGAAGAATGAGATCTTTAATATACTTGCTTTGGGGTCCACTTGTTAGACTCGAGAATATACAGCACCCATAAAGCAAATTTAAGAAAAAAGAGTAACTGGAAAGTCCAAAAGAACTGCAGGAAATTAAAATACAATTGCTGATAAAAACAAAATTAATAGAAGTGTCTGAAGTAATGATGTGAATGTTTCCCAGAATATGGAATAAATAAAAAGGGGCAGAATATTTGAGAGATAAAATAAAAATTCTATAGATGATCAAAACAGAAAGTCTAAGAGGTGGCCATATCATCTCCCAAAAAAACAATAAAGGAAGGCTATTATTCAAGGCAAAATAGTAAAGAATTTTCCAGAACACAAGAAGATAAATATTATGAATGATCTAAAACACTTAAAAGGAGGGGCTAAAACATGTCCTCAGAGAAATACGAATTAACCTGGCATCTGATTTTAGCAACATTGCATTCTAGAAGATGAAAGATCATGGCTTCAAAACTCTGAAAGAAAATAATTTCCCATCTTGAATTTTAAGCCTCGCCATGCTATTAATCCAATATGAAAGAGAATAATGATACTTTGAGATATGTGAGATCTATGGAGGTTTAAATGGCATGTAACCTAGAAACTTACTTAAGGTGATCCCCCAATAAAATTTAGGAAATAATTGAGAGAAACCAAAAAAGAAGAAGATATGAAGAATTCAGGAGATAAGAGATCTGACCCAGGAGAAAAACTAAGCAGTAAGCAGCAGTAAGACAGTCAAGATTTGAATAGGTGGGCAGAAAGTCTCCAGGGAAAAGGGGAAACGATTAGGACAGATAATCTGACTGGAGGTCTGGAAAACTGAGAGGATGCATAGAGGTGACGGGTAGAGTAGCAGAATGTAGTAACCATTTGAAATATGCACTAGAAATGTTCTCCATTGATACTGGAATCCAGAGAGCAGGACTATCCCAAATATTCAATATCCCAAATTGTATATTGGTTTTATCTTTTAGAATCAACCTACAGGGGCGCCTGGGTGGCTCAGTTGGTTGGGCGACTGCCTTCGGCTCAGGTCATGATCCTGGAGTCCCGGGATCGAGTCCCGCATCGGGCTCCCTGCTCGGCAGGGAGCCTGCTTCTCCCTCTGACCCTCCCCCCTCTCATGTGCTCTCTCTCTCTCTCTCTCATTCTCTCTGTCTCAAATAAATAAATAAAATCTTTTAAAAAAAAAAAAAGAATCAACCTACAGACAAATCACAGAAGACGTAAGGATGGTAACAATACAGAAAATAAATGGCAACTGTGATAGTATAAAAGTGTTGAAGTGTTGAAGGAGGTTGGGAAATAGAAGAAAGTCAAGAGAAGTGGATGAAAAGATGAGAAGAATGTGCTCGTCCCACAAAGTGAGTAATCAGGTGAACTGTCTATCATTGATTTAACAAGGAATAGAGGGTTTCATTTTGTTTGAAGTTGTTTCGAAAGAAAACGTGATCAAAATTCAACCAACATAAGGAACAGCACGGAGGACCATAGGGGAAGGGAGGGAAATCTGAATGGGAAGAAATCAGAGAGGGTGACAAACCACGAGAGACTCTGGACTCCCAGAAACAAATGGAGGGTTACGGGAGGGAGGGGCGTGGGGCGATGTGGTAACTGGGTGATGGGTGTTAAGGAGGGCACATGTGGTGATAAGCACTGGGTGTTATGCACAACTAATGAATCGTTGAACACTACATCAGAAACAAATGATGTACTATATGTTGGCTAACTGAACATTAAAAAAAAAAAAAATTCGGGCGCCTGGGTGGCTCAGTCGTTAAGCGTCTGCCTTCGGCTCAGGTCATGATCCCGGGGTCCTGGGATCGAGTCCCACATGAGGCTCCCTGCTGTGCGGGAAGCCTGCTTCTCCCTCTCCCACTCCCCCTGCTTGTGTTCCTGCTCTCGCTATGTCTCTCTCTGTCAAAAAAATAAATAAAAAATCTAAAAAAAAAAAAAAAAATCAACTAACATGATGACAGCCCAAATACACATGAAAAACTATGAAAGATATCAGAAGAGTTAGCATATTCCAATGTCATTACACTTTGGAATCCTATTTTTTTGTCCACCAACAAATTCCTCCAAACTTTTTTAAGAACGAAGATATAAAGCATAGAAAATATAGGAAGTTACCATATTCCTATTATCATCTAGTTTAATACCGATTCTAAATTGGAGAAGGGTGCCAGCAAAAAAGTATAGAATAAACTGATGATTTGCAAATTTAAATAAATTTCTAACTAGAACACTTTCTTAGAATAAAATTCTTATGGAAGCTCAATATGTAAAACAGATTAAAACAGATTTTGGTCAAAGGGACAGCACATTAACCAAGCTCATTTATGAATATAGATGGGAAAAATCTAAATAACATGCAGGCAAACTAAACTTAATGGTATCTTAAAAGATTTATCATTAATCCAAGAAGAGTGTACTACTAGTGTATCTATTAATAAAAGGATTCACACCAGCATGATCATCTTGCTAGAGGATAAAATGGCATTTTAAAATGTGAAAAAATCCACTTTATGTTAATGTTTAACAACAAAAAAAATGGACATTCAGTAAATTAAAAATAGCAGTATATAATTCCTTAATATAAAAATTATTTCTCCCAATCCAACAGACCAGAAAAAAAACTGAATACCTACAAGATATATTATACCACTAATAACAGTGAAGAGACAAAGTTGCCAGCTTCTAATATTGTTAGTTGTTTTTTGTTTTGTTTTGTTTGTTTGTTAATGCCCCTTTAGTAACAATCCCAATGGACATTTTTGGATACTTCAAAATGTATCTAAAGTTCATCTAGTCAAAAAAATAAGGGAAAACATCCTTAATGAGATTTATTAAGGAGCTATATCAACTGAATGAATAAATGATAGTACAGGTACAAGAACTGACAACCAGATCAACTGAATAAAATAGAATAGAAGCATATACCTGTCCCTCCGAAACAAATAATACATGTTTAAAAAGGGGGAAAAAACCCCAAAAAACTCAGAGCTGTGAAAAAGAAAATGGAAGATGTTGACCAGAGAGTAGTATTTGTTCTCTGAGGGAAGATGCAGTTCACATAGCTGTCATGGTGATTTTTTGTTTGTTTTAGAAAGAGAAAGAGAAAGAGAGAGAGAGAGAGAGAAAGCACAAGCGTGCACCGAGTGGGGAGCCTGCTTCTCTGTCTCCCTCTGTCTGCCTCTGCCTCTCCCCTGCTTATGCTCTCTCTCTCTGTCAAATAAATAAATACAATCTTAAAAAAAAAAAGAATGGAAGCATATATAGTATAATCCTGAAACAAATTCTAGTTTATATAATAATTTAATAGAGGGATTATTTAATGAATAGATGAGGGAACACAGTGATTTGAGAAAAAATTATACTATATATCAAACTGAATAAGAAAATAAAGGATTAAATGTAAAAAAATAATAATAAATCATTAAGAAGAAAATTAGAAGAAAGTATATGAAAGTAGCTACGTTTTCTGAATATAAAAGCAAGAGGAGAAATCAAAAAAGCAAAATCATAGATTCCAATGCATAAATAAAAATTTACATTGAGTACATTAAAATCAAAATGCAGGCTAAAGACGAGAATATATTTACAAAAAATATAAGGGAAAATTTAATATATTAAGAGGATTTATAATCATACAGAAATACATCTTAAGGTGAAAAAAAAGGATGTGAACAGAACAGAACAGACTAAGAAATACAAATGGAAGTAAACATAAAAAATGATTTGGTTTCACTCAAAATCAAAGAAGTGTCAAATTTAAATAAGGGAATACTTCATAGTGCCTATCATTTACCAAATGTTAGTATTAAAATGTTCAGTCTTGGCAAGGGAACTGGGAGACCAGCTCCCTATTTTACACTGCTGATGGAAAGGCACCAAAAGCCTGATGAACAATGCTTTTTGCCTTTCATTTAGTAGTTCCAGTTTTAAGGACCTGTCTTTAGGAAACAGTCAAAGATATAAACAAAGTTTTATGCATAAAGATAGAATTTGGAACAAATAGCCTAAATGCTCACCCACAGGAGAACGGTCAAGCACATAATAATACATCATAGAAACTAGACTCTACCCACATGATGTCAAATTAAAAGTCTCATTAACTAAGAATATTTAATCTCATGGAAAATGATCAAAATAAAAATTAAGTAATAAATGTAATGTATAATACCATATTTACAGTTATGATCCCAAATGTATAGAAGCCATAGAGATCTGGATAAAAATATATAAAACAGTAATAGTGAATTTTCTCTGGCTCTTGAGATAAGGTAATTTCATTTTTAGAGTATTCTTTATTTTCAAAACTGTCTGAAATATGAAAACAGTTCTTTCATTCTAAAAAATAAATATTACAACTATTTTGAAAAAAACAAAAGAATGAGATCATAGCTCTTTTGTCTCCAATCACTCATTCCATCGCTACAAACCACAGCAAGAAAACTACTTAGCATCATGAAAAAAAGTTCTTCTTTGCACCACCTCTCAATTCTTTGAGATCCAACAAATGTAAACCATTAAAATATGCAGCACTGCAGCCACCTTGTAGCTATTCAGAGTTGGGGGTGGGGGGGGGAGCTTTTGCTCCCTTCCCAAATCATTCTCCTTCTACCACAGGATTCTGAAATCTCCAGAAGAGAAGGCACTGCCTTTTCCGTTCATTTTATTCTATCATGGAAATAGCCTTTATTGAGCATGGTAGCATGCACTAGATAGCGTTAGACATGCATTACATACATTAGCTTAATCCTCCCAGCAACTATTATTATCCCCATTTTACAGCTGAGCAAACAGAGGTGGGAGAAGTTGAATTACTTGTTTAGGGTCACTGGGAGAGTAAGTGAGGCTGTGGAGTTCAAGCCAGGCAATTTGGCTCCAAGGTCTACCCCCTTATTAACTGCTATGCTGTAAGGAATTTGACCTTGGGGGAATTAAAATATTTACCCAAATTTACATTAGGGTGTGAGCGGCTTTTCCTCTTTGAGGGGCAGGTTCTGATTGGGAAGAGAGTCTGGTATTTTCAAGGACAGGCAAGTGACACTGGGAAATGTATAGAAAACTTAAATTGTGATCTTGAATATAAACCTCGTTATTTTTTCACTGTCCTTAACTCTACATATAAAAAGGTTCAGACTAGGCACATGCTCTATGAATAGGTAGATTCTATTTACAATACTCTGCTTTCACTAGCCAAATTTTCAATATAATTTCAAGGCTTGGGAATTAGAATATTTTATCCAGTATATTTTCAATAGCTGCTGGTCCTCGGCTAGGAATATTACCTTTTATGCATCCATAAAATTAAATTCTACTTGGCGCTCACATGCAATTGACTACTATTTCCTAAATTTAGACTTGAAAATAAAATATGGGATGTGATTTTTTTTTTTATGTCAAAGTTCAGCATAACATTCAGACAATCATTGAAAGCTGCAACAAGAACTGTTCTGAGATGGGTGGAGGGGGCAGGAGGACACGATCAATAAGACACGATCCTAGCCATTGAAGAGCTCCCATTTAAAGCATCCACTGGGAAGCAAGAAAATTAAACGGGAAAATTTTTTTTTTTATTTAAAGATTTTATTTATTTATTTGAGAGAGAGAGAATGAGAGAGAGCACATGAGAGGGGTTAGGGTCAGAGGGAGAAGCAGACTCCCCGCTGAGCAGGGAGCCCGATGCGGGACTCGATCCAGGGACTCCAGGATCATGACCTGAGCCGAAGGCAGTCGCTTAACCAACTGAGCCACCCAGGCACCCTTAAACGGGAAATTTTTGCATGAAGACTCAAACACATCATTCAGGGACAGCTGAATATAGTATTCAAGCACTTTAGCAATTCTCATATGGTAATAATTCTTACTTCTATAAAATACATATTATATAAATCACCTTGCTTTACTACATAAATACAGTTTGCAAAAAAAGAAAAGAACCCTCCCTCTGTTAAAGGTATAAGAAATATGAATAAAAGTAAAATATCTAAGGAGTATAAGAGGAGAAGAGAGGACAAACTGTAGGCAAAGTTGTCACTACAGAGCAGTGAATACAATCCTCTTTTATTAACAAGAAACCAAGTTGAGCAAGGAATGAGGATGGGGCCCAGAGATTTCATAGTCAAATGCAAACCTTTGGGCATTTTCCAAGCAAATAAGCTTTGTAAATGGAATGGCATTAGCCAAAATAAATTTTTTTCATGGAATTACCCACCAAATGCATACAATATAAGCTACACTTGGAAGATTACAAAAAGGAAACAATAAGAGCTGAGCTTCCAGAGTTCTCTGTTGCAGTTAATGATCTAGATGGCAAGGAGATCATCACAGTACCAAAGTTTAACCAGAGCCCAAGCAATAATCACCCACTTAGTGTTTTTGGAAAAATCAAAAAGACAATGTCTCTAGGGAGAATATTAGCAGAATTCCGTTTGTCTACATGGCTTTTAACACCTGAACATATGAACAACATTCACTTTACTTCCTGGAAGGTCTTTAGTCAGACATTATTTCCAGCTCATAATCCTCCGATGTATTTACACCATTATCCAGTTTATTGGCTTTACATCTCTGAATCCAACTTAAAAGATAGGGTTCTCACACTGCCTCTTTTTGGTTTGGTAGACATTACTTGAGTTCTTAAAAATGACATTGCCACAAAATAGTCTGGAAATGACGCTGCCCCTAGAACAGGAAAGGAAATTTTTGCTAATGGGTAAAACTTCAAGGCACTGGAACTTTATTCAATATGGTTTTTATTAGATGAACTGTAAATAGGTCACACAGTATAAACTGTAGCAATGTCATCTAGCATTAAGAAATGATGCACAAACTTTCTAGAATCACATATATCTGGAAAATATATACGATCACTTTTTTTTTCATTAGATGAGTTATTTCACCTAGACTGAGATGCACTCCATGTTATTTTTAAACATAAGTTAAAGGAGTAAAACATTTTAAATCATTCATTTATAAGATGTCAAAAGATCTTTCTTTTCCCTGGTTTCTGAAATCTACATATAGGCAATGAAAATTTTATTTGCCTAGTTGAATATAAATCCTCCAAAGCCCAGTATCAGCTCATTTCCAACATTCTTTAATATTGAGGTCTGGATTTATATAAACATTCACATTTATAAAAAATTTTATTTTATAGCTATTACAAAGATTTTACTTTATTGGCAATTTGCTTAGATATTTCAATTCTTTTCTATATTTCATACAAGTTATTTGAAATCCTTAGTAGTGTATATGCTATGATGTGTTAACATGCTAAAAGACCAAGGTGCCTATACAACAAAACCAGACCAGATAAGTGTGTGCTCTGTTCTACACATAAAATACAATAGAATACATATATATGTATGTGTACATATATGTATATATATACACACATGTATTTGTTAAGTATATACCTATATGTACACATTCTAAAAGGAATATATATAAAAAGATATATATATACATATATATATATAAGCTAGAGCAGAATATATACATATAATATATATATAACAAGGGAGACTAGTGAAATGCAGAAAAGTGAAATAAATATACTTTAGACCTTGGACCTATAATTAGGAAATAAATGCTGATGTTTAATGCTTGAAATGGTAGTGGTACACCATACTGTATTTTTTAGGTTGACCAGCGTCATCTCTGGATTTTATTTTCAGGTTGATTATTCATTTTTATTTATTCCACAAATATGGATTGGTCATATACTATGTGCCAGGCAGTATGCTTGGGACAGGTTACGGAGCTGAACAAGGCAGTCAGCTTCCCTGATCTCCTGGAGCTTACAAGTTTAATGGCACAAACAGACATTCTACAGATAATCAGTCTCTGTTTCTCTGTCTCTCTCTGTGTCATGCACCCCCCCCCCCCACATACACACATACACAGTTACTGAGAAAACGTACAGGATACAGTGCAGTGGAAGTTTAGAGAACATGTGAAAAGAAGTCAACCCCCTCTGGGAATTAAGAAAGGACTCATGGCAGGGCCCTTTGGGCTTGTATTGAAGTAGGAGCTAATGGGGCATGAATACGATGGGGAGCAGCAGAGAAAGCTAGAGCAGAGGGTACAATGTATGCAGAGGCTCTGAGGTGAAAAGGACATGGTGTTGAATCACAGACCTGTACCTCTGAAACAAATAATACATTATATGTTAAAAAAAAAAAAAGAAGAAGAAGAAGAAGAAGAAGAAGATAGTAGGAAGGGAAAAATGGAGGGGGGGAAATCAGAGGGGGAGATGAACAATGAGAGACTATGGACTCTGAGAAACAAACTGAGGGTTCTAGAGGGGAGGGGTGTAGGGGGATGGGTTAGCCTGGTGAAAACAAACTGAGGGTTCTAGAGGGGAGGGGTGGGGGGATGGGTTAGCCTGGTGATGGGTATTAAAGAGGGCACGTACTGCATGGAGCACTGGGTGTTATACGCAAACAATGACTCATGGAACACTACATCAAAAACTAATGATGTAATGTATGGTGATTAACATAACATAATAAAATAAAAATAAAATAAAATAAAATAAAATAAAGAAAAGGACATGGTGATTATAGTACAAAGAGCAAGAAATGTCACTGTCAAGATATGAAGCCACAGTAGCAGGACAGGAAGCTTTAAGCCTCGTTAGGGAGTTGGGTGTTTATTCTGAGAGAAGCAAGAGCCACTGCAGGGTGCTTTAGAGGAATAAGAGAATGAGATTTGCATTTTCCAAAGATCACTGGATAAAATGAGGCAAACAGAACACAGAAATGATTGCACAAAGGGACACAATCATGTGACATTTATGTTTGTAGAGTGAAAAGATGCTGGTAACTCACACTGGAATGGCAATGGTAGATAGGACAAGAGGACGTGTGGGACAAGGTAGTCATCAGATGTAGGGGATGCTGTGGTGTGCCACGAAGGCCCCCCTTCAGGATCCAAACAGTCATTTCCCCAGCTCTAGGGCAAGTTAGCTGCAAAAAGTTCACAACCGAGTGACTTCTGGAAAACCGAAATTTCTCTCAGCTTAAGGAACTGCCTTCCCCAAGGTAAAATCCTGTCTGGCAGTAGCCAATACCCAATGTCTGGATGTGAGTGGGTGGGGCAGGATGGGTACAGTGGCTCAGCCTGCTTATCTACATTAGGGTTAAGGATGAAGGGCTGAGCTTGGAGATTACCACCAGCCTTGCCTAATCCTGCTTACCTGTCTCTTACAGATGTTCCTGAGAGCCCTCTTCCGGAAACTGTTGGCACATAATCTCCCTCTCAGAGTCTCTTTCTGCAGAACCCATCCGAAAACAGCATACAAGGGTTTTTCTGTTTGTTTGTTTGTTTTTAAATCATTTTGAGTTACTCCACACTCATTACTTAATAAACTGCTTTGAAAGGTCATGTAGCTATAGCATAGCTATTTTAATATCAACTTAGACCTACACTGAACCAAATAAATTACATTCTACTCAATATGACAGTATTATAGCAAAACTTTGGCACTGGATTCACTACCCAGGGAATTAAAATCCAAGCAAGAAACTAGCTTGACCCAGTTAATCCACCTACAGATTTTTTGTTCATTGGTCTCCCGCTAAAACGGGTAAACACTGCCATTAAAATATCTGGGAGCTAAAGCTGGTGAACAAGTATATGACTCTGGTGTGAACCAGTAGATACTAAATGGGCTTGTCTGATCTATACAACAGAGCGTTCAACCCAGCGATTTGAGCACATCCTTTCTGCTTCGTTGGTCACCAATGGATTTTCTGTTAAGTTCAATTGAGTCTGGCACTCTTTTTAGCCTTTCTCTTTTGAGGGAAAGGCTGATGCTGTTTAAAGGTCTTACTAAAAAGCAGAGCCCTTTGATTGAGAACCTCAAAAAAGACTATATCAAGAGCACACCTTTTAATATAGAGCTACACACTCCCTTATTTTAAGCCCAGCAAGGGAAGCCTAATTGTCAGAAGGATTTTTTATTAGTTCATTTTTACGAAGTGCACATCCCCACTGAGGCAGTTGCATCTGGGGAGAAGACTCAGTGAGAACACTGATCCATTGTATAAATTTAGCGTACTCAGTGGTTCTAGCTCTAATAGCCATTTGGGCAACCAAACCAAATTCGTATTTTTTTGGTTCTTGGGCCCTCCTAATTGAGGGAAAAAGCACAGTGTTACAGAAATGTTACAGCATAAAAGTCTTTATGTTGTGAGGTAATTTTAAAAGTGATTAGTAATCTACTTGCAATTGAGTTTTAGTTTAATAAGGTAAATAGGAGCAAAAGTACTTGGTTAATAAAAAATCAAACATCATCTTATTGATTCTCGACTTTTATATTTCATAATTATGATTTTAAAAAGAAAAAAAAACTATTTAGCTATATGCCTCTCAATTGTCTATTTGCTCTTAAACCAGGCTAACCCTCATTCTGCTCTACGTCACAGGGGATTAAAACTCACCTGTAATACTTCTCCAGGCTCCATGGCTAACTAGCTCTAAACCAGATTCTTCCAATAAGAACTGGCAAAATAAACTAAGTGGGAGGACGGAGAAGCCTTCTCTCTCTCTCTACTTCAGGAAACATCTTTACCAGCGGCTGCATTCCCTTGGGGGTCCTAGTTCCCACAAGTCAGCCCCTCCCTCTAAAGGCAGCTGACACTTTGAGTCCAGCTCCCACTGGGCAGCCTTGGCTCCCTGGGTTCCTCCAGCTCTAAAGGTAGTAGTTGCTTCCTGCTATTGCTAATCTTCATCTTAACTAATTCCCTGTGTTAAATTCTCTGTATAGAACTATTGGACATGGGCTCTGCTTTCCTAACTGGTCCCCAGCTGACACATAGACTATCCAATATTACTTTAGAACCAGGTCGTAGGGGCACCTCGGTGGCTCAGTTGATTGAGTGTCTGACTCTTGAGTTCAGCTCAGGTCATGATCTCAGGGTCCGGAGATCAGGCCCCATGTCAGACTCTGCACTCAGCATGTAGTCTGCTTGAGATTCTCTCTCTCCCTCTGCCCCTACCTCCACTCGAACTCTCTCTCTCTCTCAAATAAATAAGTAAATCTTAAAAAAAAAAAAAAGGTCCTAATTTATGGCCATATATTGTTCTAAGATGTTTTAAATTCTTTCTGCCCAGAATTTGTAGGAAATCTCAAATTATAAACAACACCAAACATTGGGATTGGGTTCCCAGATTCGCCCATAAACTTTGATTAAAACTTTTTAAAAAATTTTGTCACTATTTTTTATTTTTATTTTTTCAGCTTTACTACATATAATTGACAAATAAAAACTGTAAGATATTTAAAGAGTACAATGTGATTTGATATACATGTACACTTTGAAAGGATTCCCCTCTGAGTTAACACATCCATCACCTTTCATATCCAATCACCTCCCCCTTTTTTTTGGTGAGAACACTTAAATTCTACTCTCTTAGCAAATTTCATTCATATAACACAGTGCTCTCAACTAGAGTCACCATGTTACACACTAGGTCTTTCAGACCTTATTCATCTTATATTCTTAACATATCCGAAATGTAATGCTTCGAGGTTCTAGTCTTCTTTCTCTTCTTTCCTCACTCTTTGCACTCACTTTTTTTTTTTTTTTTTTAGTAAGCTCTACACTCAACATGGGGCTTGAACTCATGACCCTGAGATCGAGTCCCATGCTCTACCAACTGAGCCAGCCAGGCACCCCACTCTGCACTCACTTTTAATTACTTCATCCAAGCTCTTTAATCACCAGTTTCTAACCAAATCTATGCCCCCTTGCTAGACCTCTCTGCTGAGATGCAGACTTATATTATCTCCATTTTCTTGCTAGTTATCTTCAATGGGATGTCCTACATGCACCAAATTTACTCTATCCCCATCTGAACCAATTATATCATCTTGCCAAACTTGTTCCTTTATTTACTATTAAAATCCTCCTGTTTATCAAGGTCAAAAACTTTGACATAATCCAAGGACTTCCTCCTTTCCTTCATATCCAGTTGGTCACTAAGACTTACAGATTATAGACCCTCAATATCTCTTACATATCTTCCCTATTATCTATTCTTCCTGTCACTGCCTTAGTTTAGAAACTCATCTCTTCTTGTTTGGGCCACTACAACAGCTTCCTAACTGACCTCCCTGACCTTAGTCTCTCCACCCTTCCATTCAACTCCACAATGCAACCAAAAGTGAACTATCTAAATTGTAAATCTGACTATGTCATTCGTGTGATTTGTATTTATTTATAAGATCCACATAACATTCAGAATATAGTACTAAACAGTAAATTAAAAGATTTCTTTATCTGACTCCTACCTAATTTTATTAGTCTCATTACTTCCCCATACCTACACTTCCCTCTAGCCACATTGAACTCATTTCACTATAAGTGTTCACCTAATACCTATTTAACAACATTTACGCTTGTGGCTTGGAATGCTCACACTCACTTTTTAAAACACTAACTCTTGTTCTAGAAAGAAAGTTTAATACTCATCTCCTCTTGTATCACAAAGAAAATATATGGAAGTATGAGCTTAACATTATGGATCTAAAGTGTAGTGTGAAATAAGTGCCAAGCGTAATGGTTTATGTAGTTTCCTAGAGGTCCAGACTGGCTTCTTACTCAACTTCTTTGTCTTCGTCCACTCCTTATGATAGATACGCATGTATCACTTCTCTTCGGGTTCTTCTCTTGATAATTTATCCCCTCTACTTTATAATCTTTCAATCAAGGTCATCGCAAAATAAAGAAAGAGAGGTAGGGTAAACCAGCTTGTTCCTTAGCTCTTTACTTCCTTCTGGCCCCAACTCATACCCTTTCCTGGTGTTTTTTTGTTTTTTGTTTTTCGTGTGTGTGTGTGCATATGTGTGTGTTTTCTAAGTACACTCCATGCCCAGTGTGGAGCCCAACGCAGGGCTTGAACTCACAACCCTGAGATCAAGACCTGACCTGAGATCAAAAGTGGGATGCTTGACCAACTGAGATACCTAGGCGCCCCACCTTTTTCTGTTTGAACTGAATGTAGTTCATTAGGGAAAGACTAAATGAGGACACAGAAGAAATTTATATATATACATATATATTATATATGATTAACATGATATATACAATTACTATATAATAATATGATTAATATATGATTGATATATAATCATATACCTATATGATTGACAGGTGATAAATATGATAGAACATATATCTATTTGTAAAACTGAGCTAGGATGTCATAACATTCAGTCAACATCACATTTGGTAGATTTTGTCTTATTCAATCCTAAGAACAATATAGGGACATAGCAGGAACTTAATGTTTAGTAAACAAATAATTGAAAGGATGTTCCTGTCAAAAAATAAGCTTCTCTGGTTGAGTCACAGCTAAGAAGTCGGAGAGGCTGCTCTGAGGGGACAAATCCAAGGCAGAAATAGGCAGTGAAGAAAGAGAAATATTCGGTGGGAATAGGGGAAGGAACATTGCAGCCAGGAAGCCAACTGTAAGTTGTATAAATTGTTAGCTTGGGGATTGTTGGCAAGCAGGTTTTAGTGCTACTTGATAATTTTGGAGGATTTAACAATTTAGGCACTTGAGAATACATTGTCATACTCATCAAAGCAATGAAAATCATGTAAAACACAAATGGTGCCTTAAAAATCTCTTCTATATTCCTTATCTTTCCACTGTGTGTTCTCATTGCTACTTGGCCAACTTGTGATTTGGTATTTGTAACAAATTGGGGCAATGTGAAGAGAAGTTCTGGCACCACCAAGGACTACACTGTTCCCTTTGAATAGCGCTGCACCAGGCTTCCAAACCAGAGAGGAGTACAGATGACCACTGTGTCACACCGTTTAACTTGACAACGCAAAACCAGAGAGACCGGCTTCTGTGATCTCATGAAAGACTCTTGACCTTTTTCAAACATTCAAATGACTGTACAGCTCTCATCAGCTATAGAATGCTTCTGTGCTTCCCATTCTAAGTGGCATTCACCAACTGAAAGGGATGTGCTTGGGTGGTCTTTTTTTTTTTTTTTTTAGAGCACACCAATGTGCTCTGAATAACTGAAAAATATTTTTGACAAAGGTCAAAAAGGCTTCAAGCGGAAATACAAAACAAAGGCTTGTACTTTAAAGGCAAAACTTGGAGGATGTTGATTTTGCACCCAATCATAAAGCATATTATTGAAAATGAACTCCTATCAGCAAATAAAACCATCTGGGCCCCAGCTATACTTATAAAGAGGAAACCTAGGTTTCCTAGGTTGCTTATAAAGCCCCCCAAAATCCTATAAAAGAATGTGTACATATACCATATGGTATGAGAGTCTTTTAAAGATTAAAAAAAACACTCTATTTACTCAGCCTGATAACATGCTCATGGCCAAGAAAACAGGCTCTTCTGTTTAAATGCATTGTGATCCTGTAAAGCCATGCTTCTCACACCAGAGTGTCTGCCATACTCCTGGAGATATGTGGTGGTATGATGGGGTAAGGGAATATCATGCGTGAGACAAGTGATAAATTCCTGGTATATCAGGTTTGGAAAAGAAAATTAAATAGTTTGAATGTAATTCAAACATTATTTTATTTTAGCATGAACACAACTATATTGTAGGACAGAAGGCAAAAATTACAGGTATTTTATCATAAGAACTAAAAGTTCATAGAACTTGTACTTTCTAAGAGTTCAGGTGACCAAAACTTCAGGGCCTACCTCTGACTACACAAACTCCAAGGTCCAGCTCAAGTTCTAAGTGCCTGAACCCTCTCCAGAGACTCCAGCCCACCCAGCCCTTTTTCTTAGCTGGTTTTCTACTGCACAGCCATTCAAAAAGTGCTTTCTTGCTCTATTATTTCATGTTTCAGCTGAATGATCCAAACTATTAAAAATCTAATTGAGAACTAGGTCATGGTCTTCTCATACTTTTTTTTTTTTTTAAGGCTTTATTTATTTATCTGAGAGAGAGAGATAGCGAGAGAGTACCAGCGGAGGGGGGATGGGGAGAGGGAGAAGCAGGCTCCCCACTGAGCAGGGGCCAGACATGGGGCTCATGGGCCTGGATCCCAGGACCCTGGGATCATGACCTGAACTGAAGGCAGACGTTTAATCGACTGAGCCACCCAGCACCCCAATACCTTTACTTGTTAATGATTCTATGAAGTAGTACCAAAAGTAGTTTTAACAATAAGACTGAATATTGATACTCCAAATGAAAAATTTAAAAATTAACATTGATAATTCTAAAAAAATGATAGTATTATTGCACTTAACCATTTAGTCCTAGAATCTAAAAGTACTTTAAAATATTCAATACTTTCATCCGCATTTCTTTTTTTTAAAGATTTTATTTATTTATCTGAGAGAGAGAGATAGCAAGAGAGGGAACACAAGCAGACGGTGTGGGAGAGGGAGAAGCAGGCTTCCCGCAGAGCAGGGAGCCTGATGCGGGGCTCGATCCCAGGACTCTGAGATCATGACCTGAGCTGAAGGCAGACACTTAATGACTGAGCCACCCAGGTGCCACTCATCTGCATTATTTCTTTTGAAATACTTAAATTCTTAAATTGCACATGGATAAACTATGAAGTTTATGCCCACTTCACTGAAGGCATTAATAGAATTGTCACGAAGGAGGACGTATAACTCTCAGGTACTACCAAATAATCTGGGGATTGTTCACATTAGCTGTATATTTGTTCTGTTGCTCCTTAAACACACCTATCCCTTCTGCTCTACTGTTGCACGTTTAGTGTAAACAGGGCAGCCCAGGAAGGTGTCCTTCTCATTTCATTCCATAAATCACTCATACTGCCCTGTCTCAGTGTTTGATTGTCTGGTCCAAATATACCTACCCTTCATCAACTTTAAGTTTCCACTGACATGTCATCCCATTATGAATCTGTTTCTGCTTTTCCTCAAAGTCAAACTTCCAATCTTCCAGATTCAGGTTCCTCTACTGAAATGCAGGGGAATGAACATCATTGATGCATTTAAGGAAATTTTCCCAGAATCCTTCCACATTACTGATAATCTGAGACAAATGTCAAATGAGAAGTGGGTAAGAAGGGTCAAATGGCAACTTTCAGAACTACCATGATGTTCTGAATCTCAAATAGTAGAGAATAATATTACAAAGTAGGATAAAATTTGCAGACATATTTGAAACAGGAAAAAATATATATGACACAGAATACAGCATAAATGTATTGTTCTGTTAAAGTGGATACACATCTTTTCAGGGCTATTAATACTTTAAATAATGATTTTTTCCATCAAAGAAAATCAATGTATTTAACAATAAAACACATTTGAATTTTAGTTGCTTTTGCTTTTACTTAAGAAAATGTATTTAAATGATGACAGCTGTCATTTTGATAAACTTCAAAATTTTGTATGTTAACAACTCTAAGATGAGACTACAATATTAAACTATTTGTCACAAATTCACACTGCTAAGGGAAGTTCTAGACAGTTTTCAGCAAAGTTCCCAATACTAATTACTTAAACTAGGGCCTCCAGAGTCTCTGAAACCACTATAGTGAGGAATAATGAACTGACCTGGTCTCAAAAAACTTCCAGAGATGCTTTGAAGTACTTTCAAGTATAAAATGAATGCAATGTTTTAAGTAGTGGTTCACTGGTATTTTACCAAGGTAGACAGATACAAAGGAAAATTCTTTCAGGCTGCAGTCACTTCAGTAATAATATAGTTAATAAATAAAAATGAAGCCTCACCAAGTTAACACACCACTTCTCAATGTTTTAATTGTGCAATAAGAGACATCTGAATCATAACATCAATAGGTGAGCCAATTACTATTTGTGAAACAAAATGGATAACATTTTGTGATCTCCTAAAATAGAAAGAGCCTTATGGAAGAACGCTAAAATGTAATGGAGATAACACAGTCCAAAATCCTTCCATGTCTAATGGTCCTTCCATGATCAACCCTCTCTACCTCTCTCCAAGAATATCATCTGCTACTATGTGCCTTCCTATGTACTTAGCTCTTTGTCAGCCCAGAAGTATTGTGAATACTTCTGCCTGGAAAGCTGTCTTTGGCTTTGGACAGAGAGCTCCATGGCATTGTGCGTATCTTGGACATGTCTTTGCTGAAAAACTTATCTAATGAGCTGCCCCCCTCCTTTCCCTGGGTCCTCTCTGTCATATAATCTTCCATATTTCCTTTTAAAAACGTTTAATGTAGTAAAGTATACATAATATTTACCATCTTAACCAGTACATGTGTACAGTTCAGTAGTGTTAAATACATTCACATTATTGTGCATGCTATTCCAGAACTCTTTATGTCTTGCAAAACTGAAACTCTATACCCGTTAAAAAACAAATTCCCTTTCCCACCTTGTCCCAGACCCTGGCAACTACTTTCTGTCTATGATTTTAACTACTCTAGGCACTTCATATAAGTGGAATCATACAGTACTTGACTTTCGTAGGTGGCTTATTTCACTTAGCATAATGGCCTCATGATTCATCCATGTTGTAGTATGTGTCAAAATTTCCTTCCTTTTTTTAAAAGCTGGATAATAATAATAATTAATAATAATAATCCATTTTGTTTATTCATCCATCAATGGGCACTTGGGCTGCTTCTACCTTTTGGCTGTTGTATTTACTGCTATCATGAACATGGATGTACAAATATCTCTTTGAAATCCTGCTTTCAGTTCTTTTGGATATATACACAGAAGTGGAATTGCTAGATCATATGGTAAATCATATGTTTAATTTTTTGAGGCATCTCCATACTGTGTTCCATAGTAACTGTACATTTTACATTTCTACTAACAGTATGCAAGGGTTCTAATTTCTCCACATCCTCATGGACACTTATTTTCTGTTTTTAGGGTTTTTTTTTAAAGATTTTATTTATCTATTTGAGATAGAGAGTAGAGAGAGAGAGAGAAAGAGCACGCGGGGGGGGGGGGGCAGAGAGAGAGGGAGAAGCAGACTCCCCGCTGAGCATGGAGCCTGACACTGGGCTAATTCCCAGGGTCTCCAGATCATGACCTGAGCTGAAGGGAGACGCTTAACCAAGTGAGCCACCCAGGTGCTCTGGGGATAGGGGGCAGTTGTAGTAATCATCTTAATGGATGTGAGGTGATTTTATATTATTTTTTAGTACGTATCTACCTTTGTTCATTTGTTCATTTTTAAAATTTCTTACTGAAGCAGTTTTTGAGAAAGACTTGCCAAAGGAGATTGAGAATGGAGATTGAGAAACCAATTGAAAAGATGTGATAGATTCTTTCTGAAATGGTTTTGGTATAATCTGGAATTAAAATAGAGAACAAAATCAATTAAAAGTAAATATCTTATTCAGTGAGTACTGGCCATAAGTGACAGAGCTAAAAATGCTCTTAATTATTTTTTCTGTAGAAACCTTAGAACTGAGTGAGCCAGCCTGAACTGGGATCTGCTCTCTCTCATTTACTTGCTCAGATGACTTTTGGTCAACTATTTAACCCTCGCTTTCTTATGTGAAAATTGAGATAAAAGAATTCACTTATAGGGGTGGGGTTTGTGTTTATGTGAGAATGAAGTGACCATATCTGGGACATAAGAAAGCATTCAATAAGTAGTAGATATTATTTTTAATTATACAACTGACTATCGCCTACATTGGTATATTACAAGATTCCTGAACCCAGTCATGAAATTTAAATACCATCAATTTACTGTCTCTTATGGTCTATGGATTAAATGAAAATTTAAAACTATAATAAACGTGCTCATTAGTCATGATTTCCTGCTTTGTCATCTGTACCTCTATCCTTATCTTATTCACATTGTACCCCCAAGTCCTAGCAAAATATTTGACACACAGTAGACATACAACGAAATATTTAATAGCTTTGGCAGTGATTCTTAATATATCCCTAGTTAGGATTCTACAACTTTCTTGTCACTTCTGAGCAGGGTTCTGTGGGAATATTCCAGGAACTCCTAGAAAAAGAGTTAAGAAATGGAGAGGAATTTTGATATTTTTCTGTCTGAGAAGCAATCCCAGATCATTAGCAGTTTGTAGAGAGCCACCGAATTAGAGTGGCCTTTACTTAACTAGGTTGAAAGAACTGCTTAATTCCTTTCCACTGTACTTAAAGTATCATTTTTATTGTTATTAAAAATTGCTAATGTCAACTGAATGAACATGTTACCCCGTTCACAGCAGCCTAAACTGCTGAGGTAAGAAATTATAATGAATAGTTATTAGAGTGCAAACCATTACATGAATGCAATGGGGAATCACAGAGCAACAACTAGATAATTTCTGTCTAACTATTGGGTAATTAATGCAGTAAGAAAATAACATGTACATATTGGAAATGAAGAATTATAGATTATTTGCACTTATTTTCTTTCTGTAGCAATTAAATTAACTATCTTTGATTTCTCACCTGTTACTATGGTTATTTTCAGTGATCCAGATTATCAATGTCTTGAATATAATAGTTACATTAAAATTACAGCTCTTTCAACTTTGCAAAAAGATTCTAAAGGTACTGTGAAAAAGAGAGCTGTTGGCTTAAGGGAAAAGTGCTGCCTGTTGAGTGAAATTGTTTAATCATCTTAAAGCTAAGACGTCCCTTATTCTGTTCCTTCCTGATTTCCTCCACTAGTATCACTGAGATTTTGTTCACATAGGACAACAATGAATGGACAGGTGTTTTTGTGACAATAAATTTAACTGTGCTATTAACTACCTGTTTATGATAGTAACTCTACCTCCCTGATGACAATAACAAGTTCTCTCTACTTCACTGTAGAAAATTCTGGGAAAAATAATATATATTAATTATATAATGAGAAACAAATATTAAAACAAAATCAACCCTCAATTCTCTAAAAGAAAACTGTGAATAACAAACTGAGCTCCTGTGGGGCCATGACAACAGGGCCCAATGGGTTCATGCCATGGATCACTGCCATGAGCCTTTTCTCTAGAACAAATGTCCCACTAATCATGACTAGTGCTGACTAGATATGAGAGTCATGCTATAAAAATCAAGGCTGTATTTTCCTAATTCTGATCTTTCTAGTTGGCTTCTGTTTTCAAAAGTTATTTTACTCAGACACTATGGGTTTATTTATTCAACTAGTCAAGTATTAACTTGTCCGGGCCTTGATTTTATGTTCCTCAGGGCTTTGTGCTGTTCTCTTATTATATGCCTTCTCCCTAAAGCACCCATCTACTCTCCAGCATCCCCTTAATATTTGTGGACCAAGGACAAGAGGATAAATTGAGGCACCCCCTCTCTGTGGCCAGCCCCTCTCAAATCGCTGTCCCTTGGCCACCCTTGGACCTAGGTTTACTCACTCCAGGGGCAAAGTATGACCTCTGAAGGACAGATCATGGAAGAAGCCTGCACAGGCCTCATCAACAGGTGTGAAGTCTTTGGACAGAGAATTACAAGGTACAAATTTCCTGGAGCATATCTAGAATAGGGGCCTGGTAGATTTCTCATCTACCCAGGAATGAAGGGAACAACCAGAGGAGGGTGAAAAAGAAGCCCCTTTAACGCACGAGGTACATTACAGGGGTTCCAGTTTCCCAGATCATATCTTACAAAGAATATGATATGCCTGAAAAACAGATAACTATAAATACGCTGCCTTAACTAAACTCCCTATCTCTGATCTTCTCTGTCTCCAAAAGCTGTCCTTCCTGCCAATAACCTGTATCAATGTGTTATGTCAAGACAGGAATCTGACATGATGATTGACCAGTTCAGATACAAGATTTGTGCACCCTCTATGGAACAGCCTCTTTATTTGGGCAAATGAGGGAGTCCAGAAAATAGAGTCTTCATTTCCTGTAAAGAAACTTTTGAGGGGCTTCTTCTCTACCCATATTTCTTACATTGAGTTATGCACAATTTTAGACCTCATCTCAAGAGTTGCAACAAAAGCAACTGCTTTTACATTCCTCTTTAACCTCAGAGGAACACAGAAAAGGGGTGAATCCAGGCATTCAGATGTTACTGGAACAAAGAATGAGAAATAGTAGCAGGTTGAGAGATTACCAATTCCAGATTACTGGAAAGAATATATGTGGCAATGCGGGAGGTGCCTCTGCATAAATAAGCACTTTTCTTCCATGATTCATTTATTCTTTTACTTAACAAATATTTCTTAAGAACCTACTATAAAATGGATGAAAGACCTAAATGTGAGACAGGAATCCATCACAAGCAGCAACCTCTTCGACCTCAGCCACAGCAACTTCTTCCTAGAAACATCGCCGAAGGCAAGGGAAACAAGGGCAAAAATGAACTATTGGGACTTCATCAAGATAAAAAGCTTTTACACAGCAGAGGAAACAGTCAACAAAACCAAAAGACAACCGACAGAATGGGAGAAGATATTTGCAAATGACATATCAGATAAAGGGCTAGTATCCAAAATCTATAAAGAACTTATCAAACTCAACACCCAAAGAACAAATGATCCAATCAAGAAATGGCCAGAAGACATGAACAGACATTTCTGCAAAGAAGACATCCAAATGGCCAACAGACACATGAGAAAGTGCTCAACATCACTCAGTAACAGGCAAATACAAATCAAAACCTCAATGGGATACCACCTCACACCAGTCAGAATGGCTAAAATTAACAAGTCAGGAAATGACAAATATTGGCAAGGATGAGGAAAAAGGGGAACCCTCCTGCACTGTTGGTGGGAATGCAAGCTGGTGCAGCCACTCTGGGAAACAGTATGGAGGTTCCTCAAAAAGTTGAAAATAGAGCTACCCTATGATCCAGCAATTGCACTACTGGGTATTTACCCCAAAGATACAAATGTAGGGATCCAAAGGGGCAGATGCACCCCAATGTTTATAGCAGCAATGCCCACAATAGCCAAACTATGGAAAGAGCCTAGATGTCCATCAACAGATGAATGGATAAAGAAGATGTGGTATATATACACAATGGACTATTATGCAGTCATCAAAAAACCCGAAATCTTGCCATTTGCAATGACGTGGATGGAACTAGAGGGTATTATGCTAAGCGAAATGAGTCAATCAGAGAAAGACATGTATCATATGATCTCACTGATATGAAGAATTTCGGAAACAAGACAGAGGATCATAGGGGAAGGGAGAGAAAAATGAAACAAGATGAAACCAGAGAGGGAAACAAACCATAAGAGACTCTTAATCTCAGAAAACAAACTGAGGGTTGCTGGAGTGGATGGGGGTGGGAGGGATGGGGTGGCTGGGTGATGGACACTGGGGAGGGTTTGTACTATGGTGAGCGCTGTGAGTTGTGTAAGACTGATGAATCACAGACCTGTACCCCTGAAACAAATAATACATTATATGTTAATTAAAAAAATAATAAAAAAAAAGAACCTACTATATACTACCCACTGTTTGAGGAATTAGGGAATCAGTGACGAACAAAATTGTCAAGGTCCCTACTTTTACCAAGGTTATAGTCTTATAGATTAGATTAAAATTAACCAAGCCATTGCATTCATACAACATTATAAACTGTGAAAAATGCTCTGAAGGAAAATGCAAGGTATTCTATTCTAGTATATAATAGGTGGACTCAATCATACCTGGGGCATCAGAAAAGGCTCTCCTGAGGAAATGTCATTTCAGCTGATCTGAAATGAATAAGCTGGACATTAATAGCTTACTAGACAGAAAGAAATGAAAACTCAATGGCCCTAAGATGGAAAGGAAATACATTGTGTGAGAAACTGAAGGATAGCCAGTTGGCGTAGAGAGCAGAAAGTGGAGATCATGCAGGGTCTTGCAGGCCATTGTACACATTTTGGTCTTTATCCCAAGTGCAATGGGATGGGAAGGGGGAAGACCTATGATCAGATCTGCATTTTTAATCTCTTGGCAGTACTGAACATCTACTAGAGCACAGGGTGGCAAGAGGTATAGAAAAGACTTTCAATTGGGAGGTTATTGCAGAACCCAGGAAATATGGCACCTTGGCCCAGGATGGATGGTGGGGAAGATAAAAAGAAGTTGACAGATGAACAATATTTCAGGAGGTAAGATGAACCCAGGATATCAAAGATAAATGAGAGGGAAGGTGACGCTTGGTTACCAGCTAACACAAGATGCATGGTGATGTCCTTTGTTAAGTAAGATATGCATGCTGAAGAAGAAACAAATTTGGATGGGTGGAGAAGAGTTCAGTTTTGCATCTGAAGGCCTATCATTTTCATGAGAACATGTTCATGATTGATATCATAAAAAAGAAAGGTCCAATCAAGAAGTCTTAAACTGAGGATGAGAGGAGAGATTCTTTTGACTTTTTTTGTTTGTTTGCTTTTTTTTTAAAGGTTTTATTTATTTATTTGAGAGAGAGAGCAAGCACACAAGTGGGGGGGGGGAAGGGTCAGAGGGAGAACCAGGCTCCCCACTGAGGAGGGAGCCCAACATGGGGCTTGATCCCAGGACCTTGAGATCAGGACCTAAGCCAAAGACAGACACTTAACTGACTGAGCCACCCAGACACCCCTGTTTGCTTACTTCTATCAACTCAATCTAAGAATAAAAACTAGTAAGAAACTGCGTGTTCATGTGTATTTTGACTCAGTTTTAAGTTTAAAACTTTTAAAAACTTCATTAATATAATGAAGTTACAAGATTTTAAAGCTGGAAAAGATCACACAAATTATATAGAGTTGAAAAACGTGCTCCCCCAAATCTTGTGATTTGCCCAAAGTTACTCAGTGAGTGAATGATACTGTTAGAAACCAGCCCAAATTCTACTGATAACCAGAGCAGTGTTCTCTCCGTGACAGGGACAGTATGTTTCCTAGCCTGGTTGATAGCCCACGTCACCTAGGGGTTGGGGGTAGGGAGTGTGGCATGGATCTTATATATACACACATGCTAGACCCTCATCCCTAAGAACCTCTTCCAGGCAATCTGGAGTGGAGTCCAAGGGTCTGTACTTTTAAATGCCTTCCAGGTGTTGATGATTGGCCAGATTCAGGACCCAGTGTATTTAATACCCCATGTTACCTCTCCTTAGACCATTTTATAAGATTTTTAAAAAGATATTTAAAAAACATTTTTTTTTCTAATTAAATACTTCTCGTTTATAAGGCAACTAAAAGTGTTCATTATAAAAAGTATTCATCACTGGAATGAATTCAAAGATTGAAAATTCAGTTTGACATAGATGTGAATGACAAGAGGCTTTACCATTTCTATGGAAAAATAACATATTTCCAGCACAAAAACAATCCATTATATATACTTCCTTTTTATAAAATAAAAATCCCTTGGTTGTGCTAAGATTTTTCAGAAATTTAAAATAGTTTTGTACTCGTAAATGTCTAATTTAGTCGTTTTACTTTAAGCTTTTTCTTTTCTAAAGAAAGATACAATAGGTCAAAATCCAGCCCAGTTTTATTCTTTGTGTACTATAAAAACTCAAAATGATAAAAAAGAAAGTGGGAGGGGGGTGTTTTATGTGTTAAGAGTGAACATTTTTGTATAAACAGCATTAATACCAGATTTTATAAACAATGTACACAAGATAGTAAACTTGGAAAGCTGAGCAAAACTGGGTACTACGAATAAAGCATAAAATAATCCTTGAAGTATCGCTAATCAATCTAGACTTCAGTGAAAAGAGTCACAGAGATCAAAGTTAAATGAAGCAATCATGAAGGACATAAATGAAGGCACGGAAGGGTGCAGGGATTGTAGGTAGGGAACCAACACATCTGGCTTCAGTAGAGAGATGAATATAGTGAGTTATTTTTGTCTGACTGACCATTATGCCACAGAAACATGCAAATGCTTTCCTGGTTTCTTTCTTTTCAGATTCCATAGCACCTTTGTTTCTCTCTGTTCCTCCTCCTCCCTCTCTCTCTCTCTCTCTCTTTCTCTCTCGGTGGCCATTAACTATACTGACAGTTTGACAGGCTGAAATAAGGAAATAAAACACTTAAACATTGTTTCCTGATGTATGCATTCATCTCTTCTGCCAAACACAGATATTGAGGAGATACTTCACTCCTCCTGTCAGCTCACTAAATTACACCCCAGCTCACAGGCAACACCGAGCTCAGGTCTCTCAATCTCAGTGCAGCTCCAATCCTTCCAGAAGAATGTGCAAAAGCTTCCTTCTTTTTGCAGAACTACTCCCTTTATCATTTTTAATACCGAATTTTCTTAAGCTATGGATTGGATGTCTGTCTAAGAGCTGATTATTTTCCTACTTTTTAAAAGCTGTCAGAATTCAGTTTTATTTTGTAGAGTACAATGAGATGAGCAATGGCAAATGAATACTAAACCATTGGTTAGAAGGTCTACCTTTTTTACAGCCAATGAAGCGTTCTAACCTTTCCAAACTAGATACTAGTTTAACCTAACACTGATTCTCTTGATAGGTCCAGTGATAGGCAGAAAAAAGGTTGATCATGATATCCCAAAAGACCACAAATAGTAAATGCTTCTTCCATTATTATTTGCATGTGGCAACTAAAGTCAGACTTCTGTACAGCAAACTTGGAAAGTCTTACAGATAATAATTAATTTATTCCAGAGGAGATTGCTGTGGATTAAACTTTGAGAGAATAACAGATGAGAGAGAGGGATAAAAGAAGGGATAATGACTTTCAATTGGTTATTTACCTCCCTCTAACCACAATGAATATGAAGGAGAAATTTCAAAGTGAAATATTTAAGAATTTAAAACAGAAAGGATGATGGAAGTAAACCGCTAACACTTCTTCTTTGCTTCAGTTCTCTCAACAGCACTGATTGAGTAACTACTATGTAGAGTGCACAAGTATATATCCTCTGAAAGATGCTAAGGACACTCTCACATGTATCCTGCCTGGCTCCTAAGGAACTTGAAGTCCTAGAAGATATGCCACAGTCAGAAGGAACTAAATGTAAGGAGGAAGGTATTTCCAAATGGAGGTACAGATAAAATGCTATGGAAATTCAAAGCAGGGAGGAATACCCCTACCCCCACTATCCACAATTAGGAATTCACAATTCAGTTGGCTAAGAGATCAAAAAAATTCCCCTATTATAAGACTTACATATTTCATTGTAATTACCTGTTTTATGTTATGCGTCTTCTCTGTCAGGCTGTAAAATCTGTGAGGCCCTATGCCTTGTATACTCTATTCAAGACTATATTTTCAAAACTGACACAGTAGGTAGCATGTAATGTACTCCCAATAAATACCTGTTGAATGGATGAGTGAATTATCTTGTGATACTAAGCAGTGACTGGATCTGAATCTCCTGAGGATGGTTTTCTGAGTTTCTGATTCATGTAATTCCCTATCTTACTGAACATGGCCAATAAAACAGATGGGAGACTCGCATAAAGCTG
This sequence comes from Phoca vitulina, assembly GCF_004348235.1. NCBI lineage: Eukaryota > Metazoa > Chordata > Mammalia > Carnivora > Phocidae > Phoca > Phoca vitulina. The sequence continues at coordinate 2,633,311 of NW_022589752.1, forward strand.
CTGGACACCCCAATGATCATAGATACTATATTTAATTAGCACAACTGCCAAAACATAGCCATGACCAAATGACCAGTTTTGTAGAGCTGAGCATTTCCTTTTACTCATAAGGAGCAATTGTTAATGATTATTAAGGATTAATCACAAAGGTGATGAACAAGAAAACTTTCTGCAGTGTTTCTTTCTCCTCTTTTGCTTCATATTTTTCCCAAGAAAAAATATTTTCTAAAAATGTCCTTGCACCATCTTCCAAGAATGATAATCCAGCTATTGCTACTATAAATTATCAATAGAAGTGAAAAGTTACCACAGTAAAGATTATAAAACAATAAATGAGAGGGTCATTAAACAAATCCATTTGAAGAATAGTTCAGCCAGATAAGATTAAATTCTTTCACAATAAACTAGTATCCACATCATTTTGCTTTATCAAATGTTAGCTGGAATAATATTAGTTACTATTTACTAAGCGTTTATTTATAGGCACTATGCATGGTATTACATGAATGCTTCTTCACTCAAGTCTCAAGATTATCTTATGAAAGGGGAATTTTTATCCCCACATCTCAGGTAAAAAAAACTGAGGCACAGAAAGACTGTCCTACAAGTTGAGGAATCCAAGTCCACCACGGTCTGAAACTCCAAACCATTTCCATTCCAACTATTCTGCTCTCAGCCATCATTATATAATACAGTGATTACACTTACTTTGGCTTAAAATTCTCAAATATTTCACAAGGAAATTCTTCTTAGTAGTGCTCATAACTTTAAACTAAGCTCTTTCAAGTCAGTATAACATGCAAAATACAAATTTAGTTACCTGACTTGAAAAATATATCAATGATGACATAACATTTGTTATCTCATGAAAAAAAGTCTGAAACAAGCTATCTGATTCAAAATACCATTTTGATTATGGAACAGGAGGTTATACATGAAGCTAGGGTTGAGCAAAGCCCTGAGAGCTGGGTCTTGCTGGGATCTGAGGGTAAGTCAGGACATAAGTAGCAGGACACTTTTGACTAATTTCTTCTATGCCTCTTGCTCTTGCTTTGTCCCACTGTTCTCAGAAATGTCTTGGCAATCTCTTACCTTTTAAAATGTTGAAAGGGACACTTTGGGGAAAAAAAAAAAAAACTGCTCTTCTTTTCCCCCTTAGTCATATGCTTGAGTGAAGTCTGAATAATTCTGACCACAAAAACTGCACTGTATTGTAATATATTGCCTTCTAATAGTTTATTCTGGATTTAAGAGGTCAAAAGAAAAACCTTGCCTTTGCCATGTCCCCAGACCCTTCTCTAAATTTAATTAATATATATTTTATCAAGGGATAGGAAGAAGGCTAAGATTTTCATCCCCAATGCCTGAGACACCAAAATGATTCTATGCATATCTTACCCTTGACCAAAAAAGACCCTTGAATACCACTGAGACAAAAAGACTGTTTCCTTCACCACACTTCCATCTATCCTCAATTCTATTTTAAAAACAGAATATTCACTCATAATAACACTAGATCTTTACCTCACCATATGGAAAATAAAGGTAGTAGAGAGAAAATGGAAAAGACAGTGCAATTGTCTAGGGACAAGGAAAAGAAGGAAGAAAATAAAGATGGAAGGGAAGGAGACAGAATCTTTTTGTTTAGTCCACACCCTCTGGTAAAGTTAGAGGTTTGCTTCAAGATAAAATTGCCTCTTTCAGTACTCAATGGTATTTTATTTCTATGCAACTTCCTTCTCAAATAGGTTAATTACAGAGGCAATTAGTCTAGCTACACACAGGATGTCACTATTCCCTTATATAAATAGAACTAGCACACATGTTTCAGGCAGAGAAAAATATCTGTAAAGACCAATTTCAAAATGTAATAGAAGTTCTGGGTTGAGAGATGCTATTTTGCCTAGTTTGAGTTAAACTTCATTGTTTTCACCATTCTTGTTTATCGAGCACCTTTATGTTTTATCATTACTATGGAAGTTCTCTACATGAACTAGGAAGGTCTGCTCAACTCAGAATAAAAAAAAAAAAAAATCCAAAAAGGAGAGGTATCATGGCACAAGGTAACTGAACAGGAATAAGTTAAGGCCTTCTTATTAGCAAGGCAAATAGATAGGAAAAAGGGAGCTGGAACTGAAAAAGCTAATTCTATATTAGTTTAAACAAATGTTCTGACCTATAGAGCTCCTAGGTTTTTTGTGCAAGTACTTTATTTTACATATTCAGAGTTTGGAAATTAGTGACTACTGCAGTTCTGAGAACCGAAGCGCTCATTGCACGAGAAGCATTTGAAGTGAGCTTTTCTAAAAACCGATCTATGTAGCTCCGGGTAGCACAATCCAGTCTTGGTGCCACACATGGAATTCACAGGAAAAGTTGTCAAGTCACTAATAATGGCATCCGTTTTAGCCTGAGACTTCTAACTACTGATTATTGCTTATATGTTTATCAACATCAAAATGATAAAGTGCTTTTCAAAAGAATAAATTGCTGTATCTAGTACTGAATACATATTCATAGAGGGCACCGTCCTTCTTGATGGTAGCTACCCAGGAAGACAAAACTGCAAGGCAGCAATGACACACTAACGTCTGTGGTTCATCAGCTCACTTGTTTACTGTGGCCATAGTGAAAGCAAGGTCCTGGGGTCAGATCCTCATATTAACCAGTGCATTCCTTTCTCTTCTTTGGCCATCGATTATTTTTTACTCACTTTTGACCAGCTGTCTCAAATGAGACTTGCCCTTGGTCATAACAGGGCCTGAGCAAGAGATACAGTGACCATTAGTACAAGAAAAAGAAGTTCAAGTCCTACTTCCTACTAAATGATGGCCCCACTAGATTCTTTTCACACATGAAGCACTACATATTGCTTACAAGCCAACCTGGCAGTGTGTGCTTCAACCCCGCATCTCTCTGCCTGGCTCCGAATCCTGACTCCACCTTCTACTAGCTGTTGAGTCACAGCAAGTTACTCAATTTCTCTTTCTCTCTCAATTCCCTAAGCTGAAAAACGGGTTTAATAATAGTACTGGCTTCACGAGATACTTAGGAGGCTTAAATTAGATGCTACATGCAAAGACGAAAAGCAGGACCTGGCAAAAAGAAAGTCTTCAGTTAATGATAGTTACTGTAAGTATTCCGTACTGAACAAAAAGCGATGGGCTTTTTCTGATACTATGTGTGTGTGTGTGTGTGTGTGTGTGTGTGTGTGTGTGTGTATTTAAATCTGGAGGTCTTGCATTTAAATTTAACCTCCTTCAAGACAAAGCAGAATTTTAAATAGTGGTTAAGATTCTACAGGATCAGTGAACTGAGGTTTGTAAATCCCTCTATCTGCACAGAATCTTCCCATAGTGTAGGCTGGGACAGCAGTCTCTCTGGGATTTCAATCCAGCTTACCTGAGTGGATTGCAGCAGCAATGTAGACATAGGCTCCCCTCTTCTAAAATGAATCCAAAGCTACTGCTGATGACACGGGAATGGGCAGGGAATGGAGTGATCTCCCTTCCAGAAGACGCACAGTGCCACTGAAAACTTCTGAAGTAACTTTTTTTGTAAAAGATCATTGGCTTTATTGCTTCTATTTGACCTTTTATGCCTTATTTCCTCTAGGGAGTTTGTGAGTGGGTGAATAAGTCAGCTTTGCAGCTAGGCAAATAAGTTGTTTTGACTATAGTGCCTACAAATATAGAGATATCTGCATATGCATATTCTTTCCAATGCATGCACCAGGATAGCTCCAGAAAGTATGACAATTAAAAATGTATTGCAGAAGTTATAAAGGAGCAAATTAGGATATTTCCTTCAATGTAACAGCCAAATAAACAATGTTTGCTATTACAAGTCACACACACACACACACACACACACACACACACACACACACCCCACTGGTTTCAGTCTCATGATCTTTTCACATGGGATAGCCTGCTAAGATTTAGTCTTTTGTGGAGCATAGGAACCTCAAGGTTTTAAAATTACTGATCTTATATTTTCAGCCCCTGCAACAGCTGATGTGAACTGGCTTCATGGGTAACCAGATCTATTGGGTAGACAGTAGTACTTAAGAGGGCATGGGGGAAGGGAATCAACTGAAACAGCCTACAAAATGGACTATAAAATCACTATCAGAATAGACACTATAAACACAATAGAATTCTTCACAGCCCAGTTCTTCTTTACACAAATTAGGGCATAGAACAACAATTCAAATCAGCCCCGACGCCAGGACTGTGTGATCAGGTAAGCAGTCAACACCAGGGCTTAGCAAAAATTGCCATGGAAGCTGACTGGTCAGTTATATGGCTGTTACTCCTTGCCCTCTAACTCAACATTTTAGATGAGTTTGGTATTTAACAATTACTTAGATATAAAATGACCAGTTATTCAGAGTTTTTTTGTTGTTTTTTTTCAACTTCTTTAGGATCTTAGAAAATCACCATGACTCTTCATGGTAAAAAATGAGAGCTATTAGTGTAACAGCATTACACGTATTATAAAATGGCCTTGTCTACCAGCAGAATCAAGTGTTTTGTAAAACTCCATTCCTCAAACACTTCATTCACAGAAATTAAAAAAAAAAAAAACTAAACATTTTTATTTCTATACATACAGTACCTATTGATACAAAAAATATATAATTACATAGCTGTTAATCTATTAATTTTAATGTTAATCTATTACTACTTTTACCTTTATTTAATATTATGTGATGAAAATTTACCTGTGAAGTGGTATCTAACTAAATTTTGCCGAATTGGTTTTACTAATACTTTTCTCCTGTTTGCTCTGCTTTTTCCTTTTCTCTCTTTGTTGGCTCTTGACTTTACTGGGCAAAAAATCATTTAGATTCATCTTTTTACTACATATAGTTTCAGTTTCCCCTCTCATTCTTTCTTCTTTCTGCCATTAACCCTGGAAGATAGCCAAAAGCCATGCTGGAGAGGTGCCAAGATGTCCTGTTCTCATAGAGTTTGAGCGCCTCTGTGTATATCTCTGCTAGGCTTACCTAAGTCACCACTTAGAATATTGAGTAGAAAGAGCAGGTTGGAATAGTCAGCACTTATAAGTCAACTGGTTACATGATACAAAAATATATAGCCAACTTCAGAATTTATAGCAATAACATTTATGTATCGTGTTACTCCTAGAACAATCCAATTTATAAAGTGCCTATTGTGTATACATAAGGAATAATCATAAATCATTTACATTAAACAGTGTCAACTAGCAAAACACAACTTTCTCCCTAAATTCTGCACGCTAAGATTAACGAGGTTTTTGAAAGGAAGCACGCTAAAAAAAAAAAAAAAATCAACTCTGATTCATCCTAGGTGGAGAACATATCCATATAAAGGAGCAGGTGTCTGTAGTATGATTTAGAATACCTATGGAACATCTCTGGAAAACATTAACTTTCTCTGAAGTAGAGAGCTGTCCACGAAGTAAGCTGGGAATGTGGCAAGAACCCAAGTCTGTCACCAACTTCAAGCTTTCTTTTTATTTCCTTCTCAGTAAAGAATGGATTTAAAACAAATAAACAGAGAAAACTTTAGGCCCTATTTGACCAGTTGTCTGACATGTTTTCATCTACAGGCACTCTTAGAAAACGTGGGAAAGATTATGTAGATTACCTGCTTTGTCTCTGACTCCTAGTTGGAGAGAAACTCCAATCAGTGACCAAAGCTATCAAAAGTTCTAAAGTGAAACTCAAATATGTATGTGGATTTTCTCCTGTTCACCCCTTAGCTTATTCCCTATTCAGACAGGCAGCTGTCTTTAGAAATGTATACTCTGGGGTCTCGGATTAAACCCATTCCTTCTCCTTAAAAAGCCCTTAAAATAAATAATAGGGGATGTTTTGACTGTTCACGTCTGTAAGAGCATTTACTCTTATCTGAAACTCACACCTACACAGCTGAATTCGACACCATGTAAAAAAACAAAAAAAAAAAAACCCAAAAAAACAAAACACACTATGGATTGCTTTCACAGTATTTTGGTCCTCTATCTTTTGTCTTTAGAAAAGATTACAGGAGTGACACTTTCTTCCTGCTTTAACTCACAGCCTTAAAAATATCCATCGATTTGTTTTAGCCAAAATGGAAGAATAACAACATTTTAAATTATATATATTTTAAAAGTTTGTTCTTTAAAAAAAACTCATTTCTCTAAACTCTACTGATGATAAATATGACTGGAGAGAAGCAACTCCTTACCTTGGTTAAATCTAAAATTGAATCTGAAAAACAGAGAAATGTATAGCAAGAAAATCTGTAAACTGGTTTTCAGTGAATGAACTACCTGCTGTTTCCTATTCACAGATAATTGACACTGTGTAAAGATATGCTGTAATCTAGAAAGCAAAACAAAACAAAAACCATATACACACGGAGTGGTAACAGATCGAACAAGAACAAACTTTTCAGTTGAAGCAACAACTGGTGGTAAACTGAGGTTTTCAAGAGTTTTTAAAAATAACATGTCTGTGTGGAAAGCCAGATACATTATAGCCTTTGCAGAAATATTTTGAAAAGTGGACACCCTCCAAAACAGCTGTAGCATTTCAGTAGCATTAGTTGATAGAGAAAAATATAATGTCTTTCTTCACAACCGAGAATGCCAAACTTAACAAGGAACAGTGACAAATCACTTTAGTCACAAGTAGAAGATTTGGGTTAAAAAGCTTATCCATTCATGAGGAAGAGTGTTAAAACCTCAGAGGGTTTTTGCTTGTGTGAAGAGACAAAAGGTGGCACAGTAAACCCATCTTCAATTAACATGTTTATTCTTTTAAAAATATCTGGCACTCATGGAATTCCTTCCCATTTTTGAGTAATATTTTGATTCACTTAAGAAAAACTCCTCTTGTGTTCAGAGATGCAACTTAGAATCCCAGGCTAACTCCTGCCTGTCAATAAACTGAGAAATCTAGGTAAAAATAAAGCATATTTATGACTGTTACCTTGGCAGTTGCTATGTCAGTGTCCACCATCATTAAAAGACTGTTTTCTAACCAATATTAATGAAAAGTACACAATCACTCTGTAGGCATTTTTAAAGTATCCACATTTTCCAATGATTGACCTGTATTTTCTACCAATTTTCTTAAGATTTCTCAATCAAAAATAATTTTTAAAGAAACAACTGACATCACCAACATGTTCTAAAACAAAATATAGCTAAAAAGAAAAAAAAAATCAGCAAATCTACAGATAGTTTGGGCTAGTCATCAAAAGGATATTCTTTACAAATCACTTTCATAGACCTGATTAATATCTTTTTCCAAGTAATAATATTTATTTTTAAATTTCTTTGAGTGCAGTTGACACACAATGTTACATTAGTTTCAGGTATATAGGTTAGTGATTTCACAGGTTTATACATTATGCTGTGCTCACCACAAGTGTGGCTGCCATCTGTCCTTACCTTACTATTACAATATAATTGACTGTATTCCTTATGCTCTGCCTTTTATTCCCTGATTAATACTTTTTTTTTTTTTTTACTAAATTGAAGGGATTTAGGATGCACATAAACACAGGCCCCCATCACAATAAAAGTTGTTGAACCAACACTGGAAAACTTCTTTTTATCCTAATAGAAGTCTTCCGATGTTGCCAATTTAAAGTTTTCACCACGAATAAAAGATTTTGTCTCTTTTCCTCATCACAATAATAGTTACAGAAACGCCTGCAAGGTGAACCACTCATTTCTACTTTAGCTAACAAGAAAATATAACTTCTTTTTCATTCTTAATTTAATATTATCATTTAAACAACTAGTTATAGATTGCATGCATTTTGTGTCTTTTTTCAGGAAACTAAGTAAAAACACATTTTCCTGGATGGCTATGGATATCAATGCTGGTTTTCATTTATTCCAGAAGGCATTGATTCATTGTTACTTTTAAGAGTTTCTTAATCTAGAATCCATGGATTGCTAGGAAATCTACAGTTTTCTGGAAATATATGCAAAATTTCATGTGTATATACCCATTGTGATTTTTCTTCTGACAGCAATTTATTTTATTTATTTATTTATTTTGCTACCTAGCATCTATACACCCTCTTTCTGTTAAAAGTACCCCCTTTACCTCTGGGAGACAATCCCAATGCCTAGCCCATGGAAAGTGATAAAGATGACTCTCTCTCTTGCTCCAAGAGAGGTGTGCAGGATTAGTCTGTGACCTAATCAAAGCCAATTAGTACAAAGAGACTTTTGATAGGGCTTCTGGGAAAGAGACTCTCTTTTTCCTATTTGATCTGAATGAAACATGAGAGGATGTCCATGCTGGAACAATTCTATTGCCACCATCTTCCTCCCAAGTGAAGCCAAGACTGAAGGTGTCTTAGTGGAAGCTAAGAAATGGAGAGAAGCTGAGTCCTGCTTACATTATTTTAATACAGAAGTTAGCTCTTTGCCTAGACTTTCCATGTTTTAATAAATAACACACGTACCTGCATGCACATTCACACCATCTTACTCCCCCACATACGCACATACTCCTTCCTTCTTCAACTTAACTGCTACTGTCTCTGACCTTTATTATCTAATAAAAATTCCCCTCTCTGTATCTTTACGTCTGTCCATCCTACCTGTCTACATTTAGTCAAAATCATATACCATATGCTGTTTCTTAATTTGGTGCACAGGAATTTGGTCAGTTTTCCAGTCCTTTTCTGTCAAAGTATACAAGTACAGGATTGTCTTCCAATTTGGGGGAGCGGGGAGGGAGGAAAACAGATTAAAAACTGAAGATTCAAATAGAGAGCCATGTTGTAAATTTCATCAAGGATGGAAAAAATTGAGATTTTTATTAGACATATACAAGAAAATATATTTCAGTCAAGCAAGTATCTTTAGCATAGATTAGGAAGGATTTTTATGCATTTTAATCTCCATTCCAACCAGACTTAGCTGACATAATTATGGGGCCCCTAAAAGTAACTGCTGGGGTTTAGAAGCACTTGCCACTTCTTTTGAACTGGCTCTATAAATGCCAAGAGTGAGTATTTCAGATTAAATGAATAGATTAATAAACATCTTTAGAATATCCATCATTAAGGTTGATTTATGTTCTATTGCCAGCAGTAATTCAAGGAAATGCCATGCTATTCAAAAAATATTTCATGTCGTTCTCACCATTTTGCCAGTGTTATGACACCATGTAAGTATGACAGTATCTATATTCTTTTGCTGTTCTAACTATACTCAAAAGCCAATAGATATTAAACCACTTTAAGTTTACATGGGCATCAGCATAAGAATCACTCATATTTATAACTCTGATGAATGGCCTTTCATTTATAAATTTATAGTGTATCCATAATTTCTTTAGGGAACCAAAAGGTTCATTCAAAAAAATTGCCACAACATTTATCTATGCAAAGATGATGGATACGGTTTATAAAATTAAATGCTTTTAAAAATTAAAATCATATTGAAAAAAAAAAAAGGGCATGTTTTTTTCTTGGGTTGCTCACATTTTAAAATGATCCCAACTGCACTCTCAGCACTTATAATGCTTAATCTAGATAGCATATTAATATATGTATTAAATAGGTCTAAATATATTGTTGTTAGTGGACTACTGGACATCAAGTTCACTTAAATTTATTATTTTATTTTCTAATTCTATTCCTCTATATTAAGCTATAAAATATATAAAGTATAATTGGGAAATAATATTTCTTATTTATATTACTGCATTTGCTGTATTTATTTCTTCAGGAGCACTCCCAGCATACTTCATGGTGTATGGTAAGCATGGGCTATTATAAACTATAACTTAAATAAAGTACATATTTGCCAAAAATCAACGTTTACTAAACAAGGATTCCTATTTTATTCCAATATGGACTTTGCTCAATTGGAGAAATCAGTAAAGTAAGAGAAAATGAAAGGTAAAAATGATCATTAAAGTAACCAATGAAAAGCAAAGTATCAACATTACAAGTGTGAAGAAGAAATGCACATTGTTGTTATGTATGATGTGCTCTGGTAGCATTCCTATTCTCCCTTCATTTGCCCTCATGTACTATTAAAGTAGGAAATGCAGACAAATCTCAGTGCTATGTCTCCCCCACACACACACACAAAGGCAAGGAAGTAAAACTATTTTTTAAAGATCTATCCTATTATTAAAGAATATATTAAAAAATTGAAGCTGAGTTTATTTTTTTTTAAGATTTTATTTGTTCATTTGAGACACAGAGATAGAGAGAGGGAGAGCATGAGCAGGGGGAGAGGCAGAGGGAGAGGGAGAAGCAGGCTCCCCGCTGAGCCAGGAGCCCGATGTGGGGCTCTATCCCAGGACGCTGGGATCATGACCTGAGCTGAAGGCAGACGTTTAACCATCAGAACCACCCAGGTGCCCCTGAAGCTGAGTTTAAATATTTGATTCAGTTAATATGAACAACAACCTCCAAATTACTAAATTTATCATTAGCTCATCCAGTCAAAAAAAAATTTTTTTTCCAAATGCTTGTAAAATTCGTAGGCAAAATATTTCTTACATATTACACTTTCTCTGTTCTGCTTAAAACTAACATAATATTAAAAAATAAATAAACAGTTTACATACCCCAGTGGATCGCTAGCTCCTTGTGGACAGGAACATATTTGTCATCATCTTTGGGTCACCAGGGGCCAGCACAGCACCTGAGATATAATGCATACCCCATAAATGTTTTTGAATTAATTAAATGATACAGTGCTGACCGGAATCCATTTGGAAGGTATGAATTCAATGACATAACCATTCTATATAGCAATCCTCTTCCTCTGTATCCTACATTATTAAACTATCAGTGCACATTCTTATACATTTGAATGACAACTTTGTCCTGAAAACAATTCTCAAGAATAATTGCTTCTAAATGCTTGTTACATTATATATTCTTATTGTCCTTTGGTTTTGGTGGAGGCAACAGAGTAAAGTGTTTGAGATCATGTACTTTTGAGTTAGGCTGACATCGGTTTAAATCCTGGTTCCACCATTGACTAATTTACATGGTCTTGGGTAAGTCTCTTAATCGATAAATCTCAGCTTATCTTTAAAAGAAAAATAATTATAGCATCATTCTAATAATGTTCAAAAAATTAAAGGAAAGAATGCTTAGCACACTGCCTGACACACAGTATGCCCTCAATAAATGATAACGACTATTTGCATTTGTTTCTCTTTCCCTCCCTCCTTTTCTGTGTGGTGAAGAGTTAACCTTATGCAAGGAAAGATCTGGCCTTTGTCTTTGGCTACTGAGAGGTGATCTCTAGATCCTCCAAATGTCATATCTGGCAAGAGTGTCTTTGCTTGCCTGAGAGCTTTAGCCACAGGACAGTCAAACAGAGTGATTTTGGATGGAAGCTTGGGACCATGCAGTATCAATTTTGCCTCTGGAAGGAACTGAAGACTAAAGGTATCAGCCCAACAGTGACATCCAGGAGGGGCTGGAGACTAAAGGCCAGAAACTTGGACAGTATGTGATCACATCCCATTAAAAACTCTGGACACCAAAGGCTCAAGTGAGCCTCCCTAGTTGACAATGCTCCATGCATACTGTCATATTGATGCTGGGAAAGTAATGCATCTGACTCTATAAGGAGAGGACAATGAAAGCTCTGTGGTTGGTTCTTCAAGCCTCAAACTCAGACTCAGCCTTAGCCTTACACTTATCAGCTTGAGACTCAGCCTTACATACTTCTTCCCCGGCTGATTTTAATCTGTATTCTTTCCCTGTAATAAACTATAACTTTGAGTATAATCTGTTTTAGTGAATACTTCTAGCAAATTGTCAAACCTGAAGGTGGTTTTAGAAACCCCTCAAACTTGCAGTTGGTGTCAGAAATGAGGAGTATGTGGGGAAATGTGCTTGTAGTTGACTGAGTTTGTAGCTGACTAATTGTACAGTTAGTTAAACTCTTGTACCTTCCTTATTTAAATCTAGAAATCCCCAAAACTTTATCATTCAAGTTAACTTAACAAAGTTCTTACTATTAAAAATCACTTTGAAGTGATGGTGTTTATGTATAGATTATATGGTATTGTTTTTATTTTTCTTGCACAAACAATAAAAACCACCCCCACTGCCACACCCCCAGTAATAAATATAGAAATGTTTTGTTTGGTTTTGGTAATGTGAATGGTAGGAATATTCAGAAGTGAATGAGTCACAAACAAGTAAAATTTCTAAAGAATAGTAACAGTAGGGGGCACCTGGGTGGCTCGATTGTTAAGCGTCTGCCTTTGGCTCAGGTCATGATCCCAGGGTCCTGGGATCAAGCCCCGCATCAGGCTCCCTGCTCGGTGGGAAGCCTGCTTCTCCCTCTCCTACTCCCCCTGCTTGTGTTCTCTCTCTCCCTGTCTCTCTCCGTCAAATAAATAAATAAAATCTTAAAAAAAAAAAAAAAAAGAATAGTAATAGTAGATCTGTCAAGGTCAGATGTTAGAAAATTAGCTTCATTAAAAGATGTGCTAGTTTTCAAACAAAATATTAATTAAATCATACCTTTATTTTTGCTTTCCCTAAGACGCTATTTACAACTTGTTGTGTTTTTTTTTTTAATGTTATAAATAAAGGTTTGGTAGGTGGAATTTAAGATGCTCCTCCCAAATTCTCCTAATTGGGAAACATGCTCTGCATAGTCCCTAGAAATGTGAATATCATGGATTTTACTCTCCCAAATAGGTTATATTATATAACTCTAAAACAGGGGAACTATCTGGATAGACCCAACCTTTTAAATCCTGATCTAGAGGTCAAAAACAGAGGGAAATAGAGATTTGAATCATAAGGAGGATTTGACACACCATTGCTAGCTTCAGGATGGGGGAGAACCTATAGATCCTCTAGGAGCTATGGACACCCCAAGCTAATAACCAGCAAGGTAACAGGGACCCCAGCTCTACAACCACAAAGAGCTGAATTCTACCAACACGAATGAGTTTGGAAGCAGATTTTTTTTCCTCAAGAGTGTGCACATAAGAACTCAGCCAGGCCAACCTTGATTTCAGCCTGTGGTTCTCTGGGCAGAGAAAGCCACGCCATGCTAGACTCGACCTGCAGAACTCCAAGCTAGTAAGTGGGCATTGTTTTAAGCCACTAAGTTTTTAATAATTTGACACACCAACAGAAAATTAGTACCCACAGGAACAAAACTGCATGTATTTTACTGACTTCTCTTCAGTCTGTTGCTCTGAAAACAAGTATCAGTTATATGCTCGGATTCATGAACCATGTAGAACCCAGGTTACCATGGCTAATGCTGAAAATTCATAGACCCACTCTGAACAAGAAATACAGAAAAGATACTCTGTATGCCATAAGCTATAGACTGAATGTTTGTGCCCTCCAAAATTCGTACGCTAAAAACGAATGCCCAATGTGATGGTATTAGGAGGTGGGGCCCTTTGGAGGTGCTTAGTTCATGAGGGTGGAGCCCTCAGGAATGGGATTAGTGCTCTTATCAAAGAGACCCCAGAGAACTCCCTACTTCCTTCTACCATGTGAAGTTACAGCAAAAATGTGGCTATCTAGGAAGCAGGCTCTCTCCAGACACAATGTGCTGGTGCCCTGATTACAGGTTTCCCAGCCGCCATAACTGTAAGAAATAAATTTTTGTTGTTTATAAACCACTCAGTTTATGGTATTTTTATTATAGCAGTCCATATGGACTATGACAAAAATGTATTTATTGCCTAAAAAACAGATCATTTGGAAACCTCAACTCTCTATCTCCTATATGGAAGGTGTTGAGAAAGTAACTCTTAAATATGCTGTGAATTATCTCTAGATTTTCTTGGGCCATCTTAAGAGGTGGGAATAGTCAGTACCCATGCCTTCTTGAGGCATATGTGGGAAACTACCATATGTTCAGTGCAGAGTAACAGACTCTCTAAGTATCTGGAGAGAGGTCGGAGATCACTTAAAAGGAGTCTCCCAGGAGCCTTCATAGAATACGTTACAACAGTTTCTCCCTGTCTCATTCCCTTTTCATTCATTACTACAATGCTACCATATTATTTCTTATAAAAAACAAATCTCATCATGTTGTACCCCTACTCAAAATGACCAATTTTGATGGCCCTCAAGATAAAGTCATTCATCCATTTATACACTAAATATTTAAGTATGTACAAGATGCCAAGTTCTGTGCTAGGTGATAGGGACACAATGGTCAGCATAATAGACAAGGTCCTGCTCTTCACTGAGCTTTGCTCTTTCAAAAATATACTTCCCATTTTATTTATAAAAGCCTATAATTAATCTTTAATCCCTAACTTGAGCTTCACTCCTCTGGGAAGCCCTTTTTGACACTTCTAGGCAAAATAAGGCACCCCTTCTCTCCCATAAAATACTATTCCTAATCATAAAATAAAATCGACCATATTGTATTAAAATTGCATGAGATTACATGCCTGCATCCTCTGCAAGCAGAATATAGGGAGAAAATTCAGGAAGCATATACATCCCAAATTCCTAGAGTCAAAAAGAGATTATGAATAAGTAGTTCTTCTTGGAAGGAGCTAACCCTGGATCTCCTCCCTTCTGTAAAGTAGGATATACAGTATATACACATAATGGAAAGAAAGTGTTCTAACTTAAGAGTAGGAACTAGGCTGGGAGGTAAGGAATGAGAGCCCATGAAATAACCTGTGCTAGCCCACACATCTTCAGTATGCTATGCTGTGATAATTCCTCCTGACCCTCTATACTCTCTATCTCAATTAGGAGTTCCTGGAGGTCTGGCCCTTTGTAGACTCCAGTATGCAAGCTGGGAGGTCAGCTACTATCCAGAACAAAGGGGCTATTAATCAGCTTACCTAGTGAGACAACAATTTTGAATGACAGAATTTGAGAGTGAAAAGTTGTTTAAAGTTTTCCAAAAATTCCCTGTGAAAAAAACAAAAGCTGAATGTGGATCCTAACAGATAGAGCCAATATAGGAATTCTCATGTACATAGGGAGGAAGGGGGAAAGAAGTCTAAGGCAAGGAGGGAGGCAGAGCTCAGAAACAGGGGCCAGGCTTTCTGCATTTCTCGTTATTAAATCGATAAGGAGGTGGGGCAGGAGAATGTCAGCTGGATAAAAGGAATCCAAGGGCCTATCGGCTCTTTCACGGACATCATTTGTTGGGGAGGGGTTGGAGGAGATCAGAAGCCTCTCAGAGAATCCCTGTTGTAAGTTTTGTACCCATTTAACCTGGCAAAGGAGAAATAAAACACTGGTGAAGGAAGGTTCCCAGATAGACTAAGGTAAAATTGGTTATTCTTCACAGGTTGTGTGCATGTGCAAAAACCTAAAAATTTCCAACACACACATACACACAAGCATGACAGAGAAAGACTGAGAAAGCCTTGGGATGAGAAAAGGAAGAGGGAACTCGAGTTCAAGGCAATGGTAGGTCAGCAGCAGCCGTTCTGGCTCAAAACCCAGGTGGGGCCCTGCTACACCATCAAGAACAGAGGCCTCTACTGATAGAGACCGTATCAGAGGGCAGAGCCGGGAAAGACACAGAGGACAACCCCAGGGCCAGCAAGCACAGATGGGATGCTCTGCACTCCTGAGCCAGCCACAGTGATACATAAACCCCCCAAAGATGGTTTCGTTAGTGCAGACAGGGCCAGAGCCAGCACAAAAGTGAGGTTTGTGAGACACTTAGGAGGGCACAAAATGCAAGGAGCATCCCTCTCAGGGTCATGTAGTCCTAGGCTGGGGTGAGAGAGGCACCTTGGGTGTAAAATACATGGAGGCAGCCCTCTCTGCTGGCAACCCTGCACTTACATGACCCTGAGAAGTGGATATATTGTGACTCAATTAGATGTGTCTCAAAAATTATTATAATGCTTTATCAGATTATTTTTCTATTTAAATTATCCAAATCACTATAAAAAATTTTTTTCTTTATACTTTATACATTGTCTAAGCATATCAGCTCTACTTCTTCCCATACTGTTGAAAATTACATGGTACCTCACTCGACATAGGAAAAAGACCAACAACATCAATTTCTTAAGAGTCAATAAGAAGGATGACCACCTGCACTCCCCCTGCCACCCTGAGGCATATTTCCTCATGTCCTCCTGTGAAGTCTGCCAAAAAGACACATGATCTAAAATCTAAAATCACTATAAATCTGAAATACTCTGGCAATTAGCCTAATTTAAACCATTAAGATGTGTGCTGTGGTTCCTTTTACAAATTTCAAGAACTTTCACATGTTCTATTTAATAACTCCCTAAGTAGCAGCACTATGTTGGAAACTGCCATTAGGACCTGTAGGTTTTACCTTTGTGCTCTACCAGCTAGCTGAGTGTTCTGGGACAAGTCACTTGTTCTTTCAGGGTATTATATTCATCACATTGAAGGGCTAATCTAACCAAGTTCCAAAGTTCCACCTGCTCTAATATTCCCACATCAAATAGACAACATCTTCTGATAGTACCATAACCTTTCTAATACATGAATAAGGGACAAAAAAGTTAACTGATCAGCCAGTCACAATAAAAGACCTGGTAGCATGAGTAATTACAGGCAGATATGTTAAATGAGATGGGGGGTGATCCATAGTCATTGTAGTCAAACACTTTGATATTGTATAGGAATGACTATAAAGCATGCCAGGTGCTTTACATGTAATACCTAGCTTAATTCTCAAAGCGACTCTATAAGTATGGACTTTTATTATACCCATTTTACAGACAAGGAAACTGGCACAAGAGATTAAGAAATATGCTCAAGATAATACAGCTAGAAAATCTTTAGCTAACTATGCTACTCCTATTAGTTGCAACCAAAAGAATTCACCTAAAACACAGTGAAAAGTACAGGACAAAAGAAATTCTAGAATCATCACGTATTAGAAATGTTCACCATAGCCATTTCTGAAACTACAGTTAAAGAAGACTGCAGAAAGAAGTTATTGCTCAAAAAATTTATTTTCATGAGGCGGTACTATAGAAATGCATACAAAGTTGAAACTGGAAAGGCTTTAATCATTTCTTGACTGCATTCTACAGGCGAGGGAAATTAGTTTACTAGGGTAATGGCAAGACTGTGACTGGAACCCGGGGCTTCTCTTTTTTAGCCCAGTGCTCTTCCTGGTCTCTTTCTAAAAGTTTTGGAAAGGCCATTGTGGCTGAGGGTGCAGGCTCCGAAGCCAGCCTGCTCGGTTTGGATTCCTGTTCTCACTCATTGGCTGTGTGCTCTACAAGATGTGAGGACTAACACCTGCAGGACAGAGTTGTTGGGGGGAGTAAAATAATGACTACATATCAAACAAACAGGACTGCAGCCAGTAAGGGCTTAGTAAATGTTGGCCTTTATTATTACTATGATAACACATGTGGAAAATAAGGAGGCCAAAACATTAACAGTCATTCAACAACACACAGAAGAGAGCACAAAAGGCTTGTTAATAAATACCATTTGAGATTTATCCATTCAAAAAGTCTATTCCTGACTCTCCTAAGCACACCATGTAGACAGCAGAGAGTAAATTTTTGTCAGGGCTACAGATAGAGGAAATGAGAACTCATTTACTAGCAAAGTTTTAGGAGGAACCTTAGCTTCCAGTCTGAACTTTATCATTAGTAACTGGATTTTGGAAAGCCAGACCACGTCTCGAAGTCTCAGTTTCCTTCTTGGAACTTTCCTATCTAGGGATACTCCTGGAGGTTTCTCAAATTTCATTCATAACTGAGGTCCAAAAGATTCCATACGTGAGTTTTAATAATTCTAACTAAGTGAACAATGTATAATCTTTAATTACAAAATCTTTTGTTTTCTTGTTTTGCATCAGATTTCCTGCCATTATTAATTTAGGCATGATTATAGGAAAACATGTATAATTTGCAATTCAAAGTCTTTAATCTTAAAAGGATCCCATGGGTGGAAGAAATGGGGAATGAGTGCCCTAGCTCTGTCCTTTGCTTAGCCCACCACTTGCTCAAGGGATCCTAACTCATCAAGGAGGAGGGCTGTATAGCTTTAAAATGACTTCATTCCCATATTTACATATTTTTAATAGGGCTATGATGAATCTCCTTCCGCTTGACTCCTATTTTGAGCTGTGATATTTTAATCTCCATTCTTGCTGCAACTTAGCAGATGAATGTGCAGTGTGACAGAGCTCAGAGGAAATAGTATAAATAAAGCAAAGTGGAGCTATGACATCTCACATTTTATAGCTTTTTTATTGTAGCCGAAGCATAAACAGAGCACAGCTGTGTTATACTTACCGCTGTGAGCACTCCCTCAATCCTCACCCCCTATTGCTTTTAAAAAGACAGTGCTCTTATTCAGAAAGCTTTGGCTGTGGGTAGCGTGGCCCCACCGGGGCAGCCTCTACCCCAAACCTCTGCATTTGATGGGTTTCTCCTCTTACAGATGTAGATTCACCGTGTTCCGTATCATTCATCCGACTGAAAACCAACACGTCAACTGCAACCCACACTGTACTGTAGCAAAAACATGCTGCTCTTACCTATTGGAAGATAACTCCACAACGAAAACTATAATTGTCACTCCTTCATAACACACGCACTGTGCCCAAATAATTTCCAAACACTCTCTTAATAGAAGACACGCAACTAGCTAGAAGTATTCAAGATAGTGCACTCTCTTAATGAAAACCCCTTTTAAAATGAAGAGGTTTTATTTCTCACTTTCAAGTTAATTCTTAGTCATGTCTGGGTGAAAGTTGGAAATGCCAAGAGGGTGAAATAGAGTGCGAGTTAGAAAAGTGGTGTTGAGATGTGCAAAATAATTCCACTCACTGAGACAGTTGTCAGGTTGTGGAATTCTTCAGGCCAGTTACATATTTCAATAAATCTGAAGAAGACAGAGTAAAACAAACAGCAAGCACCTTCTACACTCTGACAAAGAAGAAGTCATGTATACACAGAGTTGATTAGCACAGGATAAGCACCTGATCGAAGCAAAGCCAATCAGAGTCCTTCCCTGAGATATTTTATTTAAGTAGGATGGAAAAGGCAGCCAGCTATAAAATTCCTGAGCTGTCATCAATGGAGACATTTCCTCCCCTATGGAGAAATCTCTATTGCAGCAAGAAAGAGTAGTCACTACCTAAAGTGACAGGGAGACAAGAGAAAGGGATCAAACCCTGACAGAGTATGACTTCTTGGTCCCAACTGCTCCTGAGACCAGTCTCCATTCCTGCCTTTCCCCCAGTTTAGTTATTTGCCTTCTTTGTATTCCTTTACCCAACAAACTGCAGCTTTTTCTCTCAAGCTGCCTCAAATCAGGTTTTATCACTTACAAGAAAAAAAAAAAAAAGGAATCCTAACTATTACACCTTCTGGAAGAGACTCTTTTTTTTTTTTCTTCAGTTGGGTTAAGATTTATTCTTCCTTTTTCAAATACCACCACACTATTTGTGGGAAGGAAGGAAAACCCTCTAGGCTTGTAAAGGAATGTGTAATGAAAATTCAAAAGACACATGCATCCAAGTGAAAAGAATATAGGGGCATAGTAGCCTATACACCAGTGAAGTGAAATGAAAGACAGGAAGATTGATTTGCATCATCATTAACATGGAAGGAGAAAAGCGCAAGAACACAATAACTGCAAGAACCACCTCCATTGACAAACATAATTGTTTCGAAACAACAGGCCCAACTGGGCTAACACAGGGGCAAAGTTGGTACCCCAAGCTTCTCAGCTATCTATCCGCCCAAAGTTGCTCTTCTGCCAAGCCCATTGTTTACCAAGCTGCCAGCCCAGCCCAGGGATCTGATTAGCAATTTGTACTTTTGTGAGAGGATTAACAGAATTCCTTTGTTTTGATGTCGGATTATCAAACTGCATCTTTAAAGAGGTGTGACCTCATCCAGATTCATAAGCCTGCTCCCTTGAGAATGACTTGAATTTTACTCTACTTGCGCAACATATAATTTCATAAAGGAGTTACTGTCAAAACATGGTACTCAATTCTTGATGTGTGCGAAGAAGCACATTTGTAATGTAAATAACCTCAGAAGTTTTGTGATATTTTAAAATAACCCATCTGGTGGGAAAACAAGGATTTTCAACCCATTTGGTTCCAGCACCGTAAATTAGTGTGCATCTAGCTCATAGAACCCAGAGATAAACCCCTTTTTCCAAACTGAGACTCATGATGCTTTTATTTTCAAGGGCAAGTATTTTTAATTGTCTCATTCTCCTGAAATACTTTTAAAAAGGGAAGCAGAATGCACAGAAGAGTAAACTGAGGAAAACCAAAGAATCTGATGGCTGAGTTCAAAATGACAGCGATAGCAAACTGTTTATACTCCTTGGTCTATACGTCCAGCTTCACCTAAACATAAAGTTGAATGAGGAAAATACAATCAGAGTTTTTTATTTCGTTTAGTAATCGGCAACTAATCAGAAAGAAAGTCCCCGAAATTTCCACCGAAGTTTGAAACAAGTAAAACTTCCAAAGGGGGCATCTGCAGGGCAGTATGCAACAGATTGAGAAAATCAGTCTGCAGACTTTGCACTAGTGTAGTTTTTACTTGAGGTGGCAATCACAAACAGAATGCACATGACCAGTCCAGCCTACAAAGGGCATGCATTACTAGTGTGAGGACTGTATCTTGGGAAGTACATAAATGCTCATTCAGCTACATACAGCAAAAGGGCAGTCTGGCCACAACAAATGCTCCAAAAGCCAGACATTGCTGCAGATGAAGTCGCAGCTTTACTTGTTGACAAACTAAGAACCAAAACAAGCAACCAGAACAACCTGTTTCATCAGGAGGAAGCAAGTATAATTAAATACGTCTATTTTTAATATTAATATAGATCATTCCCCCAAAGTTAATACATTTGGAATGTTTCTTTAAATTAGGAAACCTTCAATTACAGTGAGAGTGTACCAGGCGGGCCCTGATAAAGTGAAAGTTATGTTTGCCTGTCTATAAGTATAATACATACAGACATAGCTATTAAATCAATGGTTCTTAATGGATGGATTGTGTGGATTAATGAACTCACTTGGAAAATCTTTAAAAAAAAAAAATCAAGTCATGTACCCCAACTTACAACCAGTGTATGGGATGAGAACATATTTTTCTGAAAAATCTCAGATCGAGTATTCTATGAATCCCTCTTAAACAGCCTTCTCCTATATTTGAAAATAGCCCTATTGTATGGATTATCTGCTAGTTGTGCCTTACGAACTAAATTGGAAATGTCCTTTAAAAGGTGGATCATGTCTCTTAAGAGCCTCATGCAGTGACCTGCACACAGTTTGGTGTTCAATAAAAGTTGGATAAATAAATTCAAATACTTGTGGTTAATTAAACAAATACTTCAGGGAGAGTAGGAATGAAAAAATAATTTAGTAGAATTTGACTTTAACCCAAAGCTGCCTACATGGAATTCAAGAAGAAAACAATGTGCATTATCTTTCTGTAACCAAAAATACAGAACAGCAGTCAAAATCAACCTTAAATTATTCATTTATTCAACATCTATCTGTTGAATGTCTCCGTTTGCTAGGAATTAACTTGGGCTCTAGAGATAGAGCAGTAAACAAAACAGACCAAGCTCCTTGCCCTCGTGCAGCTAATATTCTACTCAGGGAGATAAAACATAAACAAGTTAAATGAAACATGCTACGTTAGTTAGAGAGGGCTAAGGAGAAAAAGTAAAGTAAGGGACGATACAAAGTGTTTAGGGAAGTGCTAGATAAAATTTTAGACAGAAGAGAAGGAAGGGCCTCACCGAGAAGGTGCCACTTGAGTCAAGACCTGAAGAAAGTGCTGGAATGACTCATTCGGTAATGGTGCAAGGGCACTTCAGGCAGAGGGTACCTTGTAGGAGTGCAAAGGCTTTAAGAGGGACGGTGTCAGAGAAAGACCAATGGGCAGTTTGGCTGCTGTAGAGTGCGTGAGAGGGGGAGGAGCAGAAGGTGAACTCAGCGAGGAGCCTGGTAGGGGCTCACTCTGCTCCTTGAGGAAGGAAGTCGCTGCAGACACTGCAGCAGAGGACATAATATGACTGATCTGATTTACACTTGAAAGGGTCACCCTGGCTGCCATATGAAAATTGACTGAAGGGGAACAAACACAGGAGTCCAGTTAGAAGCCTACAGCCGGAAGCAGAAATGATGGTGGCTTGGACCACACTGGAAATAGTGGAGACGAGGAAAGGTTGTCAGATCCTGGGAATATTTTGAAGGTCATGCTGACAGAGTTTTGTTGAGGGATTAGGTGGAGGATAAGTGAAAGAGAGGAGTCAAGGATGATGAAAGGTTTGGGGTCTGAGCAATAGGAAGAATGGATTTCCCTTGAACTGAATAGAGGAAGACTTCAGGGAAGCAGGTGTGAAGGGCACATCCGGGGCTCATTTACATGTGCCACGTGGAGTTGCCAAGGAGCCATTAGGAAATGTGTGTGTGGAGTTCAGGAGAGAATTACAATGTAACAGAAATTTATATTCTCCAAACAAAAATTTCCCTAGCTCCGAACACTATAAGCGGTTGTTTTCAAATGAGTCTTTATTTAAAAGACAGGACAGAATTTGCAGTGTCTAAAATAGTGGTCTTTTAAAAAGTACAGAAATCCTTACACAGCCATTTGGTTTTAATAGAGACAATTTCTTAAAGCCCATCATATACTGATAAATCATAGGCCGTTAAAGTCATGCTGTCAACGCACACAATGAATGCTAAAGCAATAGTCTGACTTAATATGACTGGAATTCAGATAATCCAGAAGAACAAATATTTAGCACCATCTCTGGATGTGTATGCCTCACATTTTTCTAGGAATGTCAAGGAAACTTATATGCTCATGCTTCTGAGGGTCTGTTAATGAGACCTCATGCTGAGCACATTTTAAGTTTTATGTTTCAGCTTTAAGATTTATGGAAAATTTTTAAAATAAATTGAAAAGATTAAATGTTTTAGTTTTAACTAATGTATGTGACTTTCCCTTTAAATCATTATGTAAAAATGACTTTGATAATTGCATTTTACCTTATAGTCATTATTGTCATCACCACCACCATCATCATCAATATCATAGCTATCTTTTACTAAGCTCTACTACTTAGTGCTAGGCTTTATATATAACTTTTATAATTCTACATACCAGATCCTGTGTGTTATATGTATTAAATAATTTAATTCTAATATTAACCCTATGTTATTCATAAATATTTGTTACACTGAAGCCAAATGTCTCATGAAAAAAAAAAAAACTTACAGAGAAATGTCTTTCTACTTCGTTGTGAAACCAAAAACAATAGTGAAGAATAAAACATACATAAGTATGGGGAATTGAAAGGAACTGAGAAAGCTGTACTCCTAGGTACTTGTCACATAACTGGGAAATGTCTGTCTGAACAATAATCCTATACTAAATGCCCTCCACCAAAATAAATGCCCTCTTCCAGTGAAATGCCATCCACTACAATGAATTGATAATTTCAGTGGCTAGTTAACAAAAATTAAAATAACACTTATAGAAATAAAGAGTAATCTAAAACTATTGGCCTTTAGTAAAAAGAGTAAAATTTACTGTACAAAATATTGAGAGGAAAATAATTAATTTCTAAAAATCCAAGAAATCTAATCAAATATTTATGATATATATCTGGGTGTCCAGAAATAGACTAAAAGAAACAGAAAATATACTTCCACAGTCTTGAGTATTCCTTCCAAATCCTGCAACCGCTTCAGTTGGCAGGACATAATCAGTGGTTTATTTGCATATTGTCCACAGTTGCAAATGAGCATCTTCGTTTCTGGATTTTGGCACCGGACCATGTAAATGATTATACTGCTATATATTTAATGTAGTAGATATAAAACATGGCACAAAGTAAAAGTACCAATTTTAGAAAACCGTAAAACTCATCAAATAACTTCTCTAAATTCCTCAACATAAGTAGCCTGCAAACTGTGGGGTTGCTACATGTAGCATCTCCATTTACACAATCTCTCAAGGACTGTCCACTCTCTCTTCTCATATCTCTTTCATCCCATATCCCATCCTGATAGATCCTGTTTAGGCAAAAGGAGTGAGGAGTAGCATAAAGCATGCCTCTTGGCCAGCCCAGCGTCAGATATGGGTTCCATGGCAGATCTAGCACTCCCTCTATAAATCCAGAAGGAAACCTAGTGAAACATACAAGAGGGAAGATACACACACTTCTGTGACATCTTTCATGTTCAGGAAGGCCGACTATAATTTTCTTAGACTATTCAAGTGCCATATTTTTACTGTCATTTTAAACTAAAAAGGAAAGTAGGACTAATATACATAATCAGTAAAATTGCTAAGGAGGTAAATTTTATTTCTTCAAATCCTACATCTTCTTTGACAACAAGCTTCTTTCTTTTTCTTCTGCCATTTCTCTCAGACTTGTCTCTGACCACATTAGAATTCAATTTATTTGTCAGTGAAGTTGAACTCAAGGTGAACACCCCATACTTATAATATTCCCTTTGCTTTCTCACTATCATCAAAATGTACCTATTCCATGTTCTATTAGCCAAAGCCCAAATCTTGAACTTCTACTACCACAGCTAGCCAAATGATAATACAATCAGTGCCAATATGCCAGTGGTTAAAGACAGAAACTTAGAGTTGCAAGGGGAATTCCAGAGGTAATTAATTCAGCCTTCACTTAAAACTGCAATCCTCTATGTAATTTCTCTGTCATCATCTCAGATTCAATACAACTCTATTTCCAAGAGATCAAAATGCACTTCATTTTGAGGCAAAACATCCCATTTTAACTTTCCTCTACTGGTCTCAGTTCTAGAGCTACGCATAATCACTTGTGTTTCACACCCACAAACAAGTTCCACCTTTCACCCAGCTCTGTGCCCTGGGTTGCTGATTTCTATAACATATCAAGAGAGTCCCTTGTTCCCAGGCTTCTGGTTGGGTTTTGAAAATGGGAGGCATCAGCAGGAGATCAATGAATAAGAGAAGAGTAAGGTCAGGATATGCATTTCGGCAGCTCCCTCCTTGCAAGTGACTTTCAGAATCTGGTGGTATCTCCCCAGACAGGTGGGCCTCTCCATACAGTGTCCTCTCTCCTTGTCCCTTCAGGCCTAGAGGCGGTGACCACTCTCTACTATTATTATCATCCCCAGAGCACTGTACCAACCCTTGTCAGTTCCTTTCAATAACGGCTTTATTGAGATATAACTCACATCCCATACAATTCACCCATTTAAAGTGCACAATCCAATGGTTTTTAATACATTCATCAAGTTGTGCAACAATTACCACAACCAACTTCAGCACATTTTCATCCCTCTAAAAAGAAACTCCATACCTATGAACAGTCATTCTCCAATCTCTCAACCCCTCAGCCCTAAGGCAGGCACAAAATCTACTTCCTGTTTTTATAGATTTGGCTATGTGGGCATCTCATATCAATGGAGTCATACAGTATGTGTTCTCTTGTGACTGGCTCCTTTCACTTAGCAAATGTTTTCAAGATTCATCCATGTTGAAGTATGTATCAGTTCATTTCTTTTTATTTCTGAATAATATCCCATTGTATAGATATGCCACATTTTATTTATCCATTCATCAATGGATGGGTATTTGGGTTTTTTCCACTTTTTGGCTATTATGATTAATTCTGCTCTGAGCATTGTATACAGGTTTTCATATGGACATATGTGTTCAACAAGATGAAGTTGAGAATGGAGTTGCTGAGTCATATGGCTCACAAGGTTTAACCTCTGAGAGTCTGAGGGATAGACTCTTCCAAGCAGCTGCCCATCTTATACTCCTGTCTGCAATGTATGATGGTTCCAGTTCCTCCACATCCTCACCAATACTTATTGTCTTTTTTATTGTGGCCATTTTAATGAGTGCAAAGTGGTATTTTACCATTGTCTTGGTATTTTAAACCCTGTCTATATCCTTATAACTACTCCTTTATTAAATTCTCCTCAAATCATTTAAGTCCATCAACTGTTTTTTTTTTTTTTATCTGTTTCTTTCATTATCTGTGGCCCCGAGTGAAAGGCCAATCCTTTATGATATTTTTAAAGATTATTTTGAAATCCTTCCTAAGTTTCCCTTTTTCAAGCTAAACAACTCCTCTTTATATAAGCTATTAGTTTCCAGAGTATCTACCTCTCTAATTCACCAGCTTTAGACATTAAATTATCAATGTCCTTCAAATTATCTTACCCATAAGTGATGTATGAGCTGACTAGTGTACTATCTCATTGGTTACAGATACTATATTTCTTCTATTAATGCTGTTAAAGGTGACACTACCTCTGGTCTGAGCAGATATGTCTTACTGTTGGCTTATACTGAACATAAAATCAACAAGAATATCTTGAAAATGGACTATCAAACTCAAATACCCACTACCTGCAATTAACCAATTTATTTTGAAGTTATATGTAGAATTACTTTCACACCACTAGAATTTCATCTTGTCAAGTTTGGGCCAACATTGTGCCTATCACTGACTTTTTTCTTTAATTTTTTTTTATTTTATTATGTTATGTTAATCACCATACATTACATCATTAGTTTTTGATGTAGTGTTCCATGATTCATTGTTTGTGTATAACACCCAGTGCTCCATTCAGTACGTGCCCTCTTTAATACCCATCACCAGGCTAACCCATCCCCTCCCCCACCCTCTAGAACCCTCACTGACTTTCTAAGTACCAAATGAGATAAAATGGGTTAAAGTGGCAAACATGTCCTTGCCAAAAAAGGTAATCAAAGTGTTAGTCCCCTTACTTACTTTCTTCCTTCATCAAAGTTCTTCTTTTTTTTTTTAATGAATAGACAAGCCTTAGCATATCATATTATCATATTACGTCAAGTCTAAAGAAACAATTGGGTGGACCCTACCAAGTAATATCCATTCTTTCTATTATACCCATTACAAGCCAAGACTCTTGGGGTCTCATTGTTATGCTAACCTGCCCTAATAGCCTAAATTAATTGGTAGGTTTAGAGTTTTTTGAGAATGTCTTAATTATCTTTGTACCGAATATGCTCCCCATTTCAAATTAGAGTATATAAATGGTCTCCAACTAAATCCAATGGTTAGTCTTAACACCCAACCTAAACTGCTTTGTTCTTGACCCTAGAGGTCAAGGTCATAGTCTTAGGACTTAGTCTTTTCTTTTGATACTATAGGTATATTTATAGATATGTAAATATAAATATACATTTAACATATTAATACTATTTATCATAATTTAACATATAATAATTTAAGGTAATATACATATATATTTAAAATATGTATGTTTTATTAAAGTATACTTGATATTAGTTTCAGGTTGGCAAGTCTCTGCATTATGCTATGCTCACCACCTGTATGGCTACCATCTGTCACCATAAACTATTACAATACCATTGACTATATTCCCCATGCTGTACCTTTTATCCCCATAACTTATTCATTCCATAACTGGAAGCCTGTACCTCCTTCTCCCCTACATCCATTTTGCCCTTCCCCTCAATCTTCTCCCCTCTGCCAACCATCAGTTTGTTCTCTGTATTTATGGGTCTGTTTCTGCTTTGGGTTTTGTTTTGTTTTTTTAATTTTGCACATAAATGAAACCATATAACATTCATCTTTCTCTGACTTAATTCACTTAGCATAATACCCTCTAGGTTCATCCATGTCACAAATGGCAAGCTATCATTTTTTATGGATGAGTAATATTCTATCATATATATATGTGTGTGTGTATACATATACATATATACATACCATATCTTCTTTATCCATTCATCTATCAATGGACATTTAGGTTGCTTCCATATCTTGGTTATTGTAAATAATGCTGCAATAAATATAGGGGTGCATATATCTTTTGGAATTAATGTTTTCATTTTCTTTGGGTAAATACTTAGTAATGAAATTACTGGACTGCATGGTATTTCTATTTTTAATTTTTTAAGGAAACTCTATGCTGTTTTCCACAGTGGCTGCACCAATTTACATTCCCACCAAAAGGGCACAAGGGTTCCTTTTTCTCCACATCCTTGCCAACACTTGTTATTTCTTGTCTTTCTGACACTAGCCATTCTGGCAGGTATAAGGTATTATCTCACTGTGGTTTTGCTTTGCATTTCCCTGATGATTAGGGGTGTTGAGTATCTTTTCTAACAAGGCTGTTAGACATTTATATGCCTTCTTTGGAAAAAGGTCTATTCAGGTTCTCTGCCCATTTTTTAATCAGATTACTTGGGTTTTTGGTGTTGAGTTGTATAAATTCTTTAAATATTTTCGATATTAACCCCTTTTTTGGATGTATCATTTGCAAATATCTTCTCCCATTTAGTATGTTGCCTTTTTGTTTTGTTGATGGTTTCCTTTGCTGTATAAAAGTTTTTTTTTATTTTGGTGTAGTCCCAATAGTTTATTTTTGCTTTTGTTTCCTTTGCCTGAGGGGACATATCTAGAAAAATGTTGCTAAGGCTGATGATGTCAAAGAGATTACTGCTTATGTTTTCTTCTAGTTATTTTATGGCCTTAGGTCTCATATTTAGGTCTTTAATCCATTTTGAGTTTATTTTTCTGTATGGTGTAAGGAAGTAGTCTTATCAAAGAATCAAAGTTCTTAATAAAAATATTAAAGAGGATAAGCCAATGAGTAGAATGTGTAGCACCTGACAACAGACCTCTCTTTAGACTAATAACCATTATATTAATATATATAACCATTATCTTAATCTATATCCTTTAGGCATGGTTATTCAGCTATTAATCCATGTTACTATACTGTGCACCAAAACAATTTTCTTTCTAATTTCTCAAAATTGTATGATATATTATAAAAGTACAGCTTATAAATGATGGTATCTAAGAATAACTTTATTAAAAAGAATAAAGTTAATTTTGCATGATTAGATGTTAGAAAACCCATACCAGCTTCATGTGAACACCATTTTGTTTCTAAGTGTTCAGAAATGATCTACAAAAAAACACAATTTAGGATTTTACTAAAATCCTTAAAATATAAACAAATATAAAAAATAAATATAAACATAAAAAATATAATCTTTTCTCTCATTTTAAATCCAGGGTAACATTTACTCATCTTGAGTCTTCTGACACTTCTTTTCTTCTACATGCTATTTCAAATTTCACCAACAACGGGTCTTTAAAAACAACTTACTCCATCCTATATCCTTCCCCAATATGTATGAGTTAATCATAGCCATTCTGACCATTCAATACCTGAAATCAAAACATCTAAAAGTCACATTTGATTGTTCTCCTTTTCACACACACACACACACACACACACACACACACACACACACATCCAAACCATCAGGTAGAGCTATTCAAAATATATGAAATATATACCAACCCCACTACTGCCACTAGAACCAGCCAGAATCACCTCTCACTGGACTACTACAATGGTCTCCCACTGATCTCTCTCTCCACTTTTGCCCCCTATCATCTACTCTCCACACAGTAGCCAGAGTAAGCTCTTAAAAATGTGCATCTGACCTAGTCACTCCCTCACTTATAACCAGCTTCCCATCACACACAGAATAAAATCCGAGGGGCCTGACCCTCCTTCCTTCCTAAATGTCATTTGCCTAATGCTCCTTCCCACCCCCACGGCCCACCACCTGCATTAGCTACACAGGCTTTCTTGCTGTTCGTGAATCCTAACAAGCTCAGCGTCTCTTCTGGGTCTTTACCTTTGCTGTTTCTTCTCCCTAAAGCCTCCCCATAGATCTTTTCAGGACTTGTCATCACTCAGGACTCAAGTGTCCTCTCCTCAGAGAACTTTCCCTGGCCTCTTTATCTAAAATAGTACTTCCAACTCCATTCTTTACTCCACTTCATTTCCTTCATTCGTTTGGTTTATCACTATCTTGAAGTATTGTGTATTTATTCTCTTATTTCCATCTTTACCCCTAGAGTCTAAGCACTTGCAGAGCAGGGGCTTTTTCTGCCTTGTTCATCCAATATATTTCTGGCCATCTATAAGAATAACCAAAACCTAGTGAGCACTCAAAAAAAGTTTAATAAATTGAATGAGAACCCCCAAGGAACAAATATAATAATATAAATTCTGATCTTGCTGGAAACAGGGAGAAATACATAAGGCTGAGGGTTGCTTTGGCAAGTCTTCCAGTCACACTGTGCTTTAGGATCCCCACATGAGAACACAGTCTTCATTCACTCACTACATCAATCAACAGACCAACAGGTCCAGTCTGAATCTGCTGATATCAGAGAACCGCAGCATATGAGAGCCTTCAATCTCAAGTGTGGGGCATGAGTATTTTTTTTCCTATCTCAACCACCACTCTCCCAATTATAATAAATGAATAAAGTAGATTGAAGTTAAGGAAAAATAAAGCAAAATTAGAAGCTGGCAAAAAGCAAACCCACTGCCTGGGGCAGCCTGGGGCTGATGGATGATGACAGCTAGCAGACAAATCCTGTTCCCCATTCTAAATTCTGTCTACTAAACAAATTAGCAAGCTCATCAATATCTGCACGGCATTTACCTTCTGCAGCAACAGCTGCTGCAAAATCGCGAAGCTGACTTTTTGGGTTGTGGTCTTGCCGATGGGACACATTTATAGGCCAATCAGGGTCCAAGATAACAGAATGACAGCCTGATATTACAAGGAAGGGTTTTGTAAGGGTTTGGAGGATGAACAGCTTGAGCATCACCTGTACTGAAGCTATCACTTGCCCCCACCTCCCCAATAACTAGATGTCTGAATGATGAGATGTAAAAAGTTAAATTCCTGTGCTAGTAATTACATGTGTAAAACCTAAAAACATTAAGTCATTAAGCAGAAACTTGTGAGATATATAATCTTATCTCTGGATTATGCTTTAAACATAGTTCTTTTCAGGAAAACTTGCATTCAGTGTGGAAATTATATATAAAAATGACAAAATTCTTCCATACTTTAAAAAATTATGACACAAAAAAATCTTCTATTTTATCATGAGACGAAATTTTGCCCCCATCTCCAAAGAAGGGAGAAAAGACCATATACAACAAATAGAATATATCGTTCCCTAGAAGTTTAAAATGAAAATAGCAAAGGAGGAAAGAAAGGGATTTTATGATTAATTTTATAGTGACTGGTTTATATGCAGCTAGCTATCTGAAGATAAAAATGGGCAAAATATTCTTAAAACATCCTGCTCTGGGAAAACATAAAAACTATGAGTGGCTTAGTTAATGATACACAATAATAGTATTGCAGGACTGAGACTCTGACCACTATTAATTAGAGAAAAGGTGATTGAAAGAAAATAGAAGAGATAGTAGAGTACCTGAGTCTATTTCAGTACCTGAGTACCTGAGTTTTATCTCATTAATACCCTGAAATTCTTCAAAGTGGGCTGTGGGTTATATCACTTGTAACAAGAAAAACCTGCCTTTCTCTCTCAGGCTAATCATGCCCCTTCCTACTAAGAGGCAACAAAGCAGGAGAGATATCTCAAGAGAAGGCAAGCCTATCCTCACCTGAGAAGGGAAAAGAGAAGGTCATCAAGAACCTTATTGCAGCTGAGACAAGCCAAGACACAGGATCCGCTTCCCACTTGCCTTAAGCAGATTCTATTGATTTCAATAATCCGTGTAGGCGTTGCCTCCGAAGCTCAATTGGAGGCAGGGACCCTGCTCCCACTGGCATTGCCAATCCCAGTTGATATTTGTTGATTGTCCAGACCAAGCTGAAGAGCTGGCTACTATTGGGCATAGATGTCAAGATCCTTGTCATTTAAAGAGATCCCACGGGGCGGGGATGGTCACTCCTATCTCTCCTCTGCTCTCAAGCATTTGGTACCTATCTATTATGGCACTCACCAAATATCACAAATTGATATTAGTACAAATGTCAGTATCTCCATCAGGTTGTGAGAAAATATGTATAATTCCTTTGGGGTCACATCTAGAATAGCACCTGAAAGAGTCGATCAATGTTCAATAAGTGGTGAACAAAAAGGTGTCCTCTTACATTTCCCTTAAGTTAAAAATGAAGATGAAAAAAGAGAAGAGCAACAATAAAAATAGTATTTTTATTTTTTCACAATGGTGATATTCTTATTGGCTTTCTACAGAAATCTAAACTCTTCTTTCTAAATTACGATGAACGTTTTCTCTAGATGGTGGGCTTCAAGAGGCCAGAGATAATTTTCTCCCCCCCCAACATAATGCTTGATGATCTCAAAGATTCTCAATAAATGCCTGTTGATTAATGAGCATTCTTCTAAAGCCAGTCAGTCCCTTTCTTCTTCAGTGAATAAGAGCTTTATCTAAAATGTACCACCACAGGGGTGGGGACTGCATGGGCATTCACTCAGGCACAGAGCCTGGAGGATGCGAACAGATAACACAGAACTGTACTTTAAAAAAGGGGGGGGGGCTGCCATTTTGTCAGTAGCCTCAGGTCTTTGGAACCTGGAAGCCACAAGTCAGTGTCTGGTATCAGCCTCTACAGGGCTCAATCTGGAGAGATTTTAAGAGAAGAGCCATTTTAGAAACAAGAGTATTAATGATAACTTGAAGGAAGTAGAAATAACTGGCAAAAAAAAAAAAAAGGGACTCTTCCCTATTGGTCTCTGATTCACTGTGTGACCTCAGATGTATGTGTAAGTTCTCTGTGCTCCACTTTCCTTATCTATGAAGCTGGGGGGAGAAACCATAACTTCCATTAACTGTCAATAATTTTAAGAGGATTAAGTTATACATTTCTACATTTTGTGACCCTTAACATTGGCTAGCATGACAAAAATAACTAATACTATAGCATCCTCCTTGTGGAAAGAAACCATCAGTAATGCATTTTCAGGATTGCAATCTCCCTCATTATCTATTCTGGGGTGCTGGAAACAAGTTGTGTTATTTTGTGAGCCCTGACAGGCCGGTGCCTTGTCACACTCTTGCTTCTAATCTTCCAGAAGTCTCAAGCTGAAACAAACAGGGATTTCCTGCGTACTGCTAACACTGACATGAAAGCCTTCAGTTCAAGGGTCACATCTTCTCTCCCACTCCCCTGACGTCTCTGTCTGGCCTGAACTCACCGAACGAAATGCCCTCTTTATCGCGAAGAAGTACAGGCTGCTATGAGAAGGAGTCTGGGGAGGGAGGTTATTGGTTGCAATTGTTTGAAAGATTCTAATAATTGCAGCTAGGGATCCACCCTCTCATGTCACACAAGTTGGAAAATGGGTCAGACATAATGCATCTGGTTAAGTGTCTAAACTGAAAAGGTGCTATTTTATTTTAAATGGCATAGTCTTTACAAAGGCTAAGGTTACTGGTGCAATGCTCTCTCATTTTAAAACGTATCAGGGACATGCCCTCTGAGGGTCAGGCTTTCATTTGCTGATGTTAATTCTCAGCTGCCTGCTTCTCGTCCTTCATTGTACCCTGTGTCTTAGCTGGGCACGCTCCTGATTCCCTGCTATATCCAGACGGTCCATGTAAATAGTGTTTATGTTAAGGAAGTCATGTTCAGTGTGACTGGAGCACATAGAAACTGATGTTGTTGTCACTTTAGATTAAGCTCTTATTTTAGTAAAGGAGGCAATTGGAGCAGGCAGCTGAGTGGCCGAATGAAATATTCAGCTCATTTCATTTAGAGCTGCCCGGTTTCCATTGTTCATGCTGGCAAGGCTGGTTAACCCTGTTGGTGCCGGCACAGCAGCAGCCCCCACTGGCTCATGCACCCACACGGAGGCTTCTTCCCCGCTAACACATTTTAAGTCATCCATCAACACACATAGACGTAATCAGGTGAACCCTGTGGGCACAGTCACCCCTGCAGACATCTTTATGAACTCCTATCCATTTGTATGCCCAAAGTGGATGCTTTAAAAAGGGGTTGTCTATATGGGTGTAGACTATGCCTAAATCTCCAGGCACAACTGGAAGATGGGTGAGCACAGAGATGCTTAGGACAGAGCGTTTTAGTGTCGAGAGTTAAAATGTTAAACTGTACAGTGTATTTACCAAAGGAAGACGTTGAGCTTAATTCCCTATAACATTGTAAATACTGCCTGTAACCAGGAATTGTTTAAAACAAATGCACTAGTTATATAAATTTTTGTTTGAAATTATTATTTGGAAAAACTTCTATGGAGAGAGTCTTAGTAGCCCTTTGTTACTTTCCTAGGAGTACCATTGACTGTGTCCTGGCCACTTTTGGGAATTTGAAGCACCTGTTCTGAGACTCTCCTACCATTCTATAACCCAATCTGATCACAAAGTCTTCTGACTTCTGAAGCTTTTTCTTCCTCTCTTCCTTTTTCTCTTTCTGTCTCTCTCCCTCCCTCCCTCCCTCCTTCCCTCTCTACTTTTTTTAAAACACACAAACAAAAAGTTAAGCCAGAAAAAAATGGTTGGAGGAAAAGATAAAGTAACATATTATTTCCATACATCAAAATTCTTGGTTAAATGAAGGACTTTTAACAGTTTTTCACCCATAAGAAAATACTTTGTAGAATGAATGATTTCAAGATCTTGAGAAGGTAGAAATTCTTCTTAGCTACAGCTTACAAATATTACTTAATGTCCATATAAAGGCCGGTCATCATTGAACAAAAATAACAAACCGTTACTATGGAGATACATTCAACTCCAAACACAAAATGAGTGACAAGTATATAGTAGGCTGTCTAGTATATGTCTTCATGGTATCTAAATATTTAATAAGCATTTATTATGTGGATCCAGGTTTTGTGGGGCCACAAAGCTTATGCAGTTTTAGGAAGAGAATATAAATTAAGATGATTAGTTTAACATGAAAGTAAATATTTATTCACAATGCAAAATTCCCAAAAAACTACTACTTTAACATGCTGAGAAATATAAAAAAAATCACAAAATCTAGAAAAAAACATAATAGTCATATTAATTAGCTCCCTGTCCAGACCTCCCTAAAGCTTTTTCTCCCCCTACAGTTGTTGGCTGCATAAACTGCCTCTTCATAAATATCATCTTCTGTAGGGCGCCTGGGTGGCTCAGTTGGTTAAGCGACTGCCTTCGGCTCAGGTCATGATCCTGGAGTCCCTGGATCGAGTCCCACATCGGGCTCCCTGCTCAGCGGGGAGTCTGCTTCTCCCTCTGACCCTCCCCCATCTCATGCTCTCTCTCTGTCTCATTCTCTCTCTCAAATAAATAAATAAAATCTAAAAAAAAAAAAAAAAAAAAAATCATCTTCTGTAGAGAAAACAGAAAGAAAATTCATTCTTTTATCTAGTATGTTTAATCAAAATTTGTTTTCATAACTGGGATTCAGAAAACATGCGATTGCACACACACAGCAGTACTTGCTGCCTGTACCACCACTATGAGTTTGTGCCCTAAAAACACAGATATTTGAGAAATTCTATTTCTGTAATATCCATCAAAAATGAAAAAATATATGATGTGTTAATAACAGCATAAACTGCATTAGTCATTAAATTCCTAACAGGAGAGAACTTCTACTGGGACTGGGATTGATACAAACCATATCCTCTGTTTATAATATTGTACATCTACTAACAAGAAAGCTTTCCCACAGAGTAGCTTCTGGCTCTGTATGTTTCAAACCTCATCTCACCCTTCCATTCCCATGCATCATTTGTCAGTGCTGTAGGATGTGTCCATAGGACACTGTGGCCTCTGGCTCCTATGCTCCAGTGTGGCCTCAGTGTGTCAAATGTCTAGTGAATTGGCAAAGTGGAACATCATAATAGCATCACTATACACGGAAGTATTTATAAACAACATAAGTATATCCCACTCCATTTAAAATAACTGTATCCCCACTTTGATTCCTCCTTCGGTGAACCCTACTCCAGACCAAAACAAAGCCATGGCCTATCTAATTTCACCACAAAACAGAAAAGGAATGGAGGGAGGTTAAAATGGAGGTGCTGGTCATAAATGATTGCAATAAAGGCTGGTATCCAAGATCTATAAAGAACTTCTCAAACTCAACACTCAAAAAAACAAATAACCCAGTCAAAAAATGGACAGAAGACATGAACAGACACTCCTCCAAAGAAGACATATAAATGGCCAACAGACCCATGAAAAAATGCTCAACATCACTAGCCATCAGGGAAATACAAATCAAAACCACAATGAGATACCACCTCACACCAGTCAGAATGGCTAAAATTAACAAGACAGGAAACAACAAATGTTGGCGAGGATGTGGAGAAAGGGGAACCCTCTTACACTGTTGGTGGGAATGCAAACTGGTACAGCCACTCTGGAAAACAGTATGGAGGTTCCTCAAGATGTTAAAAATAGAGCTACCCTGGGGCACCTGGGTGGCTCAGTCGTTAAGCATCTGCCTTCGGCTCAGGTCATGATCCCAGAGTTCTGGGATCGAGCCCCGCATTGGGCTCCCTGCTCAGCGGGGAGTCTGCTCCTCCCTCTCCCACTTCCCCTGCTTGTGTTCCCTCTCTCGCTGTGTCTCTCTCTGTCAAATAAATAAATAAAATCTTTAAAAAAAAAAAAAATAGAGCTACCCTACGACCCAGCAATTGCACTACTAGGTATTTACCCCAAAGATACAGACGTAGTGAAAAGGAGGGGCACATGCACCCCAATGTTCATAGCGGCAATGTCCACAATGGCCAAACTGAGGAAGGAACTGAGATATCCTTCAACAGATGAATGGATAAAGAAGATGTGGTACATATATACAATGAAATATTATTCAGCCATCAGAAAGGATGAATACCCACCATTTACATCGACATGGATGGAACTGGAGGGGATTATGCTAAGTGAAATAAGTCAAGCAGAGAAAGTCAATTATCATATGGTTTCACTCATATGTGGAACATAAGCAATAGCACGGAGGACCATAGGGGAAGGGAGGGAAATCTGAAGAGGGAGAAATCAGAGAAGGAGACGAACCGTGAGAGACTATGGACCCCGAGGAACAAACTGAGGGTTTCAGAGGGGAGGGGGTTGGGGAGAGGGGATAACAGAGTGATGAGTATTAAGGAGGGCATGTGTTGTGATGAGCACTGGGTGTTATACGTAACTAATGAATCACTGAACACTACATCAAAAACTAAGGATGTACTATACAGTGGCTAACTGAACATAATAAATTTTTAAAAAATAGCTACTTTGCAAATTTTACAAAATATATGATCATGTGAACACATTGCCTACAGCTTTCCCCCAAACCTGGGGTAGAACTCAGGAATGAAGGGCTCTGAAGCTCTATTTTGCCTCTGATGAAATAATTTGCTCCTCTTCTGGCTGAACAAATGTTTTTTAAATAACAAACATCAGATATTTGTCAATAATTGTGATTATAAATATTAAAGGAATTTTATTTTAAGACACAGTAAGTCCAATTGGTAATTAACAATAATTGGACAACTCAGTGAAAATTTTTAAAAAATGGTGTTTAGAGCAAATTTTGTTCTTGGAATTATAAAACTGTTAATACCAATTTTCTATAAAAAAACAAAGACCTTCTGCATCTAAAGCAGCAACAAAATGTGGAATTAAATAAATTTTTTAAATGGCCACATATTTCAGCAGTTAAAAAACAAGATAATAGTTGAGAAGAGCACGCTGAGTTAGCCACTGGCAGGAAGACTGTGGAAAGATATATTTGGAACCTTGCTTTCCAAAGGGCCTATGAAAATAAATAAGAGAAGGAAATAATTCTGAAATTTAATTTTGATGGAATTTTCTCCTGTGCTTACTCCCAGAAACATAAAAATTGCAATCTTATAACACATTATCTCTAAAAAATACATACAGCTTACTTTGTTGTATAAATAGATACAGCATATTTCTCCATTAACAAAATATTAAATCAAAATATTTTATGTACTAGTAATATGAGAAAAATTTTCTGTATTTTTTTTTTAATTTAAATTCAACTTAGTTAACATATAGTGTACTATTAGTTTCAAGGGTAGAATTTAGTGATTCATCATTTGCATATAACACCCAGTGCTCACTACATCCAGTGCCCTCCTTAATGCCCATCACCCAATTACCCCATCCCTCCCCTCCAGCAACCCTCAGTTTGTTCCCTATAGTTAAGAGTCTCTTATGGTTTGTCTCCCTCTCTGTTTTTATCTTATTTTATCTTTCCTTCCCTTCCCCTATGTTTATCTATTTTGTTTCTTAAATTCCACATGTGAGTGAAATCACATGGTATTTGTCTTTCTCTGACTTATTTCACTGAGCGTAATACCTTCTAGTTCCATCCACATCATATTTTTAAAAACAGTGTTTTCATACTGAGTTCATTCATTTGAATTATCTTCGACTATGCATTAGAAAATTACCAATTCTTTGTACTCATATTGACTAAAAAGATTAAACTTCCAACCCAATTATCAGTTCCTAAGAAATCCAGTCTGTAATTCAGGATACTCATGAAAATAGCTAAACTTACCCAAGTTTTAAAAGAATCCCCAAACCATTCATTAAGAGTTTAAAGAAAAAATTGGTCTTAGATTTAGGAATCAAATTCCAGCTGAAACTTTGGAGATTAAATGGCCCAATCTCTGAAGTAGGTTAAATGGCCTGCTTATTTTCATATCTTTCCATTTCATTTTTTTTCTTCCTTCCTCCTTCTTTTCTTTCTTGAAACCAGAGGAACTGGGTAGCCTTGCCACAAAAACCATTAGCAAATGAAATGTAAATTATAAAAAAAGTATTTCAAGACATCAAGTTTGTAAAGGAGGGTCATAAAAGAATGAAAACATTTTGGAAAGTTGCTGAGGGACGGCAAAGTGAAAACCAAAGCAGAAACCCCCCAAAAGTTAGCAGAAGCAGTCATTAATGAACAAGACCAATTATAGTCAAATCAAAGTCAACAGGGAATATTCAAACTCATTCCAATACATATACCAACAGATCAAATTTGGACCTGTCAAATCTAGCTTCCTGTTTCACTTCTCTGGTAACCTAAATTGACAAAATGCTTCATTGTCATAGCGTTACTACCCCAGAAGTATCCCAATTTTTATTGATAATGCAGAATAAAACCACCCATACCCTATACACTTAACACACACACATACACACACATGGACACACACATTTTGATGAGTGTTTTGCAAGTTGTAGATTTGCCATAAGCTCAAATAAAGTATGTAATAGAACTGAAACATATTACCAAACAAAATATTTTAACAAAACCTAATGGAAAAATGCCTTATAAATGTCACTGTCTAAAACAGAGGTCAACACAATATGGTCTGTAGTCCAAATCTAGTTCACCACCAGTGAAATAAGAATGATTTAATGAATGAACATTTATAATCAATTTGAGAACTGAAAACATTAACTTTGAACTACAATTATGAAATGTCTCCCACCCAAAAAAATTATTCATTTTTTCTCATTAGACTACTATTATTAAAAATTTCCTCAATTATTATTATTATGCTTTGAACTATGTCAAGAAATTTTGTGGAAATCTTTTTTCTCTCTTAATGTACTTACATAATATCCTCAATTTTGCCTCCTAGCCTACAACACCTAAGATATGTACTATCTGGTATTTATCAGAAAAAGTTTGCCAACACCTAGTCTAAAACAACCTGATCTACAAAACTGTTTTAGCCCCACTTATTTCTAGCTTTTATAATGTATGTATGTATGTATGCATTTAGAGTGTACAACACAACTATTCACATAAAAGATTTACAGCTACCTCCTAATGCTTCCTAAATCATTACCAGGGAAAAGGCCATAATAACTATCTCCTGAAAATAGATTGTTATGCAGAGCTAATAATAATGGATGGCATTTATCTCACCTTAGAATAAAATAGGAGGTACTAATTTTACCCAATAATTTAGTTTAAAAACATTAAAATTATAATACCCAGTGCTAGCAGGGCGTAAACAACAAAACCCATTTCTACATTCACTGTAGCAGTGTTAAATGGCACAATCTACCTGGAAAGCAGTTTGGTAATAGATAGCAAAATACATTAAAACACCCTGATACAGGTAAATACACTTTTTGTAAATCCAAAAATATGAAAATATACACACACATAAAGATGTTCAACAGACTGTTACTTATGATAGTCACCTGCCCCTACCATTTACCAAGTTTTAGAAGCGAGAAAGCTTGGTACCACCCTTTCCTTCATACCAACAGTCAATAATTCCTCGCCCTTTGTCTTCCATATCCTTCCCTTCTTCATCTCTGTAGCTACTGTCCTGGATTAAGAACCTGCCATTTCACATCTTGGGACTGGTTCAACAAAGCGAGGCCTAAGCTTATCCAATTTGAAAAAGAAAAAATAAGGTAAAAATTGTGAACACAAAATCTGCATCACCAATGCCCCCCAACGTTAAGAGAATGTTAAGAAAAGCATAACACAGGGGCACCCGGGTGGCTCAGTCGTTAAGCGTCTGCCTTCGGCTCAGGTCGTGATCCCAGGGTCCTGGGATCGAGCCCCACATCGGGCTCCCTGCTAGGCAGGAAGCCTGCTTCTCCCTCTCCCCCTGCTTGTGTTCCCTCTCTCACTGTGTCTCTCTCTGTCAAATAAATAAAATCTTGAAAAAAAAAAAGAAAAGCATAACACAGGGTAGAGTAGTAATACAGAAAGGGAAAATATTCATAATTAATTGAAGTTAAAAACATACTTTTTAATAAAATTTTATAAAAACATATGACCATGAGAACACATTTTAGAGTCCCTACCTATGCTGGAGGCCCATGCAAGCCCAGAGTTTTTAATTTAAGCTTTATTTCAGCTTCTTGGTATATCTGGGTCCTTACCAAACCCTCAGTTCCTAAGGTTAGTAATTTCTAAGCCATCCATCCAATCATATTGCTGAAGATTAATTTTTCTAAAATGAAATTCTAAACACTTCCTTCACTACTTGAAAAACTTTCTTGCCAATAGTATAATTGGCACAAATCCCTCCATGATATCACCTCCACCTACCGCTCTAACCTCATTCTCTGTTGTTCCAGACATGCTGCATTATTTACAGTTCCTCGTAATGTTATTTCAATCCTCCCGTACCTTAGCAGATGCTCTTTCCTCTAACTAAAATACATTTTCTTCTCTTTTCCAGCTAACAGATTTCTACTCATTTCTTCTATCTCAGCTTACCTGTTAAAGCCTTCCCAGACCTGAAAATAGAGTTGATAGCAAGCTCATTGGCTAACTTGCCTCCAGTACTGCACTTATCACCTGTTATAAGGACTCATTCACTGTGTATTTTCCCTGATAATTTAAAAGCTTATTCAGGGCAGAGATCTTATCCTAGCCATCCTTCCCCAAGTGTCTGCATTAAGTGAGTACTTACTAATCCCTAGTTGAACAAATGAATGGAAAAGGAAGAGAAGCAAGTATGCCAAAAGGTAATTTTTGTTGCTTTTGGTTATTGATATGTTAGCAATTTTTTACCCTTATTTTAAAATACTTTTGTTATGTGGCTCTATTTGCTTTATAATAGGAAATCTAATTTATAATAAAACATTTCTTTGAGGCTTACTCTAATTTCCATTAGATCTGCTATATAATTCTCTTAAAACTCTGCACACCTGTGCCCGGCTTATTTATATGGCCAATAGTCTACTTTACTTGAAATCATATTTAGATCCCTGTACACAATTAGCTAAATAAATATCATTAGTGCAGCTTCATTAAAGTGTATTTTTCTTAAATATTTCTCAGTACACATATTTCTCAGTAAGTGAGCATCTATTAGAGTTTTGGCAAGAAAAATCTTATAATGGACTTATTTCTGCAGGTAGATATTTCAAGCACTAACTGAAAGGGATAATAATTTTTTTGCCATCTGGAATAAAACAGTGATGAATACTACAAGACTCCAATTATGTTCATATTCATGAAGCCATGTTTCTGAATCACTGTTATAATTCCTATCTCCCACCTAGGATGCACTAAAGAATTGTTTTTAAAAGGAAAATATCCCAAACAATCTAATAATCCCCCTAAATATAATCTTCATTGAAGCTGAACATATTTTATCCTTTTTTAGGAAAGCTATCATTACCATGATCCAGTAAATGCCTGCAGGGACTTTAGAGCACACATTCTACCCTTTTTCTCTTGTATGATTTAAATATGTTGTTTTATTACACATTGTTTAAATATGCTCTACGTGAAGCAGCCCACAGACACACGGCACATTTAGATATGGATACAGGTTAAAAGCACCGGAAATGCAAACCACAGGCCATAGGAAAAATATCACCAAATTGGAATTGGGGCCATTTTAGCAGCTCCAGAACCATTTGAATCCTGGTAGAACCTAAACCCTCATTCAGGTATACATTCAGTTTCTAGCCTATGGTATAATGTCCTTATATTGGACCTCTCCACAAACATGTTCCTGTTTCTCCTTTGTGTAAGGCATTATTCTGAGTTTGTGTGATGAGAGACCTTATAGCTAAGTATGGGCTTTTTTCCAGGATAGATCCATGCCTCAACCAGGCTGGTTTGGTTGTTTTAAGGACAGTATTCTCATTGCACAAGGCTGCAAGCAAGATTCATCTGAGATGAAGTGTAGTACAGCAGGAAGAACACAAGCTTTAGAGTCACACAGTTACGGAGTCCCTGCACTAGCATTTCAAGGTCTGTGTGAAATTGAGGTCATTGAGCTTCTTTGAACCCTGGTGTTATGGGTTGAATTGTGCAACCCCCCCTCCCAAATTCATATGTTGAAGTCCTAACTCCCAGTATGTCAGAAGGTGACATTTGAAAATAAGGTCATTTCTATAATTAGTTAAGATAAGGTCATTAGTATGGGCCCTAATCCAATATGACTGGTGTCCTTATAAAAAGAAAAAAAGCAAATTTGGACATAGAGATAGACATTCATAGAGGAAAGATGATGTGAAAAGACAGGGAGAAGATACCATCTACAAGCCAAGGAGAGGGAATAGATTCTTCCCTCACAGCCCTCAGAAAGAACTAACCCTGCCAACACCTTGATTTCAGACTTTGATCCTCCAGAATCACGACACAATAAATTTCTGTTGTTTAAGCCACCCCCTCTGTGGTACTTTGTTATGGCAGCCCTAGCAGACTAATACGCCTGGTTTCCTCAAATATCAAATATTTAAT
Organism: Phoca vitulina; assembly: GCF_004348235.1. Classification (NCBI taxonomy): domain Eukaryota; kingdom Metazoa; phylum Chordata; class Mammalia; order Carnivora; family Phocidae; genus Phoca; species Phoca vitulina. The sequence continues at coordinate 2,676,377 of NW_022589752.1, forward strand.
GTAAAGGATGTAGTGCCATTATAAAGATTAAAAACCACATTAGAGGTACTCAAAAGAGGGTAAGCAATTTTTTTTATCATTTAGGATATAATATTTAAAGTATTTTATTTCATATCCTTGAATCTTGCTTCTCTCTCCATTCAGGCAGCCAAATTGCTATACTCTGAACTCACAGCATTAGAAAATCATTGGCAGAGCAGGGGAAGTGTCAATTAAATTACTGGTTTTTGAGTTTCAAAAGCCTAAGACCCTCTGGGAAATTGTAATGACTCCCATGCATACAAAAGAGACCTAGAAGAGACTCTCCTATGTATTAACTAACCTTAGAGTAGATTTAGATCCCTCTGGGTGAAAAATAAGGTGGTCAAGACATATACAGACATTAGTGGGTCCAGGTGCAATTTGGGGTGGAGTGACTGCATCTTTACCTCACCCTCCACCACCTCAACTCATCCTAGTAGGGTTGGAATGACCAGACATTAGATTGGAAGATTCAGCTGAGTTACCTCCATTGAACAGGTATGAAATTCCAAAGTAAAGGGCTTTTTTGCCAGATCAAAATCCAGATTTTAAAAGAAAATCACAAGACTGGTCAGATGGCCCTAAAACCAACAAGATAATGTAAAGGATCAAAACAATAGAAATTAGGAGAAGCTTTACGAAGAGATTCTTGGATTGAGCTGCTACTCTATGGTAAATCCCACCTCCCCCCAAGCAAGAGAGCTGGAAGGTACCACTTTTCTCTCTCAAGTATTTACAGAGGCTTCAAAGGAACAAGTTAGACAGCCTGAATGTGTCCCCTAGAGTTTGGGAAACCCAATGGACTGCAGACTGATTCTCACCTTGGAAATCTGGAGGACAAGAGGGTCAGGCTAGGAGCAGCTCTGGAATCTGAGAAGTACCTGCACCCTTCCTGCCCATAGAGGTTCATAAGATTCATGTTTTCATGAAGCAGGTGTGGGCCACGTATGAGAGAGCCATGCTGAAGCCCAAGATGACCATCTGGAAGTATCACTGATACCCCAGATGAGAGTGCATGTAGAATGGACTATCTGAAAACCAGAAGCTCCATTGGAAAGTGAATAGCTAGAGAAGAAGCCCTGCCCAACTCAGGGGAGTTGAGCCAGATGGGTCCAGAAGGGAACCATCAAAGACCCCGAAAGGAGCCAAATGAGTGTCAGTTTTATTTTTTTATTTTATTTTATTTTTTTGAGCATCAGTTTTAACCATCGCCAGGCCCAGAATGCATGGAGCCAGCTTAACACAGGACCATTTCAAGTAAGAAACATTCTTAAGACATTTATTTCTTCTTCTTTCCCATGCTCCAACCACTTAAGGTTTAGCAATAGATAGCAAGTGGGAGAGGAGGTGACAGATAAAAAGAGAAAAAAACCCCACACCCTCTCCCAGTGCAATTTTTGGCCCAACCCAAAAATGGGCCCCAGATGGGGGAGAAGGGATGATGGATATTAAATTAACTTTCAAGCTATGATTATGGTCTGAGATTAGACATTCTAATTTCTGAATGAAGACTATGTTTGGAATCTAAAGTGCCAAAAAGAATTCTTTTTTTTTTAAATCTAAGAGTAGTCCTATTAGGGATGGAGCCTGCCTGAGACCTATTTTTTTTTCCCAAAGGCAAGGGAACTCCCACCACCCTTTCCCAATCCATTTTAAAAGAACAACAAGTAAAACAAATAAATTATGTTTTGATTTCCTAAGTTGTGCTTGTTCAAAGTACTGTTACAGAGAGAAACCCCAAATATGTGGGTGAGAGATAATGGTAGGAGGGAAAGGATCTTCTTTCTTGGATATAGCCTGGACCTTAGAGATGGCCAAGCAATATGTCCAGGAAGATGGACCTGACCAGGCTTGCAAAGGATCCCATACAGTAGCATGATACAAGAGCAACACAGGTATCATGTGCTTCAGAGTGGCATGAGAGAGCGAAGAATTTCATCCCACCACAGGGAGTTTCTTCTGGTTCAGCAGGAGTGACAGCATGCCCTGATATGCCCAGGAGGTACCTGGAAAAGCTTGAAGAATGAGAGCAGAAGATCCTCAAAGGAAGATCAAGGTATGCCTCAGCAGTTGCCCACAAGTACTGACAAGGGATAGGAGGAAATCTGTGGCTAATGAAGAAATGGCAGCCAAAGAACAGTTATGTCATCCTCAAAAGCTTGGTATCTCACAACCTTACCTAGAACTTAGATGCAACCTCAGATTGCTTCCACATGGTTAAATGGAAGATCAAAACATAATTTAGATTTAGCTATAGAAGAATAAAGAAAGTTACATGTGTTGCATACTTAGTGTGTAGACAGAGACATACCTGCCACATAAGGGTAAGTTTGTCCAAGGCTTCTAAGGATCCTCTTGAAGTATGTCTTTACACTGCAGACTGATTAAAAAGCCTAGAAGAGAATTAGAGCTAAGTCATTTAGAGGCAGATTCACTTTGTAAAGAGGTCAACTCTCAAATTTTAGCTGTTGGGGAAATACCAGTGGATTGTGATAAACTGAGCATTTACTACTATAGAACCCATGAATTGCACCTAGACATCAGCAGAAAGAAAGAAAATACAAAAGAAAGATAATAGAGATCAGGTTCTTTGGTTTGTTTTTTTAATCAAATGCGCCAAATTCCAGAAGAACGCATAGCAAAGTGAAGGCATAACAGGGAATTTAAGGTTCCCATTCCAGGAATGTGGAATTTTTTTAAGTATCAAATATGTTTTTACTGAAAGAAGAAAAATAAATCCAAATAAGGCATTAGACTGTGACAGGCGTGCTCCTTAGAGAAAGTATTCAGGGAAAACCTCTAATAAGGTGACATTTAAGCAGAGAACAAGATGAAGTAAGTAAACCAGAGGGAGGAGCTTTCCCAGCAGAGGGAATAGCAAGTACAAAGGCCCTGTGGTGAGAGCTTGCTAAGCAGGTCCAGGGACAGCAAAAAGGCCACTATGGCTGCAGCATGATATGCAAGGGAGAGAGAAGTAGGACATGAGTGAGGTTGGAAAGGGCCGGGAAAAGGCTTTGGATTTTAATCTAGGAGCCGGTAGAGGGCTGCCTTCTTCTTTAATTAAACAATTTAGTTTGAGATAAGTTGTAGACTCACAGGCAGTTGTAAGAAACAGATTCCTGCACCTTTTGCTTCATTCCCCCCAGTGGTAACATCTTGCAAAACTATAGTACAACACCAAAATCAAGATATTGACATTGATAGAGTCAAGACAGACATTTCCATTACTGTAAGAATCCCTCAGATTGTCTTTTTATAGCAATAACCATTTCCCTCCCATCCCACCTCCTCCATACACAGTGGAAATCACTAATTGACTTATAACTAGTATAATTTTGTCATTTCAAAAATATTACATAAATGAAATCATATAGTCGACATAATTCTCTGGAGATTCATCCAGGTTGGAGTATCAATAGTTCTCTAATTTTTTGCTGAGTAGTGTGTTCTGTGGTACAGATCATTTAACCATTCACTCGTTGAAGGACACTGTGCTGCTTCCAGTTTGAAGTTATTATGAACAAAGCTATTGGAAGCATATGCATACAGGTTTTTATATGAACAAAAGTTTTCCTTTCTCTGGGATAAATGCCCAGGAGAGCAATTGCTGGTTTGTACTGGAGTATGTATGTTAAATTTTCTTTAAAAACCTGCCAAACTATTTTGCAGAATGGTTGTGCCATTTTACATCCCCATCAGCAATACATGAGTGAGCCAGTTTCTGTGCATCCTTGCCAGCATTTGGTGTTGTCATTAGTTTTTATTTTAGCCATTCTGCTTTTCTCTAATGATTAGTGATGATTAGTGATGCTGAACATCTCTCATGTACTTATTTGCTATCTGTATATATCTTCTCCCATAAAATGTTTCTTCATGTCTTTGGACATTTTCTAATTGATTTTTTTACCTGTAGATTGAAAGATTATATTCTTAGTACTAGTTGTTTGTCAGATACATGGTTTGCAAATATGTTCTCCCAGTGTGTAGCTTGCCTTTTCATTCTCATTAAGAGAGAATGAATGAGAATTCATTAAGAGAGATTAATTCTCATTAAGAGAGAATTCATTCTCATTTCATTCTCTTTCATTCTCATTAAGAACTTACACAGAGCAAAATTTCTTAAGTTTGACAAGATCCAACTTATCAACCTTTCCTTTTATGGATTGTGCTTGTGGTAGAAAGTCCAAAAATGCATTGCCTAACCCTAGATCCTAAAGACTTCCATTTTTTTCCTAAAAATTTTCCTAAAATTTTATAATTTTAGATTTTACATTTAATTTCATGATATATACTGAGTTACTTTTTATATAAGCTGTCAGACTTAGGTCAAGGTTTTTTGTTTGTTTGTTTTGGGTTTTTTGCCTATGAATGTCCAGTTGGCCTAACACCATTTGTTGAAAAGGCTGTATTTCCATTGAATTGATTTTGCACCTTTGTCAAAAATCCATTAAATTTGTTTGTGTTAGTCAGTTTCTGGATTCCCCATTCTGTTCCATTAATATACATGCCATTAATATATGTGCCTATCTCTCTACCAAATTCACAGAGTCTTGATTACTATGGCTATATAATAAATCTAGAAATTAGGTGTGTTAATCCCTGTCACTTTATTTTTCTAATTCAAATTCATTATAGCTATTCTGATTCCTTTGCCTTTTCATATAAATTTTAGGATAATTTTGTTTACATGTACAAAAAAAATCTTGCTGAAAATTTGATAGGAATTATGTTAAATCTGTATGTCAGTTTGGGGGAATTGACATCTTTGTATTGGTGAGTCTTCCAGTCCATGAACATGGTATCTATTTTTAGATATTCCTGGATTTTAACATAAAAGTCTTGTACATGTTTTGTTAGATTTATACCTAAGTATTTAATTTCTTTAGTAACTATAAATGGCATTGTATTTTTAATTTTGGTGTCCAGGTGTTCACTGCTATTATAAAAGAATATAATTGATTTCTGTATGTTTATCTTGTATCCCACTACTTTGATGAACTCACTTATTAGATTGACAGTGTGTTTTTTAAATTCCTTGGGATTTTCTACATAAACAAAAATGTCACCTGAAAATAGGGACAGTTTTATTTCTTCCTTTCTGATCTCTATGCTTTTAATTTCCTTTTTTTTTTTTCCTTTTGCACTGGCTAGAAATTCTAGCACTATATTAAATAAGAGTGGTGAGTACACACATTCTTGACCTACTTCCTGATCTAAGGGGAAAGAATTCAGTCTTTCATCATTAAAGGTAATGTTAGTTGTAGACTGTTATGCATTTTTTAATATATGTTCTATATCAATTTGAGGAAGTTCCTGCTTCCTATTTATCTGAGAGTTTTTATCATGAATGGGTGTTAAATTTTGTCAAAAGCTTTTTCTATATGAATTGATAGAATCATGTGACATTTCTTCTTTAGCCTGTTACATGGTGAATCACGCTAATAGTTTTTCAAGTACCGAACCAGCCTTGCATCCCTAGAATAAACCCCATTGATCATGGGATATATGTCATTTTATATGAATTCTATTTGCTAATGTTTTGTTAAGGATTTTTGTGTTTGTGTTCATGAGGGATATTTGTGTCTGGTTTTCTTTTCTTTCTTTTTTTTTTGTGTGTGTGTGTACTGTCTTTGTTGGGTTTTGGTATCTGGATAACACTACCATAAAATAAATGGTTTTCTGGAAGAGATTGTGTAGAATTGGTGTTACTTCTCTAAGTGTCTGTTAGAACTCGCTAGTGAACCCATCTGGGACCAGATTTTCCTCTTTGAAAGCTTAAAAATTTTATGTTCAATGTCCCTATTAATTATAGGGATATTCAAATTATCTATTTAATATTAGGTAAGTTGTGGTAGTTTGTGCTTTCTAAGGAATTGGTTCATTTCATCTAAGTTGGCAAATGTATGTGTATAGAGCTGTTTGTTATATCCCCATATTATCCTTTCGATGTCTGCAGGGTCTGCAGTGATCACTCTTTTTCATTCCTTATATTGGTAATTTGTGTCTTTTCTCTTTATTCTTTGTTAGTCTTGCAGAGGCTTGTCAATTTCATCAATTTTCAAATGGCCATATTTTTTTCATTGATTGTTTTTCTGCTTTCAATTTTATTGGCATTTGTTCTTAACATTATTATTCCCTTTCTTCTGCTTCTTTGGGTATATTCAGCTCTCCTTTTTATAGGTTCTTGAAATGGGAGATTAGGTTACTGATTTTTCCTTTTTTCTAATGTATATATTTAGTGCTATAATGAGTCCTCTTAGCACTTCTTTATCTGTGACCCACAAATTTTGATGTTGTATTTTTATTTTCATTCAGTTCAATGTATTTTTTATGTCTTTTGAGACTGCCTTTGTGACCCATTGATTATTATTTATAATTCAGTATGTTGCTGAATTTCTAAGTGCTCAGAGATTTTCATGTTATCTTTCTATTATTCACTTCTAATTTGATTCCGTGCTGGTCAAATAATACATTCCATAAGACTTTAATTCTTTTTAAATGTGTTGAGATTTGTTTTCTGATCCAGGATATAGTCTCTCTTGGTATATGTTCCATAGTCGCATGACAAGACTATGTGTTTTGCTGCTGATGGGTGGAATTCTGTGAATATCAATTAGAGTCTATTGGTTACTGATGTTGAGTTTTCTATACCCTTGTTGATTTTCTGTATAGTTTTCTATCAATTGATAATGCAGGGTGTTGAAATCTTCAACTATATTTCTGAATTTGTCTATTTCTCTTTTCAGACCTGTCAATTTTTGCTTCATATATTTTGCAATTCAGTAATTTAGTGCATACACATTTAGGATTGCCATGTCTTTTTGATGGAACAACTCTTTAACCATTATATAATAGCCCCCTCTATCACTGGCAATTTTTTCTTTTGCTCTCAAGTCTACTGTATCTGATATTAATATAGCAACTCCTGCCTTTTTAATTTATGTTTTCATTATACATCTTTATCTATCCTTTTACTTTCAACCTGTCTATATCATTATATTTGAAGAGAATTTCTTATAAACAGCATATAGTTAGGTCCTATTTTTAATATACTCTGACAATCTTTTAATTGTTCTATTTAGTCCATTTATATTTAATGTAACTATTGATATGTTAGGACTGAAGTCTGCAATTTCATTTTTTTTGTTTTCGACTTTCCTCTATTTTTCATTTCTCGTTCCTTTTTTCTGCCTTCAACAATTTTTATAATTCACTTTTGATTTATATGCAGTATTTTTTAGTGTCTCTTTGTGTAGCTTTTTTAGTGGTTGCCTTAGGTAAGACATTATATATACAGAACTCATCATAGTCTGATGGTGTCATCATTTTACCACTGTGAGTTAAGTATGTCATAAATTGTGCCCTCCTGAATATTTCTGCAAAAAAAAAAAAGACTGATAAATCAAAAATCTGAACATCAAAATACACGTAGCTATAGGAGATAGTGTTTTGTTTTCTCCCCCAAGATCTCTTGTTTTCCTCCACCTAAAACTATACATGCATTCATATCTCCACTAAAAAGATAACTGAGAAATGGATTGGGATTAGTTGGGGGGGTGGGGGAGAAACTACTCTAATTTGAAACACTAAGATTTCAGGCATTTGATATATACTCTTGGATAGACAACTTTAAAGGTAATTTCTGAAAATTTCTGAAAAATTTTTGAAGTCTGGATAAAATTTTCCCCTTACTGTATTATCAAGGATGTGGGGCATCAACAATTCATAGTCTGTTAAAATTGTGGGTTGCTTAACAACGACCTAGACTGCTGTTCTATTTGATAGAAAATAGATTTCAAAGAGATGAAGATAACTTGCACAAGGTCACAAGTGAGTCAGTGATAGTGCTGAAGCTAGAACTGAGGTTTAATGATATGGAACTACAAAATGAAGATACTAGATAAAAATACTAAATTTTTATCTAAAGTATATCAAAAGTCTGCTTGGGAATGCAGTTGTGCTTCATTTCCTTAAGAAAGGCAAAATAAGAGCATGGCAGGTAGAATATTATCACTCATCTACATTGAAATTTAACCAGGACACAGGAGTTTAAACTTATCCACATGCCAAAAATAGCAATTGGTAACAAATAAATGGACCAACCATTGATATTATTGCAGACACTGGCCCACACAAGAGGTTCCAAACATGAAATTGTAAGAGTTAGCATGTCTTTTTCCATTGTGTATCAGTAAGTATTCCCCCATCTATTCAGGCTCCTCCAAAGTGGCAAATTTGAAGGACACTGGCGTAGTTTCCACATTATGCAGTTTTTACTCACTTTAGATGTAAAAACACTTGAGTGCTTGCAAAAGGGACTGTCCTCAATCCCAAAATATTTTTTTATACTCCCTGATTCATTTTATGAAGGATCAAACCTCTAGCTTCTAGCTCTAAGTTTCAGACTTCCCCTTTTAGTCATGAAATCTTCTATGATCCAAACTGTAGAAAAAATTCTCGCTCTACATCTCCCATTTATATTCACAGTCAGATACTATAATTAAATAATAGAGTTTCATTTACTTGGGCTCAAATCCATTAATTTTTTTTTCTTATTTTTACTCATCTCTTTTCTCTGAAATGTATCCCAGTATTATTATTATCCTTGAGCACACAAATACACAGACTGTGAATCTATAATGAGATCTTCCTATTTTTTTAGAATAGATTTTGCTTTGATTAAATGTCTACATTGCCTCTACTTAGATGCTTTCTAAATTTGAACAAATACCTGATCCTATTGAAAAAATAAAGTCAACCTTTAACAGATGACCTCCTAGCCAAATACGTGTATTATATTTGCTCCAGGGAAAAACTGGTTCACAAGCTTACTTGGTTTCCTTGACATGATGCCAGCAGAGAGTGAATGTGCTAATGCTCCACATCAAAGTGAAAATTCAAATGCCCTTCCATTCCAGCCCAGTGGATTGGCCAAATGATGGAGAACTGTTCAGCATCATGTACAGAGAGAGCCACCTACCTTCCTCTCAACCAGTGGTGCCACATATGATGAGAAGCAGGACACGAAGGAGTAAAGGTGTTAAACACTCAACAGGGAAGTATCTACATCGGAAAGAAAAACTAAGCTATCCAGCTGTCACTGTATCCAACTCTTTAACCAGACAGAACTAACCACACTCCTAGACTTTTTTCACAAGAGAAGAGGAAGCTTGCAAAATTTGTATTCACACGTCCAATGTTGTGCTCTCACCGCATGCCTATGAAACTCCCTTGTCAACAGAGCTTTTACCCTTGCCTTTCTCTCTTTTTCAGGATTTCTACTCCAAATCCCCAGCACACTTAGAGCAGTGATCTCAAAGGCATTTCTATAGCTGATGCAAATTATATTTCTTTGTTTGCCTCCTGGAGATGGGGTGGGAAAGAGAAAGAAGTGTAAAAGCCCCAAAGTGGCAGCGAAAACCAAAACAGCTGATGAAAGCTCATAACATTTTTCACTAGGTTACTGTGTAAATGCCCCTGCTAATTTAGAAAAGCCTTTGTGGTTTTTAACATTAAAAAGTAAAATAGATGTACTCCTATGCTGATGTGCATGGACTGAAGATGAAGTTATACTTTACCAGTGAAAAATCAGTAATTGAACAAATCAAATACCTCAATATAGACCATGAACTGTTAATAGGAGGACAATCTATAAATGCATTTTTCATTGTTAATAGGCAACATTTCTACATAAGAAGACTTGTTTCCCTCTCCAGCCATAGTACCATCATGGATCAAATGTAACAATAAAATAACTGACCTAGTTTGGATAAGACAGCACATACTATTTTAATGCTTTTTACAACACAAAGCCATTATTCCTGACTAGAAGCAAAAATCCTCATAATACACCAAGTTCTAAATTCAATGAACAAAAAACAATCCTAAATTAACCCCTCAGCTGATATAGTAAAGACTGAATGGATAAAGATGGTAAGAACTACATACCAATCTGTGGGTTAGGCTGGTACACTCTGTTCATCCTATAGATCTTAGCCCAAGCTGAAAGTGCAGAGTAAAACAGTCTTCAGGCCACCTCTATGAGTAAGATGAAATTCCTGGTCCTCATATTAATGTCACAGACAGTTCACCCCATCTCTGAGCACTAAGTCAAATTAAATAAATATATTTTTGAGCAATACCTGTAACGTACTTTGTTAGATGATGTGGAGAAAACAAAGTCATTAAAACTTACTAATAAAAAAGCTGTGATCTAACTACTTCAAAGTTGGAAAAGTCATTAGCAGAGAAAGAAGTAAAACAAGGAATACATTCCAGAATGTCAGGAAAGGGTTTATTACAACAAAACATATGTTTGTGTGTTAATATATAAAAAAATTAAATAGCACCTGAAGTATAATAATGTCAAAAATTTTAGAAAATGCATTTTAGACATCCGAAATTCCTGGGTCAGAAGAAGAACAGGAAGACCTGGAGTTGCAGTGAATCAGTAGGTGGTCTCTCCTAAGTACTGAAAGGGCAGGAAGAACCTGAAGAACAAGGCCTGCTGGCAGGCCCAAGCAAGAGCAGGGCAGTCCTAGATTTTGGAAGGAGCCAAAGATAACAGGACCCATACACTTTCATCTAAGGAGCTCTAAGAATCAGGGCTTCCACATCCACAACTCAGTCAATCCTGGTTTATTCTCCCCAAGTGTCTTTGCACTGACAGATCTTGGACTAGCCCTTGTAACCTACTCATGAATCACCACCTTATATCCAGTCACCTCCATGGGCAATGGAGGGAGATTTCAGTGGCCAACCCACTTGGACAATATCTAAAATTTCTTTGTCATGTGTACTATCTTTGGAGTCCACAAAGAGTCATGAAAGTATTTGAGTACGATCTGAATAAGGAAACGTGGTGACTGAAACACAGCCTTAGGAAAGCAAATCCAGTCACTCAACTAGTATGCAATAATTTCAGATAATGGTTCAGTTCCTGATTTGGTAAAAAAAAAAAAAAAATGAGATTATACAAGGAAGTAAGGGCACTGAGTATCTAAAGAGGACGGCTGCTGAAGATACATAAAGTAAGGTCTGTACAATAGATGCTATTTTTATTTTGAGCACTGATACTCAAACACAGTTTAATAAAAATACCACAATATAGCAAAGTGTTTATCATAAACTCTGGAGTTTATGCTGGATAGAGTCTTCCTATCTGGGTGATCTTAGGTAAGTTACTTAATCTCTAAGCCCAGGTTTTATCTGTAAATTAGAAATAATACTTACCAGAAAAATTGTCTACTCAGCATCTCACTGAAAAACCATGCTGCCCCTATTCTCAGACTTCATGGTTCAAGTGAGTTTGACCCACATCTCCTCTAGCTGCGCTTTAGGGATGACTGTTCAGGCCTGAGTAATCACTGACTAGTTCTGGGAAGCCATGTGGGGATCCCCATCACCACAACAATTGCTAGAACTACCCCCACAACCATGATTGAGGTTACTGGATCTTTCAAACCTAAAAGAGTCAACTAAGAGAAAAGTAAAGGTAAGAGATGGGAAAACAGAGTGAGAGATGGATGCCTGGACATATACCATGAGCTTAAAGGTTATTTTCTATCAGGGAACCACTATATTCCCTTTCTTATTTCAACTCTTTTGAGATAGTTTTTGTCTAATCTACTACAAGGAGTTTTTGTATCTGTATGTGAGGAAAAACTGAGATAACACCCATAAAGTATTTGTTACTCTTGGGCATATAGCAAACACTTAGTAAATGTGAGCTATTTTTATGTACAGAATTTGAGATTATTTAAACTTCCCTTTCCAAGATGACTACATGAAAAACAATTTTCATGGGACTCATTAAGATACCAAGGGTTTCTATTTTCAAGAAAGTCATAATCAATAATAGAAGATGTTATTAATAGCTCAAAGACATAGAAGACAAGTCTCAAAAGGCAGCAGATAATTTGGCCAACAAATGAATTAAAGACAAAATAATACTTAAGTCTTCAGAGGGAAGAGAGAGAAAAGACCATTGGGCTAGGCTGGTTACCAAAAGGCTTCATAGACATTTCAGCTGGGTTTTGAGGAACAGGAAAGACCTGGGAAGCTGGAGAGAAGAGCAGACAACATTCCAGGCATGCACCTCAAAAAATATGAGTGCTGGTACTAAAGCCCAGGACACTCTTGGACCTACAAGAGAGGTTTTTCAAGGAGAAGTCATCGAAAAACAACTAGAATAAAAAGCTCATGCAGATGACAGCTCTGAAAGGCAAGTTTAACTGTATTTCACAGAAGTTGGTTTTCACTGAGGTCATCTAGAGGTACAATGGGATGATATTAGGTTGCTCATGTAATTCTTAGTGAAATTTTAAAAAGTAATAAAAGTCAGAGGGATGTTTTGAAAGACTTTTATAATCAAATCACACATCTTTGGGGCACCTGGGTGGCTCAGTCAGTTGATTCCAGCTCAGGTGATGATCTCAGGGTAGTGAGATCAAGCCCCGCATCAGGCTCCACACTGGGCATGGAACCTGCTTAAGATTCTCTTTCTCCCTCTCCCTCTGCCCTTTCCTGCTCATTCTCTTTCTGTTTCTCAGAATACACACACACACATATCTTTGGATACATTATATAATACTGCTTTTTCCTCCCCTTTTTCTTATTCCAGCTGTAATTGTTCATTATTTTACTCACATTCTACAGCCAAATTATCATAAATACACAAATACACCCTAAGGCATAATGTAATAGATAGTGAAGTTTTCTCCTCAATATCCCTTCCTCAGCATGTAAGAGCTGTGCAGTTTGAGGGATTGAGCCCAACATCTGTGGTATTAAATTTAAAGCAGCCATGGTAATCCCATCTTCCTTGCCAGTGGATGGTTGGTGCCAGGAACCTATCCCTTTCAGTAGGCTGCCTTTTCATTTTGTTGATGGTTTCCTTTTCTGTGCAAAAGCTTTTTATTTTGGTGAGGTCTCAATAGTTTATTTTTGCTTTTGTTTCCCTTGCCTTAGGAGACATATCTAGAAAAATGTTGCTAAGGCTGATGTCAAAGAAATTACTGCCTATATTCTCTTCTATAAGTTTTATAGTTTCAGGTCTCACATTTAGGTCTGTAATCCATTTTTAGTTTATTTTTGTGTATGGTTTAAGAAAGTGGTCCTGTTACATTCTTTTGCATGTAGCTGTCCAGTTTTCCCACATGACTTATTGAAGAGATTGTCTTTTCCCCATTGCATATTCTTGCCTCCTTTGTTGTAGATTAACTGGCCATATAAGCGTGGGTTTATTTCATTTATTTTAGATAGAGAGCTTGAGGGGGAGAGGCAGAGAGAAATCCAAGCAGACTGCACTGAGCATGGAGCCTGACATGGGGCTTGTTCCCATGACCCTAAGATCGGACCTGAGCCGAAACCAACAGTCAGATGCTCAACCAACTGCACCACCCAGGCACCCCACCTTGGTTTATTTCTGAGCTCTCTATTCTGTTCCATTGATCTATGTGTCTATTTTTGTGCTAGTGGCATACTGCTATGATTATTACAGCTTTGTAGTATATCTTGAAATTTGAGATTGTGATATCTCCAGCTTTGCTCTTCTTTCTCAAGTTTGCTTTGACTATTAAAGGTCTTTTGTGGTTCCATACACATTTTAGGATTATTTGTTCTAGTTCTGTGAAAAATTCTGTTGGTATTTTGATAGAGATTGCATTGAATCTGTAGATTGCTTTGGGTAATATGGAATTTTAACAATATTAATCCTTCCAATCCATGAGCATGGAACATCCTAATGCAAATCAAAACCACAGTGAGATATCATCTTACACCTGTCAGAATGGCTAGAATCAAAAAGAGAAGAAATAACAAGAGTTGGCAAGATGTGGAGAAAAAGGAACCCTTGTGCACTGTTGGTAGGAATGTAAATTGGTGCAGGCACTATGGAAAACTTAAAAACTAAAAATAGAAATACCATGCAACCTGGTAATTCCATTACTGGGTATTTACCCAAAGAAAATGAAAACACTAATTCCAAAAGGTATATGTACCCTTATGCTTACTGTAGCATTAATTACAATAGGCAATATATGGAAGTAACCTAAGTGTCCAGTGATAGATAAATGGATAAAGGGATGTGGAGTGTGTGTGTGTGTGTGTGTGTGTGTGTGTGTGTGATACAATATCACTCATCCATAAAAGATGAGATCTTGCCATTTGTGACAGCATGGATGGACCTAGAGGGTATTATGCTAAATGAAATAAGTCAAACACAGAAAGACAAATGCCATATGATTTCAGTTATATGTGGAATCTAAAAAACAAAACAAATAAATAAATGAACAAACAATGAAAGCAGAATCAGACCTATAAATACAGAAAACTGATGGTGGCCAGAGGGAAGGGGGTCAGGGGGGTAGGGAAAGTGGGTGTAGGGGAGTGGAAGGTACAGGCTTCCAGTGATGGAATGAATAAGTCACAGGAATAAAAAGGACAGCACGGGGAATATAGTGGATGTTGTAATAGTGCGGTATGGTAACAGGTGGTAACTACACTTGTGGTGAGCATAGTATAAAGTATAAACTAATTGAATCACTAGGTTGAACACCTGAAACTAATGTAACATTGTGTGTCAACCATACACAAATGAAAAAACAAAAAGAATAAAGCTGACATACAGAGGACGGCAGAGCTAAGGGAACTGCAGAGATAAGATGCTGAAAGCACTGGCCAAAGTCAACCCAACAATCTGCCCTATCTCTAATGTCTGGCTTTGTGAAATATTATTTTCTTTATTATTAAATCTGGTTAGTTTTTTTTTTTCAAACACTACTCCAATTTCTTTTAAAAATACTCTAATGAGCCAGTACACTTGTGTATCATTTGTGAATGACTGTGATCCAATAACACATCTAATCTCATGGCCCTCTGGTTATTCCTAGAGCCTCCAGAAGACCAAAAAGTGGGAATCAGGACAGATAAACAGGTGGGATGGAGGATCTATATGTATCAGAAAGCACTTGTCCAGGGGCGCCTGGGTGGCTCAGTCGTTAAGCGTCTGCCTTCGGCTCAGGTCACGATCCCAGGGTCCTGGGATCGAGTCCCACATCGGGCTCCCTGCTCGGCGGGAAGCCTGCTTCTCCCTCTCCCACTCCCCCTGCTTGTGTTCCCTCTCTGGCTGTGCCTCTCTCTGTCAAATAAATAAATAAAATCTTAAAAAAAAAAAAGAAAAAGAAAGCACTTGTCCAAGTGATTCATTTCAGATGAGCAGAATACCATCTTCTGAAAAGATGGGAGTAATGAGTTGTCAGAGTCATCCAGATTGATCCAGACATTCTTGTCAAACAAGGGCACCCCAAAATTATACATAACCAAGGCTCTAAAACCACAAAAACTTTAGATTCTGCCACTCTACCCTTCCTTTTTCCTCCTACACAGCTGCTAAATAGGGGCATTTTATGCCCTGGTGATATTAATGAAAAGAGATCCTTATAGATGAGGCTCTGCCTTAAAAGGATTTTCTGAACAAGTGGATGTTATAGAGACTATGTAACTTTCTATGTGCGTTTGTTTGTTTGTTTTTGCCAGACAATGCTTTGTGGTGCAGTCTCTAGGAGGGCAATTAACCATTTAAACCAACTATGATATGGGCTATATGCAAAAAATGATGAAATTTTGCTAGTGTCTACTCTTTTTCAAAAAATAATTTTTGAATGTTTAACTATAGAAATATATAAATAATATAATGCATATGAAAACTGAGGAAATTACACTTACTGCAGCAAATACACATTGGTAAATGGTGATCAAGATGAAGCAAACATGCTAAAAAATAAAAGTAGAACTCTATGCATAAGAGCCTATAAAGACAGTAACTTGTAGCAGATTAGATCACCATTAGCCAAAAGAGAGTGAAATATGAATATAAACTGTGAAAGAAGACTTTGCCCACAGTATTAAGCCAAAGAGATACTAATTTCAGAAACATTTTAAATGTATACATTGTAGTTCATAGCTAGATGATATTCTTCCCTGGCTGAAACATGGTTCTTTAAAAATATTAGAACTTCTGACAGACATCACATATATTAGGACCAATTCAGATGCTTTTGTTTTGACATGAAATTTGATAGTCCAAAATTAATATTTGAGTACTAGAAGTGAAAATTCTCAGCACATAAAATAGCACTGTCTATTTAGGCCTATAAACAATAACCAAGCCAGTAGCAATGAACATACCTAGTGTTTAGAAAACAAGAAGTAGATGAAGAAGTGGATGATGGCAGAGTATGTACAAAATGTGCCTAGAACATCTTGACATGCCACATACCAAGGACGCTATCAAAGATGACTATAGTTATGTCAAAAGTACTCAGGAGCCAACCTGAAGAGGTTTCCATTAGACAAAGGTGAGACAATTTGAGGCTTCAAAAGACTAGGAATTGCAATAGATCAAACTCATCAAATATGCTTAAATTCATGAGTTCATGATGATATTTAAAAGAAATTACTTGGTTACTTCCTGAGGAGGAGAGGAAGCCGCTCTAAGTGGTAAAATATTTGCTCCTCAAGGTTGAACACACCCTTGTTCTCATGCTATCGGAAAAAGTTAAATAAGATACACACTTTTATTACTGTTGCTAAACACCTACCAGCTCCAAATGTTCTGCTTTGTTTAAAAAGATAATGGGGCATTCATTATACTAAAATCATGCTCTCTTTTCTTTGCAGATCCTATCAGAATGAGTTGAAGAATGTACTGATTCTAACGTTTCCTTCTCTTAACAAATCAAATAATCCCTTTTCCAACCTGAGAAACTGTTAGCTGCATCTAATATCACCAACCCTCATCAAAACTGGACAAAGGCAACCTTCTGCGATGTTTATCATTACTGCAAGTTGGTTACAACTACAATTTAAAAGCTCAATATAATCCTATCTGTAAAAGGTGACTGCACAGTAACCGTAGTCAAGGTAAAACATGTTCCATAAAACCTAAGAATAGCATCATCCAAGGAAGTCTAGACAAATGGGTGCATCAATGAATAGGAAGAAAATGCTTCATTTTTAATAAAAATCATTCATTGCACTCCTTGCCATAACTTCCCACACAAATCTTGAGTAATGTTTCATACTGCAAAGTTATTCTCAAGAAAAAAATAAGTCAATACTGGATAGGATCAATATTCCCAACATTGTTCAATATCTGGCTCTCCTCTTCCCATCCCAATGAAATTAGGAAGGACTGTATGATTAATTCTAGCAAAGAAATATGAGACATGATGTTCGTCACTTTTGGAATAAAGTATTTAATTGCCAGTGCTTAGCTATCTAAATTTTCTCTTCCTTGGCCTGGGAATGCATGGAAGCAGGTCTATATGGAGGTGTACTAAAACTGAAGTATGGAAAGCAAAGTCAGCAGGTGGTAGACAGTTGACATTCAGAGTCACCTAAACTCACAACAAGGTTTGTAAATGAGATTTGAGGGTTATTTATAACAGTAGATAACTTATTCTAAAAATGATGTGCTAGACTTCTGCATTTTTCCCAAATATCCCTTCCACAAAGATCTAATAAAAACTACCTTCCTATATCAATTTATTGAAGCTAACCAAATTAATTGGATTATGGAAATGAAAGGATTTAGAATTAATATTTTCAGGATGGCAAATTGTTCAAAAATGTTATCTATATTTGATAAATTAATTTGATAAATTTGATAAATGCCTAATAACTATAAAACAAATCTGTTCTCATATAAATAGAACTCTATTCTAGGATTTCTCTACTGAACAGAGAATGGTGTGAATATATAATGTGCAGTAGCCACTCTGAGCCTAGTTCTTCCTTAAGAACTATGACAGGACATAAGGTAAAGAGCAGTGTTGATGACATTTATAGAGTCTCTCAAGTCCCAACTGATTCTGAAACTGATAAGGCTTATATTTTCTTGACCCCCTAATCCTTGGAACCAAAAGTACCTGGTAAATGAAATTTGTCTTTCATGATTTCCTCAAATCTCCTTCCTTTGATGAATCCAGTATATGCTACCAAAGACTATTAAAATATAAAAAGTCCATTGTGAGATTTCAATAAGGCTCAATCCAAGACTTTTGTTTGATGCTTTCTCTATGTAAAAATACTAGGGAACTTTTAAAGTGGAACTTTGTATTTTTCCTCATACAGCGAACATTGGTGTGTAAAAATCATACAACATTCCCAGGAAATACAATCACCTTTTATCCAAAGCCTCAGCAATCAACAGTTTGAAAAACTATTCCCTGCTGAACACAAAGGTATTTACCTGGGTCATGAACTAAAATGGCAATTGTCCCAAATATTTCCATGCATTTGATGGGTGCCATAGGAGCTTAAATGGACATGGTGGTGACAGCAATGTATGGACTATTGATTTGAGTCTGACTGAGGACTCACAGAATCGCTTCCTCAGCCACAAAGGTGTCCTAGGAGGTCTGCTAGCCCAAAATGACCTGGTGGCTTTTGAGATGTGTAGGTACCACCTGACACTACACAATAATGATAGAGCTGTATGGAAAGTGGAGATAAGGGGTCCGGCATGTATCTTTGCCAGCAAAATTCACAACATTTCATTTCTTTAAAAAAAAAAAAAAAAAAAAAAGACAGTGGGCAATCATTATACAGTTTAATTATTCCTTTGGGTTCCACAAAGAGCTAAAAAAATAAAATAAAATAAAATCACCAGCCACCAATCTGCTACCTGTGGCAGCTGAAAAATATTATAGTGGAATTTCAGGGGCAAATAGTGAAAAGAGCATCTCCAAATTGTTTGGAAAAGGATCTTCAGTCTAAGGAGAATTGACAGCACAGCTTTAAGAATAGATAAAGGACTGCCTCAAGGATCTGTCTTGCTTCCTTACTTTTTTAAAGTAATACCTTCATTTGCATAGTAATAACCCAATTATTGTAAGATTAGGTGACAGGAATCTCATTATTGCTATTTCCACAAAACAGTCAATATTCTATTCAATATCTTTTAATGTTACGTACCTTAAAACATAATTATTTCAATATATCCTCATTCATCTTTAATGTAATTTTCTTTTTTAAAAACCTTGCCATAATTGTTGGTTTTTATGGAATATATTAGTGTTTAAACAAGCACTTTTCCCCTCAGGCTGCTATGAGAACAAGCAGAAGCAACCAACAGCTTGGGGGCATTTCTGCCTTCCCCCCCAGGAGGAAGTCCACCAAAAGACCAAAGGCACAAACACTGCTACTGAAAAAATCTGTTGTAACAAGCTCCACACTCTTCCCAACACTGTAGTTTCCCCTCCTGCTCTTTCACTTCATGCTCCACAAAAGATGCTTCCATAATGAATTTTCGTCTTACGGCAACTTTAAAAGTGTTAGCAAATACATTCTGTTAAATTTCAAATTGTATGATCTGGGCTCTTTTCTTCATTGTGTGTGTGTGTGTGTGTGTGTGTGTGTGTTTTCCCAGACCACATTGTAGTACCAAAAAAAAAAAAAAAAAAAAACCCACATCCGAGACAGCTGACATACTGGGGAGACCATCTGCCTGCCATAGGTTTACCTGCCATGGGCTTTTACAGTTTCAATTACAAGATAATCAGTACAATAAGTGGCTGGTTACCAGATTAACATGGGAAACAAAGCAAAGAAATAGAGGGGAGAGAGTGAGGACTATCTACATTAAGAGACTAGAGAGCCATACATGCTATTACTTTGAAATGATATCAAAATTAATGTACAGTGAAAATAGCAGTTAGATTTTGTCATGAGAGGAAGTAATATCAAAGGGCTGTGGTTTGGAATCCAGAGTTAACACTGCTTGACTGTGGCCCTCCTGACTACATATTCTTCAGGATGTTAATCTCTCCGTACTTTGTGAATGAATACTCATTATTCATGAGTATTACAATTAATTTATAGAAAGAAGCACAATGTTCCCTAATCAACACAAATTAAGTTTTCTCAAGATATAAGCTTCATCAATCATTAACATGATTCATTGGGTGTTATTCCACATAATCTGATGCAGAGAATCTCAACAGGCAGGGAGCCCACCTAACCACAATCTTACCATCACACACCCAAACCATCAAATCACACTCTACTCTTCCCATTCTTGATTGCCGAATAAATTGCAAGGCTGACCAAACACCTTTCTGCATGTTTAATGAATTTTAGGGGATGCTAACTCTGTATTTCATTATTTTTTTACAACAATGGGAAACCACCATTCTTTAAAATGAGTTTGGTCGCTATAGGCAATTTTCCCGCAAACAGAAAAATTATATAGGCCAATTTCTGGTTTAGTAAGCCTTTACTGGAATTAAGTTGTGTAGTTTATCTCTTTCAAGTCGCTGGGCTGCTCCTCAGAAACCACTCATAGCAGCAAGGACATGAGTCAGATAGACATTTAGTACAAACCCCAGCCCTTTAGAGAAGAATAAATTCATGGAGCATATTTTTCATCAAGATCACCAGTCTCAGTGTATGGCTCAGGTAGAACTAGAATTCAGGTCTCCAAACTCCTATTCCAGAGCTCTTTCAACTTTCTCTCCCACACCATTTAAAATCCAGACCTCATGGGAAGGATGGCAGTTATACTACATTGATTAAGTCTTTTTATCCCTCACTGAGTAATACCACTATACCACGGTCAATACCACTATACCAAACTGATAAAGTCATTATTATTTATAGGTATCAGATAATGTACTGTTTTATGTTAAATATTAGAACCCCCATTTATTGATGAAAAGATGAGATCTAAGAAGTTTAGAAAATTGCTCAAGATCACAGAACAACACGTTCCAGAGTCTGGACTCAAAACCAAGTCTGTCTTAAAGAGAAAGCATATAAGTTGCTGGCACACAAACAAAGTTTACATATATAATTTACTTTGGTTTTGGCTTGGACTTTCACAGTCCTGTCTTTGTTGAACACTCCAGACACCCTCCAACAGTCCAGAGAGACTACACTGTAAGGCCAACCCCAGACAATTCAGTCTCCAATATTCCACCCAATCTCATGCCTCCTTATCTTTGGGCATGATACTCCCTTTTTCTGTAATGCCCTCACCTTCTTCTATTGCCTTTATCTCTCAATGCTCATCTACTAAACTTTTATCCATGCCTCAAAATCCGGGTCAGTCATTACCTCTTCTGAAGTCCTGCCCTACTACCCAACACCTTCCAGGAGAATTAATCTTCCCTTCCTATGCTATTTCTGAACAGTTAAACCATATATTCAATTACTGAATGTAATGATTAGTTTACATGCCATCTCCCATAAGGAAAGCTCCTTGGGGACTGGTTTAATTCATCTCAGTATCCACGGTAACTACCAGCAATATACTCGAAATGGAGGTGTTGTTTTATAAATGTTCAACTGTTTGCTGAACGAAAGATATCTATCAGAATTCACTTATACCAATTGTCACATTCTTCTTGCATGATAAATTTCTGCTTATGCCTTTTCTATACAAGAAATAGTTCGTGTCTTGTTCCCTTCACTGCACCAAGAATTCTTTATACATAATAGGTGTTCCAGAAATGCTTGTAGAGTTGAATTGCTCACAGGATTTTTAAGAAAGAGAGGGAAGGCAAATAACTAAGATCTTACAGATTGCTTTAAAGTTAGTTGAGGATAATAGTAAATTTTTCCCTTCTTGAGTCACCTTCAAAGCACTGGATTTTATCATGTGAGGAGGTAGAATAAGTACACTGTATTTAAAAACTCGATCACTGAGTCCATGGCTAAAATGCTCCTTCTCATGAGGATTAATTGAGTACCATCTTTTATCTGTTTCTATTCAGCATATGTACTGTATATCTGCTATGCATCCGAGGACAGCTGCCATTCTATTTACAGCATTATCCAAAAATGGCAACATTAAATCTATCTTCCATCTCTTTGAGATCTTTTTCAACCACAGAATCATCTCAGATGTTCTGCTTTTAGAGCAAAATATATGAGGTGTGAACGTGTGTAACAGTAAAAGACTAACAGGCAGAAATCCACAATGGTGGAATTATCCACTGGGGATTGATAAAACTTTCCTCCTTTTCCTATCTCAGGAAAAGCTAGGGGAAGGGAACTCGAGAACATCAGGGGGCAAATTAAAGAGGTATCAAACCTTGCCCTTACACCCCTATCAGAAGTCTAAGAGCCTAAATATTGATTTTTCAGGGCTCTGTTGCTGACAGTAGCGATTCTGAACACAGACTGGAAAATAAACAGCAGAGGTGTGTGCTGATAAGCCTCCCAAGTACTGTAGCACATTCCACATTTTTTTGAAAAAGAAAGTTAAAATTAATATCTCAGCTATTATAAGGGGGGAGCGGAAGCTATGACCATGCTAATTATTTACTGTAACTCTCCATAGTATACATCTTAACACAAATCCTCTGTCAACTTCCCTGACAGCTATTGTCACAAGAGGCAAAAACCTGATTTTACACACAAACAAGCAGTACTGACCATCCTGACCAATCTGAACAACGTGGGAAAATTTACGCTCCTTTAATTACTCTTCCACTCAAAATTTCAAATTTCAAAACAAACTCTTTTGTCTTTACCACGCTTAATGCCCATTTTCCAACTCAATGTGGCAACCAGAAAGACGGGACAAGGGAGCAGCCCGTTCATGGCAAGGATCAACTACACTTTGGAAAAAATTAAAATTTCATTTAAATCCTTCCTTTAAGAAGATAATTTGCTCATCATGGCATTGGTCTTGTAAGTACAGAAGCCATCATTCTAAAAGGACTTTGCAACTTGGAAGTAGTGCAGTGAATTGGTTGGGGGTGCCAGACTGCCTGGGTTCAAATGCCAATGCTACCATTTACTAGCTGTGTGACCCTGGCAAGATAAATAACCTGGAGTGCCTTGTTTGTGTGATTTCGAGGAATAATAGAGTTAGCATGTGTAAAGTGGTTGGAATAGTACATTTTATGTAGAGAGAAATCAAAATATGTTACTTATTTTCATTATTAGAATAGTCCCTGACACTTAGTAAATGCCCAAAACTTAAAGATACAGTAATGGATTTCAACATTTCTCAAGTGGGGATTGGGGGAGAAGAAGATCCACACAAGAAGAGCTTTCCTAAAAGAAATTGCAATGACTTATTCACTACATGTTGCTTTCTCACCCAGCTCTCTTCTTGGAACAAATCTGTACATGTCTGAACTTTACATGAGCACAAAGCCCTCCATTTCAAAATGTGAGTCTTTATAAAAAAGGAATGTTTTGTGGATCATCCAATATGTTCTTTACAATATCTAAAGCAGGTAAATACATGTACAATTTTTTGTCAGACAACCTCTAAATTATTTTTAATCAAACAAACAAAAAAGCTAAAAGACCATAAGAACAACATTCAGCACAACAGGTGACGCATATATGTTCACAGTTTGACAAATGGCAACTCAATAAAAGAGACAAGTATCATAATGGAACACTCATACCCTACATCTGCCATGGCATTTTCAATCATTTCACAAGTTAGGTCAAGTGAAGCTGAAATTACTAGTCATCAAATTTTCACAGATATGAAATTTGAAGTTTTAAAAGAAAAATCAATGTTTCCCAAAAAGCCAAACCCAGTAACATAGGTTTTTTTTCTTTTTACCATGCATTTTACTCTAAAATTTACATTGTCATTATTCATCAAATCATTTTTGAAAATCTTGGAGGAGCAATTTAAGTACACACCAATAGTCCGTTTGAAACATGAGCTAAAAGTTAAAGAATTGAAAGTGGAAAATACATGTTATACCTCTTTAAAGAAAATCTAATGTATAATTTTTGCAAGATGCCAAAATCATCAAATCATTCATGTTATTAATCTTGGGTGTTTGCTGACTGGCAAGGCTTCTAGGGAGTCTGTCTCTAAAGGACTATAAAGCTTTCAAAATACAGTTATGAAAAGTGGTAAATCCACACTTTTATTACCACTAAGACAAGAAGGTATGTTCTCAAAAACTACTATGAAAATTTAACCACAACAAAATATTTTTTAAAGGTTTTTTTTTTGTTGTTTGTTTGTTTGTTTGTTTTATCAGAGAGAGAGACAGACAGCAAGCACAAGCAGGGGAAGTGGCAGGCAGAGGCAGAGGGAGAAGCAGGCTGAGCAAGGAGCCCGATGTGGGACTCAATCCCAGGATCCTGGGATCATGACCTGAGCTGAAGGTGGACGCTTAACTGACTGAGCCACTCAGGCATCCCTAACCACAACAAAATATTTAAGGAAATTCTAATTGTATGTGTATGATATTTATGAATATGTGTATTTAATACGTAAAATTTATTAAACCTAAGAGTATCAATAAAATTAAAATAAATATGCCCTCTATGAAGTAAAACAGAAAATACAATACCACATACACATTTATACAGTTATAGTCTTTTGCTGAGAACAGTAATTTTGCTTCATTACAAAGATCCCAGTCCTATGAGTTAAGAGATCATTTTCTGACATTAGCAACTACATTTTCTTTTGGTCTTATCTTATGTATAACTTATTTTCAAGGACGATTCACAAAATAAAATTTTGTAAATTTTATCTGCTTTGTCAACCACCAGCAGTAACTTTATTATTTATGTCAAGATAGACAAACATGGTGGAGTCTTGGTTCTGCCACCAATCACCTTATTTCCCAGTTCTGAGCCTCAGATCTAGGCTTGAAATATGTGTCAAAATGGATTATATCAGTGTCTTTATGCTTGAAAATGTTATAATTAAGTTACCCTGTCCATATGGGCACTTAACCAAAATTTACTTTATCACAGAAGAGATGGTTGAAGCATATTCCCCAATCCCACAGAAAAGCAAATACAAAGCAGAAAGTTGCCTTAGTATTTTTTTAAGAAAAAAAATCATATTCCTTGGTCT
This sequence comes from Phoca vitulina, assembly GCF_004348235.1. Taxonomy (NCBI): domain Eukaryota; kingdom Metazoa; phylum Chordata; class Mammalia; order Carnivora; family Phocidae; genus Phoca; species Phoca vitulina. The sequence goes on from NW_022589752.1 coordinate 2,701,254, forward strand.
ACTGTAGCTAAAAAGTGTACATCTAGCTGCCTCTGTCTGTTTATACCTCAGATGATAAAACAGAGGCTCTGAGAGATTATGTCATATACCCAAGATTATAAAGCTAGCAAGTGGTAAAGCTGGGGTTCAAACTCAAGACCTTTCTGACGATGTGGTTTGTATGCTTCCCTTCTCAGAAGAAGTTCACTGAGAACATGATAACTGCGAGACCACTCTATTGCTAAATCTATTAAATAGTCTACTGATGCTAAAGTCTCCAACACTTTTTACATTTCTTATGCAAGCACGATCCATTGCTTGGTACCCAAGAAAGTAACTGACCTCTTTAACAGGGAAGTTAAATTCAAGTTTTCCACACAAGCTGCTTATGACTGTCTAGAGAGACAGGAATTAAGGTAAATGATGTGGTACTTGATAATGCATTTTATGATGAAAATGGTACCTCTTGAAAATTACTCAGAGAGGTATGTAGCTTTGGTGACAGTGCCCAAGCAGAGAAAGGAAACAAAACAATGTGCTTTATAGTGCTTTTCTAACAGGAATTCAAGATCTCCTCTCTGATTATCGGGGGAAATTATCCCACTCTTTCCACTTGGCTTAGGGTTTCCTCGAAGCCTCATGATGGTGTTACCTCACCTCAGAAATCTCAAAGATTGGCAGATTGAGGACACTGTGCAAGCAAGCATGCTCAGTGTGACATCTTACTACATATATTCCAAATGTCTTCACTGTATTTTATTGTAGTTTTCAGCACAGACTGGAACACACAGACCCAGATCTGAATTTTGGTTCTGCCACTTACTAGTGCTATGAGTTTGGTCAAAATAATAAATCTCTTGCTTTAAGGTTCTGGTCCATTAAAGATGGACACTGCTAGGAAGCTTAGAAAATTGTTGTGAGGAGTCAAATTACATATGTAAGTACTGAGCACAGTGCCTATCACATGAGAAGCTCCCAGTAAAAGTTAGCTGTTATTATTATTATTATTATCATTATTATTATTATCATCATCATCAAAAAACAATAGGATATGAGAATTTGTATTTTTTATAAAACCCTGATAGGATCAGGTTCCTATAGTAGTAATTAGGTAGTGGGAAAAAAATTACACCCTAACAAGTTGCATACAAAATTTAGGATATGTATAATGTTTTATTAAAGGGGAAAAAAATACATACACACACTGTCTGATCCAATTATTATTTTAAAAAGAACAAAAAAGTTTATATTCCTAATTAAAAGCTTGGAAGGTCTAGATGCATTTAACAGTGGTTATTTACGAATAAAATGTAATTTGCTTCCTTTTGGCTCACCAGTGTTTTCTAAATCTACAATGATTATGTATTTTGTAATAAAATAAATATTTCATTTTTAATTTTCTTAAAATAAGAACTATATTCATACTACAAAAATTAAAATAAAATTTTAAAAAATCTATATGAAGACAGAATGTCAGGTAGTAAAATATCAGAAGTTAATGCCCTGATATGATCTATGATCTACTGCATAATTAAAGGAGGCCTGAAAATCAAGGTGATTATTCTCAGATGATTAAAATGGTGCTTAAACATTTGTCTTAAGCAAAACAAATGACAGAACATACTAACACTAAATATTTTGAAAGTCCAGGGCAAATCTGTAATACTTTTTAATATTCAATATTCATTAGTTTTTTAATGATTTTTCCATGGGTAAAAAGTTACAGACTCATTTTTTAGCACCAAAAAATACACAATTTGGTTTGTAGTACACACTCATGTATGGTTTATTATCTACTCAAAGAAGTAGGCCACAGTGAAATGGGATGTGTCTACAAAAATGAGTCGGAAAAAATACTAAAATTCTTGTCAGTTAGACTGAAGAAAAAGTACTATTAAATGCACCTTTGAAACATGTTTTTTGAAGCAATCAACAAATAATATTCTTTTTGAAGGCAATCATGGGAGTTAACTCGATAAGAGCAGCCACTTGGCTAAAGATGAACTGTTTGTCTTGATTTGGTCACCACAGAATGCTAAGGATAGACATCCATTTAAAGGTTGTGATGTTGTAATAAATATTGAATTCTTTGATGTTTTAAATGTAAGGATGATCATGCAGGGAAAACTGAGGGGGGCAGGGGAATCACAGAAGTGGAAACCGAAGTTCATGTTGCAGTCCTAGGCTTGAAAATGTAGCAGCACTCCTCATCATCTTCCTGAAACTCAGTGACTTCTCAATATTTCTGCCCACATTAGACCTTCTTTGTGAATTATGCAGACCAAGCCATATGCCTTGTTCTCTCTATATGATTCCCCAAAAGTTTACTTCCCTCATTATAAATATCTGTGTTGTTTTCTATCTAAAACTCAACCTATATTTAAAATACTAGCTTCTTGCTCTGTAAATGGGAACAAGGGCATGGTCTACCATGTCCAGTGTCACTGACAATATGGGGTTATTCAGAGATACCAGTTAGAATACAAGATTGAGGCCTAAACAGAGCTTGGAGCAACATTTAATCTTTCTTGATTATTGGCAACATAAATTAAAATTTAGATTAACAGCAATGAGAATGGTAGGAACAGAATAGATACAAAAATATCATAAGGGAAATGTTCAACTTATGATCTTTATGGATCATGGAATATGGGATATACAGTGAGGGATCAGAACTCTAGCAGGGCTTTTGGTACAGATGAGCATAGATGTTCATAGATGCCATGAGAATGAATGGGATTAACCAGAAAAGAGCATGTTCAATGGAAAGAGAGCCAGGCGTGAGCTCTGGGGAAAAGAGACATTAAGGAGAGGTCAGCAATAAAGCAGCCAATAGAAGTGACTCAGAAAGAGTGCTCAGATGGGCAGAACAGAACAGGGAAAGAATAGTGTCTCAGAAGTCGAGAGAGGGAAAAGTTTCCAGAGAGATATGAAGTCAGGTAGCCCTGCAAAGAGCATAGAATCTGCATATTAGGAGGTCACCAGTGTCCTCTATCAGAGTAGTACAGATGACATGGTATGGCTGGAATAGTGATCATGGTGGGGAGGGAAGGGTAGAGGAGAAATTGAGGAAAGCATTATAGAGAATAGATTGCCTTCAAGGTGCTAGGATATATATAGAAAGAGAGTCACGAGACATTGTTTGAATTTTTTGAGCTTTGTAAGTGTCACAGTTGGCTCCTCTGCCTGAGAAAGAAGCTTTCCTCTGTGTCCCAACAAACTTTCTGTTGAAATCTCAAAAGCTGAGCTATTACTAGCACTACTTCCTGTACATTTTCTGCAGTCACCAGAAAGAGCCCTCTCTTCGCTGCACTGTCCCTCAACCAATTAATGGAGATGTGGTATTACTTGCATATGTTCCCACCCGCTCTCTTATAGTGAAAGAACACCCTTCCTTTTGGAGAATACATTCCAAGTTAATTTGACTGGAGCCAGCCACTTCAATCAAGGAGGCATTTAACTATGGGTGGCTCAACAGAAGCATGCCATCTCCCTGGCCACAGTGAGTGATTCAGGAAGGGCACAGAATTTTAAGTGGGCCAGTCATAAGAAACTTCCTGGGCCTAAAAAAAAAAAAAAGTATGCATTCTTTTCTCTGGAAATACTAGTTAAAAGAGTGTCATAGCCTAGAGCTGCTTCTGTAAGAAGAAAGCTGCCTGTGCATGAAGCTAATACAGAGATGAGCAGAGCAGAGTAATGGGAAGAGGAAAGTGTACTCTGTCCTGATTATATTAGTTGTGCCTGAAGTAACTGTCATTTCCAGAACTTCCTAGTTATATGAGCCAATAAATCTCCTCTTTGGCTAAGTTATTTCAAATTGGGTCTTTATCATTTGCAATAAAAGATTCCTAATGACATTCACATCTCACTAATCACATGTTTCTGAATATTGCAGGAATCTGTACTAAGGAAATCTCTCTATTCCACTAGATTATATATTTCTTGAGGGCAGGAAAGACATCGATCTACCATAATGCTTCACACATAGTACCTGTTCAATAAGTATTTACCAAAACAAATGAGCAAAAGCAGTTCCTTTATAGCATGCCATCGAGACCTCAAATTAAACAACTCGGCAATTGAATGAGAAGATCACAATGAATAATATGCAGTTACCTAGTTTGCTGCTCTAGCTCACCTCCATCTATCTAACAAGAGTGTCCTAAGCATGCTCATTCCTGTGCCAGTTCTAGCTTAATCTCCCCATCTTGTTCACTCAAGTGAAGGTGGAATATTCGTATTATAAACTATATTTACAAACCTGGAAATTATCTATGCAATTGCCAATTTTTTTTGAGAAGACTAAAACTGCATCCAGAACAAGAATAAGGGAAAACTCATTGCTAGACATACCCCTTGAAATCAGGAGATACATATGCTAGCACGATGCCTTGCACATACTATCTGTTCAATAAATGTCTACTAAATAAGGAAATATCCCGGTTGGGGACAATTTAAAATTTTCGTCAGTAACAATCTGAGTCAAATTTAGACTGCTGACTAAATGGAGAAGAAGAGAAAGGGAAGAAGTAAAAGATGAAAAAAAAAGTCTTTCTTGGCTGGGACAGCCAGGTTCTGCTTCTGGCCAATGTCCCAATGCTGGCTCTTTCTTGCAGTGTGTGTTTTATGACTCCCTAGAGATTCACCTCGCTGTGGTTCTTGAGCACCGGCAATGCCATAAATGCGGACTGAAGGACCCTCATCAAGTTCTAGGTCAGATCACCAAACTCTAGTCCTTCTGCCAAGGCTGTCTTCCTCTTGACAGGAAATTCTTCGGAGTGGGGGTGGGAGTGAGGAGAGAGGCAGTGGCCGGAGACATCATACTTGGCTCCCTTCTAGGATTCACATATGACCTCCAGGAAACCACAGCTTTTTCCTACTAGCTGTGGAAATGGGGCTTATTCCCACTGCATTCCCTGTCTCTCTGTCCTGGCGCCTTACCTTCTGACTTTTGCATGTCCATGCCAGGTACCAAAACCTATGCCCCACGACGCATAGGCCAGGCTACACACCAAGCTCCCTGAGTGGCTCCCTCACGTCCTGTCCACATGCACTTCGTGGGAATAGGAGGGAAGAAGAGGGGAGAATGAGAGCAACCCCTCAGCCGTCTTAATTCTCTCCACTGGAATTCTCACTACCATACTCTTCATCAATCTTATTATAGTCTTCCTTCCTCCTCCTCCCCTCACACACCCTCTCCAGGTGAGTGCGGATCAAACTGTAAAATAAACAAACAAACAAATGAGATTATCTCAAGCTCCTAGAGAATCCTGAATCGATGGTTTGACCCACATTATTCTTGGTCCTTTGGAGCCCTGCTGCAGCTCTGATACAACTTGGTAAGTCAAATGTAACAACCTATTATATAAGGGAAATTATTGCATGTCCTGTTTAAAAAAAAAAAAACAAAAACATGACTTTGCTATGATTTGGGCCACATCCCACAGAGTTCATGGATCCACCCTTTATCAAATAATCAGTTGAGGCTGCAAGTCAGGCAAGAATTCATATTGTAGGAAATTCCCATTTACTTTTAGGCTGGGATGAGAACCCAGGATTTATTTCCCAATGCAGAGTCCCTCTCCTGACACTTTGATAGAAGGAACAATAATTTCCTAATATAACCCTGGAAGCAGAGAAATCATCAGAAATGGAAAAAAAAAATCCCTCCTTCTGTCCTTCTGTAGAAAACAAATAATCCTCTACATCATCCTATACTGAATGTGCGATAAGGGGCTCTGTCCTCTCTTGTATCGTGTTTGGTATTCATGCAATCCTTCTCCTCCTCCAGTCCACCTAATCTTATGAAACATAATTCTTTTCTCTCGTCCTCCTCCCTACACAAACTAAATTCCTGATTCTCCTGAAGTATGTGCAAACTACTACACTAACCGTCTCTTAAAGCAAGAATCATACTTCAACCTAAAACAGCAATTGGACAAGTGTGTTTACTATTTTATATTATGAGCTTGGTTTTAGCACCTTTTATGACAAAAATGTTGATTTCTTCCCAGTTATAAAGTGGCTGTGGCACTCTGTGGTGGCATGCTACAAGCACAAGTTCATGGCAAGTTCAGAGGAAAGGAATGTTCAAAGAAAACTGAACCCAAAGCATTGTGGGTAGTGATATGGAAAGTTGACAAAACAATGTGATAAACAATGGGGGGAAAAAGAAATAATTAAGTGTTCTGAAGCCCTGCATCAGCATTTTATGCATTGTTAACTTTTTTTTAGGAAACTGTTTTATTGTGTGTGGTTTCACGGAGAGATACTAACCCAGTCTGTTGAAACACCCTTCTGCATGTATAATGATTATAACACTCTTTTTTTTTAATAAAAAGAAAATGGGCAAATATGTCTGCCTGAGATAAGGCTTTCTGAACAAAAATATAATACATGGAAATCCTTTCTTGAAGTGCTTTGTGGATTTAAGGAGGTAGGAAACTTAAAACAGTAGAGTTACAGTAAACATGAGGTCTAAACAAGGTGTCAAAAATTGAACTATATGCTGCAACATGCAAAGCAAGAAGTAAAAGTAACAGAAAAAGGTAAATACTTTATAGATACAAAGGTACTTCTGGAAAACAATTTGAGCTGCTGAGATCTGTCAAAGAGATACATTTTGAATATTAGAATGCAATCCTCCATCAATTATAGTTCAGTCTACATTTACTGTCTTGTTAGGTCCAATTCAATGTAGCTGTTGTCCTTTTATTCACACTCATTTATTTAGTTTCTGGAATGATTTTAGGCACTAGGGATTTGTGAATGGACAGAACACACAAAACACCCTGAACCCATGAACATTATAATCTAGTGAGCAGAGAATACAATAAACATAATAAACATATGGTATATTAGAAGATGGTGCATACAAGGAGAAAAATATAGCAAAGAAGACAGATATATTGTCATAGGGTCAGGGAGGGGGAGGGGGGTCTTCTGTTTTAGAGTTTAAAAGTCATAAGAGGGGCGCCTGGGTGGCTCAGTCGGTTAAGTGTCTGCCTTCGACGCAGGTCATGATCCCGGGGTCCTGGGATGGAGTCCCTCATTAGGCTCCCTGCTCAGCAGGGAGTCTGCTTTTCCCTCTCCCTCTACCTCTCCCCGCTACTCATGCTCTCTCCCTCTCTCCCTCTCTTACTCTCTCTCTCTCAAATAAATAAAATATTTAAAAAAATAAAAGTCGTAAGAGGAGAAATTAATGAGAAGGTCACAACTGATCAGACTTAAAGGAGGTAAGAGAGTAAGCATTCACTTAACTGAGGAGTGAGTGTGTGAGCAAACAGCAAATTCAAAGGTCCTGAGGTGGGAGCTATCCCAGTAGGTTAGACAAATATGAAAAAAGCTGGTGTGGATGGATGGTGGGGAGGAAACAAGAGATGAGATGGTTCATAATGAGTTCAAGAGCTAACTAGGGAAGGGGAAAGGTCAGGGCATCATAGGTAGTATAAGGACATTAGCTTTTATTCTGAGGGAGATGGGAAGCCATGGGAGTATTCTATAAAATGACATGATCTAAGATATCATATACTAACCACTTATTTCCAGAAGTACTTACAAGGTACAAGTTTTTTAAACTTTTTAATTTTATGGTATGTTTTTTAAAACATCTTTTAGGCCTCAAAACCTAGAATGATAAGATAGGACCAGGAAGTAAAGACAGAAGTAAGAATACTGTAACATGGTTACTATGATATCACTTTGTTTCAATGAATACCTAAGATGCTACATGAATTCAGTGATTTTCATCACACCGTACTAAAAATCACTGACCAAATCCATGGTACCATCCAATAAGTGTAATCTGCCTCAGTATACCAAAGCAGTTTGATTCTGTCATATCTTAGACAATTTACTTCTTTACATAAACCAGGCTCCTACAAAGAAAGAAGGGACATACATTGTTGATACCACTCAAGTGTCTGTTCATTTTGTTCAGCACATGTCAGATGTTAGAACAAGAATGAGTTGTCAGAGTTTTAGAGATGTTTGATAAAGAAGTACTGAGACTGGTTAGCTGGAAGAAGGATAATATCTCTTGGCAGGCCAAGCTGCACAATAATCAGTATTGACTCAAATCAGATGTTATTGTGCATTATCAATATAACAGGTTGAGACTTGAATTTCCTTTGTAGAAAAAACTGTTTTGAAAGAACAAGGAAAAGCAGGTTTTCAACACCCATTCTAATATAGTGCTACATAAAATAGCTGCAAAAAATGTCCTGCTTTCTTGTCAACTATGAATAAAGGACTTGATCAATAAATCCTTATATTATTATTCCATATAATGCTAATATTCAGAAGTTTGAGAAGCTTCCAGAAACCTGCAGTCTTTAAACTAGTGTTTAACAAGGAGGTTGATGTGGGGGAGATGGGAGGAATTGAGCTAGTTCTGCATAGGAGGTTGTTGATATTTCAAGGTTCTCTAAGCCCATTTTATATTTAAATGCTAAATCCTTCCTGAAATGCCCACAGGATACTAGAAGAAGTAACTATTCTCTTTCATATGGAGGAACAGGGGTCTTTGAAATCTAACCGTTCTGGTCTTAGCCAAATTAGTTAAAGAAGCATTTCAAAGTCTTGACAGAAGAAACTTATTCCTATTAAGCATTCAACTATATGCCAGGTCACTGTATTTGTGTGTGTGTGTGTGCTTGCATGTGTGTGTATGACTATCCCCACTCTATAGATGAAGCAACTGAAGGACATATTCAGGGTAGATACAGGAGATTGGGCAAGAATGGGAGTAACAACAATTCGAGGGTGAAATGGCACAGAAATAGAAAGTTAGCAATGGGATGTGAAATTTATACTAATTTACCTGTAGAAGATGCTGTTGTGTACCATTCACCCAACAACTAACGATCTTCCCTTCAGTTCGAAGCACTCACTGCCCCAGCTGCCTAGCAGCACTGAATGCTAACAACTCACAGCTGAGCCCCTCTCTGGGCACTGCCTCTGTTGAAGGGCGCTGCCTCGCTGGAGGCTAAACTCCTCTCCAGGGGCAGCAAATGTCTACTGACTGCTAAATAAGGAGGTACAAAGGCCAGCCCCCTACCTCAACTCAGGACAGCTCCGAATGGGCAGCCCAGCTCTAGAGCTCCCCATAGGATTGGCTGCAGCCTCTGTTGCAACTGCATCTCAATTCAACCTCTCCATCTGCCCTTCCTGCTTCCCTCACCCCTCATAGGTACTGTTCCCAAGAGCACACAACAATAAACCTCATAGATGCAAATGTCAGAGGCTCAGAGCATGTTTCCAAAGGAAGCGGGCCAAAGACAACACCACAGCAAAAATAAATACTAGATGATAAGGTTTCCCACCATCCGAAAGAATTGAGATTGAAACGTAGTAACTGATTCTACTGGGTACCTCCATAGGCTAATGTTAGTTTCTAATGCAATTCCCATTATACCTGGAAGCAAATCATAAGTACTCATGCTGTTACAAAGTGTTTATATTTAAGTTAGTTAAAACAATAATGAATCACTGACTTAAATGAGGAATTGCCAATTAGTGAGTGATTTTACAGGGACTATAAAGTGCTATATAGCTCATGTAAGCTATCTGGTGGTCAAATCTGCATGGTATCAAATATGTCTGATTAACTGCATATTTCTTAACATGGTGTTTGCTTGAGAAGCTTGTTAAATATTTTTTTAATTATGTAATTGTGTATAAGCCCAAGGAGGCTAAACAGAAGTGGTAAAAAGAGAAATAAATTTTACAACAACAGACTACTGAGTTTCATGTAGATCCAAAGAGAGACTCTAAGATGGATTATTAAAGAAATGGCTTTTGAACATTAAGACCAGGAAATAAGGATCATAAAGAGTCAGAGTGGGTTAAAGTGGTAACACAAAGAATGTATCAGATACACCATATCTGGGTGTCAGTTAAGATACCTCATGATGATTTCGTTGAGGTCAAGACAGAGATATAAGCTGAAAAATAATATAAATAGCTGAGGTTAAAAAATGTTGAACAACTACATCCAGAGAGAACTGATCCCTTAACTGACAGTTGGAAGGAAAAATTTTGGTGGCTCTAAGTTTTGCCTCTATCTCTCCTATCTTGTCCTGATGATCTGCAAAGGAATGGGGGCACATAGGAAGGGCTTGTGTTTAGAGGCTACAAGCAAGTGTTGATGGAAACCGGGCTGGCTTTATTTTCTAAGGGGAAAATCACTATGACAGGCACAACATGCTATCTAAAGAAATACTATACAATCTTAATCAGAATGGTACAATACAATCCTATAGAGTCAATAGCATGAAGTAACAAAGTTATCACAACACAAAGGCTTTACAGATTATGGGGACCTCAAAGGTAAGTGTTACTCAGAAGCCATAACTGAGACTTTAGCAACCAACATTTAACAAATATATATTGAGCTTCTTACATGTGCTAGGAACTGCTTTATGCACTGGAGATAAAGCTGTGGACAAGAGATTACAAGACCCTGTTACATTCTAATTGTGGGAAAAGCAAAAGGATAATAAATGGCTAAAAAATTATTAAGAAAATATTCCATCATGATGATTCCTATAAAGAAAATAAAACATGGCACTATGATAGGGAGAAATTGAAGCTACCTTAGCTTGAATTCAAGAAAAGTCCTCCCTGAAAAGGTGTCATTTGAGCTAAGATCTGAATAGCAAGGAAAAATAAGCCATTTGAAGGTAAGAAGGAAGAACATTCCAGGCAAAAAGAACCAATGTTAAAAAAGCCTCACATAGACAAGCTTGGAAAGGATGGTCGTGTGGCTAAAACATACTGAGTGAGAGATATAAAGGTTAAGAGTTGAGATCAGAGACCTAAACAAGAGTCAGATCATGTAAAGTTTTATGCATTCATACATGGAGGAGAGACATAACTGATTTGCTTGGAAAAATCACTCTGGCTGCTATTCAAAGAACCAAATACAGTGCAGATAGAGGTGGATAGAATGCAAGTTCAGAGACCATGTTAAGAAGCTATTGTTATACAAATAATACATTATATGTTTAAAAAAAAAGATAAAAAATAAATAAATAAATAAAATTTTAAAAAAAGATAATAGGAAGGGAAAAATGAAGGGGGGGAATTCGGAGGGGGAGATGAACCATGAAAGACTATGGACTTTAAGAAACAAACTGAGGGTTCTAGAGGGGAGGGGGGTGGGGGGATGGGTTAGCCTGGTGATGGGTATTAAAGAGGGCAGTACTGAATGGACCACTGGGTGTTATACGCAAACAATGAATCATGGAACACTACATCAAAAACTAATGATGTAATGTATGGTGATTAACATAACAATAAAAAATAAATAAAAATTAAAAAATAAAAATAAATTAAAAAAAACACTGGGTATCCAAAACACAAATACAAAGTATTTTAGAGTGAAAGGGTTTTGTACTTAAACATTTAAATATGTGTAATTTCATCTTTATCTCATTAATTTAGGATTTTAATCATTTGTGAAATATGTATCATCTTCAACTTATATTAGCAAAGCTATCAATACTTCTAATTTATAAATAAATAATATAGCTATAAAAAAAAAAGAAGCTATTGTTACTGGTAACGGAAGCTCCAAGAAGGTGAAATTTAACAAGGGCAATCATAAGCCTTGTCTTTATATCCAACCCCCCCCAAAAAAAACAATAGCATACTATAAGTTAGGAGATTCATGAGTTACAGCAGCACAGATTTTAAAAGAAGAGGGAAAAACAAAATGGTGGGGGTATGTCAAAGGAACATAGAGGCCAATAGGCAAAAGCTTCCATTGGCCAAAACTGGAACAATTTGAGCAATAAATAATATACTATTGAATTATAATCCAAAGTATCAGATAAATATCCATGAGTCCATACTTATATAAATAAATGAGTAGATAAATAAATGGGGGAAACTGACAACTCTCCCATATAGAATTCCAAATAATTTATGTAAATACTCAACCTTGAGGAGATGGAGTTTAACTCTTCACCTCTTGAGTGTGGGCTGCTCTTCCAAAGAGTACAATATAGAAAGAGAGAATAAAGTAACCTCAAAATAGAGACACCATGGCCAGGTGATCAAAGGTTAGTGTCAGTGATAAGTCAAGTTGACAGTATGTGCCCTTGATATAATAAGATTGGCACTTCACCTTTGTGATCTTCCTCCCCAAAACCCATAACCCCAGTCCAACCATAAAAAAAAATAGACAACCACAAATTGAGAGACGTTCTACAAAATGCCTGACTGTCAAGGTCATGGAAAACAAGGAAAATCTGAGAAACTGTTACAGTCCAGAAGAAAGTAATGAGACATGACAACTAAAAGTAATATGTATCCTGGATAAATCCCTAGAACAGAAAAGGGACATTTCCCTAAAAACTAAGGAAATCCAAATAAAATACAGAGTTAACAGCAAAGTACCCAATGTTGGTTACTTAGTTGTGCTGAACATATCAGAGTAATATAAAATGTAAACTGGGGGAACTGGATGGAGAATATGTCATGATCTGTACTATCTTTCAGCTTTATAATCTAAAACTATTATAAAGTTAAAGGTTATTTTATTTAAAAAAAAAAAAAAAAAAGCATAGGGACCTTGAACTGTTTCCCATCAACATAAGTATGGTATCTAAAAATTAGAAGCCAAAGACTTCCTCCACTCAGTCTTGTTGAAACAAAGCCATAGTACTATGGGGAACACAGTAATGCCAGGTGCCCTGCTTGGGGAGGAATGCAGAGAAATGCTCTAGAAACAAGAGTAACCAGAATGGACAGAGGACTTAAAGTCATGTCACATGAGAAATAACTAAAAGTACCGGGTATGCTTAACCGAGGAAACCAGAAAGGCACAATAGCTTTCTCAAAATACATGAGGGGTCATTATAAAGAGTGAGGATTGGACCCTCTTCTAAGTCTGAAACTGTAGCATTTGGTAAAAATGGAGGGAAGATTATGAGTGGAAAAATATCTATTCAAGAAAAGGAAGAACATTATAAACCTAGAATTGCCTGCCCTGGGAGGCAAACACATGCCCTTCCAATCCTGAGCATTCAGGCTTCTGCTGGAAATACATCTGTCCAGAAGTCGTAGAGGAGATGGGTATTTGAACTCCAGAAGACTTTCTAGGTATTCACTACAAAAATGTAATGTCTTCCTGCTTCTCTACCAGCACTTAATAAATGACAAGAAAACTGGTAGTACCCAAAACCAAGGTTACACTATAGTAATTTGTATACTCTAGTCACTTTTAATTTTTTATTAACAAATTTATTTATTTATTTTGCCTTGTAAAATGTCTTTTAAGGGGCACCTGGTGGCTCAGTCATTAAGCGTCTGCCTTCAGTTCAGGTCATGATCCCAGGGTCCTAGGATCGAGCCCCGCATCAGGCTCCCTGCTCAGCAGGAAGCCTGCTTCTCCCTCTCCCGCTCCCCCTGCTTGTGTCCCTCTCTCGTTGTGTCCCTCTGTGTCAAATAAATAAATAAAATCTTTAAAAAAAATGTCTTTTACTACGGGTAGGTAGACCTTCTCAACTCTGTTAGTGGAATAATGTGGATATCCCTATATCTCCAGCACAGACCTCACCCTCGAATTCAAGATTCACCTGTCCAATTGTTTATTTGACCTCTCTACTAGAATGTCTAATGCACGTCTCCAACTTAATATGTCCAGTACAAAACTTCTGATTTCCCACCTAAACCTCCCTCAGTCTCATCAACAAATACCACCAATCTACACCTAATTTCCTTCCATTTATCCCACACATCCATTTCATTAGCATGTCCTTAAACACCTGTATGTTTTGCTCTCTTTGGCAGCACATATACTGAAATTGGAACAATACAGAGATTAGCATGGCCCCTGCGCAAATAGGACACCCAAACTTGTAAAGTGTTCCATATTTTTTGTACAGTAACAGATGGTAGCTACTCTTGTAGTGAGCATAGCATAACATGTGAACTTGTTGAATCACTATGTTGTACACCTGAAATTAATGTAACACAGTATGCCAACTATACTTCAGTTTAAAAACCCTGTATGTTCATGTGTCAACTTCTCTCCATCTTAACTACCACCCCCAGTCCAAAGTAGTCCTACCTAGACTATTGCAATCACTTCTAACTGGTCCCCTACTTCTACTCTTTCCCCTTAAAATTTATTCACAAAGCAGCCAGAGATTATGGCCATGTGTGCGCATGCACATACACACACACACACACACACACACACAGAGTCAAGCCCCTTCTTAAATAGTTAACCATGATGCTTAAAAAAAATTCTAACTCCTTACTCTGTGGTCTGGTTCTTGTCAATCTCTCTGAACTCTTCTTACCATCTTCCTCCTTGCCAATGCTCCAACCACATTAGCCTTTTCACTATTCCTCACAACCTCAAATTCATTTCTTCCTTAAGGATATTGGAACAGCTGTTCTCTCTGCCTAGTATGTTATCCCCATGATCTTCAGATGTCTGGTCCCTTCTTGTTATTCTGAAATAGCCATTAAGGCACTCTTCACCACATCGGCCTATTTTCTCTCTCTGCATAGTACTTCTCACTAGTTGACATTGTCTTGTTGCCTTTTTTATGTCTGTGTTGCTTTTGTCTGCGAGTTGTCTGAGAACAGGAAGCTTGTACACCTTATTTACAGTTGTAGCCTCAGCACCCCAAACAGAGCTCTGAATATAATAAGCAGTCATAAATATTTGTTCAATGAGTAATTTTAATAATATGACTGAAGATGATATCCTGTCATAAGACTTGAAATTTTCCTCAAGTGAGCTTTTCTAATATTTGAAAAAAATAAAACCAATCTTCTAAAATATAATCAACCGTTAAGATTAACACGATAAATATCAAATGATGCTAATCTACCAATTTTTTCTACGTTCCCCAAATTCACCTTTGCACATTCCGTTCTCTGTGTGTATGTTTGCACTATTGCCTGACTGAAATAATCTCTCCTGGAATGTTCTCTAATGCCCAATATCATCTATGTAAATACAATAATCTGTGAAAATATCATCTATTTTTAGGACCCAATGCCAAATTCTACCTTCCCTCTGACACATTCTTTGATTAGCATCTATCTTGTGTGCACCCAAAATACTTCGCTCTTTAATGACAAAACTTCTCAGTGAGAGGGCTGGGTATTAACAGATAAGAGTTTCTCAAAGTTTGTTCCCTAGAACACTAGGACTTGAGGCAATCTGTACAATTCACATTAGCTTGGGAAACGCTGCAAAATATATATACCTACTTTGGGGGATTCACAACACAGTAAAATTAAAGGATCTGGACAAAATCCCATAGTGAGTAAGGTGTGGGATGTAACCTTCTGTAACTCAATTTTTGTTTTCCATCATTTGATTACAGAATCATCAATTAAAAAAAAAAAGCAGATATCCATTAACATCTCACAGTAGATAGCCTGAGACACACCTGAATAATGGTTACGAGCATGGGTTTTGGAAGTTGCTAAGTTGGAGGACTTCAGTTTTAACCTGGCCTCTAACAATGATTAAAGGAGTGACTACGAGCAAGTAATTGATCTCTGGGCCTCCACCTTCCCATCTGAAATAGAGTTGAATAGGACTATCGCATAGGATAAGCATAAGGATTGAATAAGAGTGGCAGGGTGCCTAGGACCTAGCAGCCACTCTATAAATAGTAGCCACCATTTGATTAATAATTTTTTTATCACTGTTGTACCTCAGTAAAGTCAGGAATTTTTGGTGTTCACTTATGAATCTCCCACAAGACAAAACAGATACCATGCATTGAGACTTAAGGGTTTGCAAACTTTGGGCATGCTTTGGGCAGGGCAGCTGCCACAAGAATGCCAGCACCACGTCTGAAATGCTCAGGCCTCACACCATCCCTATTGCCTTATTTAGGGCTTAATTCAAGATTTATGCTACCAGCCTTGTCTTCTGAGGCATTAGAGTTTACAACCCCTTATACGGAAGTCCTCAACTAATGTTTATTGAATTGCTTGATCTCAACGGATTCTGACTTCCTTCAATTCTCATCCACCAGAAATTCCACTCCACCTCAAAACAACACCTGAAACCTTTAACGTAGATTTCTTTCAAAAGAGTCACTCACTCAAGCAATGATTTATATATTTAAAACCTAAGTGAGGAAGAAGGTAAAATGTACAGCTAGAAAAATTCTCAAATCTGATGTGCACTTCTCCCAACTGGTCAACAAGTTAAGTCCATAGTGTTGAAGAAATTCAGAGAATAATAAAGAGGTCCCTTGGGACTGGCTGTTAGTGCCAACTCCCAGAAGGTAGGAGGCATTCTTACATGGAGGAGACTACAACTGATGACCTCCAGAGGGCCATTTCACCCTTGAGTTTCTATTAAATCATTGGAATTTAAAATAGAGCACTAAAAAGAACTTTAAGAGATCATCAAGGCCATCCCCCTGCCTGTTAGAATATTTTTATATCTCCAAGTTCAATGTTGAAGTGTGAAGGCTCAAGCTGCAAGAGAAATTGGTGGGTTAGAGGGCAGGAAAGCTTAGGGGGAGAAAAGAGAAAGGAAAAGAAAAATCTGAGGATAAAGGAATTTATGCCCTCCCAATTAACCTTACCAAGGACCTCAAAATTCCCAAGGCAACCTTGATTCTACCTTTCTTTCTTTTGTTTTCAAATATGGAATTTTCCCCAGGACTAATGTTAGAATTGAGCATATTCTTCCTTTGATTTATGAGAACATTCAGGGAATATAAGGTCATGAAAGTTACCAAACCAGCTGGCTTCAATGCAAAGTAATTAAATAGAAAGTCTTAAAAACTTAAAATCCTTACTAGACTTGTTTCAGAAGAATGTTACATTTATCTTCCTTTACATTTAAAGTACTCATTCTTATATTTTTAAAATATTTACTCTAGATTTACGTGAACCTTCCCCTGATGACAGCAGTGGACCCTATTCAGAAAATCTATAAAAGAGTAGAAATTAGAGCACCTGTATTTGTGGTTAAACTACTAGTGAACAACATTTCAGGAAATACATGGTTACAGTAATTAGATAACCATAAATGCCTGTTAGTTCAGAAAAGCAAAGTTAAATGCTGGATTTTTTTTCCTAAAAAAAAACAAAAACAAAAAACAAACAAAAAGCCACTACAATGTGAAATAAGCAGAAACAAAAAACAAAAACAACAAACGACCCTAACTGATTTCTTAAAATGTTGAACAAAACTGCATACTTAAGTGGTTATGCTCTAACATGAAAGCAATCTACTCAGTGTAGCATTAAGATGTGGGTTTATAAGCTTCCCTATATTAGGTAAAATGCCTATACCAAGAATTGTGCTATACTATTTATTTTTCAATTCCTTTGATACGATCCTTAAATTGTACTTAATAATACCTTATAGACCAGGGCCCACCCAGGGGCTTTCATGACCGCTCTATGCTAATACTGTCTTTAAGACAAGTCAGATCCTTTGAAAAGCCTCTCAGGTTCTAGATTTTATAATTCCTTTGTAGTATGCCTATTCAGATACACAGAGTTAGTAATTTTTCTAAGAAAAAGGATGTCTGAAACTACACTCTTGCAGGTGTAATGCTGAGAACACTCACACAAGTAAATCACTTCTACATCCAGCAGCTGGAAAACAGAGCCAATTTCTGGTAAATGGACATGATAGCCAATTAAAGGAAACCAAGTGGTAGCAAGCCTAGATGGTGAAACATGAGCCAATTTTCTGTGGCTTTTGCTTGCGGAACCAAGCATGCTTTAATAGAGTGGCTTCAGGTGTTGATACTCTATCAATGTCTACATCTCTCTGATTGAGCGTGACATAATAGCTCTTTCCTTTTTGAAGGCTGAGTGTTTCCATTTTCTTGTATCCTATAGCTATCCAAGAGCAAAGAGAGTTGCCACATTACATTTCTCCAAATAAAACCATAGGGTAGTCAAATTAATCTAATTATCTGTGACCCAATTTGATAATACTGCTAAAAGCAATGTTAGAAAGGACTTCTCTAGAGTATGCTCTTTGTTTTCTCATTCATTCTCTTTTCTAATAATTTGGTTGAGAAAATACCCTTTAACACTGAAAATGCACCTGCTTAGATATTTTATGCATAAACTTGAACTATGAAAATGTGTGCTCTATTTACTGGTATTTGGAAAATGTAATGATGAGACACTCAAAATTGTCATCAGTTTAATAAAGGTCTGAAAAATTCTAAAGATTGGTCCAGCATCCTTTTCACATTCAACAATCCCACTCAAGCAAGTAATTCTCAGGTGACTAATAAAACAGGTTCAACTACAAAGGTCAGCAAAGGTCAGAAATATCACTTGCTTGGAGCTCTTTCTATGAAGTTGCACACAGTGAGTTTTCTACTTTCTTCTTTCTTTTCTCACTTTGATCCACTCTTGATACTATTCACTTTAGTTTCTGACTCACAGATAGAAACATGTGGCAGGATTTATGGTATTTTAGAAAATAATTTCATGTTCCATAAGTAACAGAGATGCATAATTCTTTATGGGAATCACTTCATTCCAATTTTTCCAATTATGAATTTACACTGAAACTCCATCTTTGGAAGCAAAAGACTCCAAAAACCTCTGTTGTTTCTTTTTTTTCTTTTCTTCTCCAGTGTACTATCATTCTGAATTTTTAATATTTATAATGAGAGCAAAATTATATGCTTGGAATGCACCCTTCAACATAATGGTATTACAACTAAATATTTATTTGAATTATGTTTATGGTAATAATAACTAATGTGGTTTTTTTTTTCACGACATAGGTTAAAAGTCTGTAGCCTCTAATTTGACAGGAACTCTATTATCACTTTCTGCAAAATTAGACAGGAAAGAATATTAAGACATCTAAAATCTGACACAAATAGAAATCGCTTTCTCTCACTTTCCATTTTTTTTTTTTAAACAAGAAAGATGATTATATGTTGCTTGACATTCCATTTTCAGGCCAACAAAGGGGATATAGAGGTTCACTCTTTATCTCTTCCACTGAATAAGACCCTTGCAAGAATGCGTTGGTATTTAATACACTGAACTTCTTTAGATGAAGATAAAGTTAGCTTTATCTTCTTGATGGTCTTATCCATTCAGTTCCCTCTGTTTCAACTAACAAAAAAATATCTTCAAAAAAATAAAAAATCTTCACTGCAAGGTACCAGCCCGGAGGGCTAATCCACAGCACATCATCTGTGAAACATACCATCCTCATATTTGAAAAATGAACAACTAAAGATGAATAAACAGTACTGAGAGAGGAAGAATTTCCATACTCAAAGCTGGAACAGAATCTGAAGAAAAACACTTTTTAAAGTACCAAAGTAAAGGTTGGAGGGATGGGGTAACCGGGTGATGGGTATTTAAGGAGGGCATGTGATGTGAAGAGCACTGGGTGTTATATGCAACTAATGAATCATTGAACACTACATCAAAAACCAATGATGTACTATATGTTGGCTAAATGAACATAATAAAATAAAATAAAATAAAATAAAATACCAAAGTAGGGGTGCCTGGATGGCTCAGTCGGTTAAGCATCTGCCGTCTGCTCAGGTCATGATCCTCAGGTCCTGGGATTGAGCCCCTGAGCAGACAGCCTGCTTCTCTCTCTGCCCCTCACCCTGCTCATGCTCTTTCTCTCTCAAATAAATAAATAAAATCTTTAAAAGAAAATAAAGTACCAAAGTAGGCAGATTTTCTCAGTGATTTGTATAATGGCCTATTTGAATTTTTTAAAATGTCTCATACTGTACTTGAGCACTTTGGGTTTTGGTCACAACTACAAATGGAACTCCAAAAGCTGAGGCTATTTTCCATGATGCCTTTGGAGAAATTTGTATGAGAGATCTCTTAGAAATAGTACAAAAAGTCTATCCTCCTGCAAAATTCAGCGAAGACTTTATCAGAGTATTTTGATTAATTTAACTTCAGAAAATGTACACGCATGGCCTATGCTCAAAATAACAACCCCCCCAATACACCTAGAGATTCCAAAGTTTAGCATTTCTTTTTTTTAATTTTTTAAAAGATTTTATTTATTTGAGAGGGAGAGGGAGCACGAGCAGGGGGAGGGGCAGAGGGAGCCCCAAGCAGGGAGCCCAATGCACGGTTCGATCCCAGGCCCCCAGTATCATGACCTGAGCCAATGGCAGAGGCCTAACTGAGCCACCCAGGCACCCCTAAAGTTTAGCATTTCCCCCAAAACATCTCTGAAAATGATAGCACTGCAGTAAAGACTGATATTCTGCTGAGTATAAGGCCATGACCCTGAGATGCTAGAAAACTAACCTCACGCAGTAGACGCTGTGTCAAATGCCCCTCCAAGACTGAGGCACTCATTCTAGTGGCCAGGTGCTCTGGCTGCTGCTAATTTCTACGTGACTACTCCTCAGGACCTGCCCCCAGGGGAATGACGGGGGCTGCCTTGCCCAGAGTCATGCCCCTAGAAAGGGTTTAGAGTGAAAGAGGCTGAGTACCCTTGCCTCAGTCACAAAAACTCCGAAGGACCACGCAGTGCCCAAGCTCTCCAGGGACCCACTGAGGCCTGAGTTATAACTACATCTCAGTACAGCTCCTCCCGATGCCTGGTCCTGGGGCCTACTCCCTCATAGGTGTTGATCCCAAGAACATTCCCAGTCTCCAACTTAGCACCTCAGGGAACCCAACCCAGGAAGCATTACAGTGAGAGGAGCTGGAGGGAAACCAAGATACATTACAATTCAACATTACTCCTTTGGTAAAGGTAAAGAAACCTCAGCCAAGAACAATTAAATAATTTGCATGGAGTCAAGCGTCTAGTTAGTCCTGGTAGCAGCTCTTCTGCCTTTTCACTTAAAGGCGAGTATTCTTTTCATCATTAGAAATTGTTTTCCTCAGTGGACTTTAACTAGCCTTCACCTAACAAAATCACATTTGAGCTTACATCTGGCCAAGTAAAAGTTAATAGTTTACCTCTTTTTAGCCTCCCTCATGCCATATGATATTTCTAGAAACTCTACCAAGGAAGGAGAATCCTCCAAATGGGTTGGAGGGATTTAGGGGATCAGGATGGTTGAGGTGGAAACTAACTTTTTTCTGAATATCTACTGGCATCATCTAAGGAACTTTACATAACATTATCTTAATCTTTACAACTCAATGAAGGAATATTTCTTCTCTCATTTCACAAATGAAGGAACTGAGGTCCAGTTGGGTCATAAGAGATTTGACTCTGAAGCCACTGATATGTCCATTCACCCCAGTGCGTCACTGGGACTGCAAATAAACGTGCTCTGTCCTCCCTTGTTCACCACATTTTCAAGTGTGAGGCCTTGGTTATAATTTACCTTTCTGATTGTGACAGTATAACTTCACTACATGATATACCTATTAACTTGACTCACTATAAATAAAAATCAACAATGCCACACTTTTCAGAATGTTGATTAGCATTTATGATTTCATATTGCCAAAATAAATAATTTATTTTGAGGGATTAGTAAAGCTAAGACATATTCTGAGAGTGTTTTTCACCAGGATAAAAAAATTTACAATGACATCCCTTAACTAGGCACTTAAGAAATCATTCGGCAGTTTACTTTTTGCCAAATGCCATACATTGTTTTAATGTCAGATAGGAAGTAAAAGTTATTTATAGACTGAAATATAACACTATTAAAGCTCAATCTTATATGCAGCAACACATTCCAAATAGAGTTCTCAACACTACATTTTAAAGCGCAAATCACTGTATTCAATACCAGCATATGAATGTCTTCTTAATAGAGTACCAGATGTGTGACAAAGACTCCAAAAGGGGACACAGTTGAAAGAAAAATCTAATAATGTCAATGATATATTTTTTACCTTAACCTAAAAATTAATTTTTGTGACTAAACTTTTATAACCTGTTTTTTCAATATCTGTGATTCGTAAGACACTGCTATCAACATGAGCCAGGTTAAATGTTGCTTTTAACAATGCTGAACTTTGACATTTTGGTTAATCTAAGTAATTTTTTAAAAGATTAGCATTTCTTATTTGGGTATATAGACACAACATTTTTTAGCCTTGTGGGACTGTTTTTTTCATAGGAAGATAAGCCTTGGGATAATTCTCTTTCTGGGGGAATTCTGGTATTTGTAGTTTTATGAGCACAACTAATTGTTACACTTTAGTTACAACAAGATGGCTTCTGAATTCCTTAAATAAGAGGGTTTTAAAATCTGTGACAATTATTTAAATCTAAGAAAAAGATGTAAAACAATTTTTAACGTAAACTGATTGCCACCCTCAAAGTGGTAGGGCTGTCTCCCATGCTTGCATAAATACACAGAATGGCATATTTTATTTGTTTCTAATACACAGCAAGACATCGTGAGGTCTATTAGCTAGTTTTATTTTATGTTAGGCTTAAAAATCAGTGGGCATTGCAGACACAGGAAGATGAGGTGAAATGAGAAGCAAGATATTAAAAGTGTTCTCTAAACTCAGAACACTACTTTCCATTTTATTCTGTAATGAAATAAATGTTAATTACTTCCTAAATAGAGTTACGAGATAAGATAAAAAATACAGGACACCCAAGTAAATTTGATTTTTTAAAGTGTGTCCCAGGCAATATTTATATTGTGCATATGAATCACCTGAGTATCTTGTTAAAATACAGGTTCTGATTCAACAGCCTGGAATGGCACCGCAGTATGTATTTTGATTTGCTAAATCTGCCAACCTATCTTAAAATTATCTTAAAAAGAAGGAAATGCTGGGGCGCCTGGGTGGCTCAGCCGTTAAGCGTCTGCCTTCGGCTCAGGTCATGTTCCCAGGGTCCTGGGATCGAGCCCCACATCGGGCTCCCTGCTCGGTGGGAAGCCTGCTTCTCCCTCTCCCACTCTCCCTGCTTGTGTTCCCTCTCTCGCTGTGTCTCTCTCTGTCAAATAAATAAATAAAATCTTAAAAAAAAAAAAAAGAAGGAAATGCTAAAGATAGTATTGGTAAATGTTCACTTGTAGACTAATAATTGCAGTTAATGAATGGAATGACAAATCGGTTTTTATTTACATATTTGGCTCCGTGTCTTTAAAACCTCCAAATTAATAGTAAAAATAAAACCCTGAGGAAGGTTTTGAAAATATTCTTTACAACACGATCATCTCCCCATGTTTTCCCCATCTTCACAGGTCCATTATCTAATCAGTGGTGTTCACCCTTGGCTGAACATCAAAATCACCTGGAGAGCTTTTAAAAATCCTGATACCCAGCCACACTCTACTCAATTAAATATTAATCTCTGGGGTAGGATGGGACCCAGGAATAGATGTTTTAAATCTTCCCAGGTGATTCCAATGTTCACTGAGACTGAGAACCTGCCCTAGGTCCCTACTCTACAAAGTGTATAACCAACATCAGCCCCAGCTGGCAACTCATTAGCAACACAAAAATCTCAGGCCCCACCCAGGCCTTCTGAATCAGAACTTGCATTTTAACAAGATATCCAGGTGACTCAGATGCACATTACAGTTTGACAAACAGTACTCTACATCATTTAGAGGTAACAAGTAAAGGCAGTCACATTATGACTTTCACTCTATTGTTAACTGGAATTCTAGAATATTCCAACACAGCAAAACTGGTCTAAATAGGTGCAGCTACTATGGCAGAGACCAAAAAAGTTGTCAGTACTTTCCCAATGCACATCACTTTATAGACTTCCAACAGAAATAACAGGAACTATCCAAACAGACATTGTATAGAATGCTGGAGGCAATTCCCAAAGGACACCATGCCTGATTCTGGCCAAAACCCCACAAACCAAGAAACCAAGATTTAAATAGCAATCATGGCTTCCTTTTTCCCCTAATCTCAATCCTAGTCAATAAAGCTACCTTTCTTCTTTTTTAAAGATTTTATTTATTTGACAGAGAGAGAGAGAGAGCAAGCACAGAAGCAGGAGGAGCAGCAGAGGGAGAGGGAGAAGCAGGCTCCCTGCAGATTCCAGGACCCTGGAATCATGACCTGAGCCGAAGGCAGACGCTTAACTGACTGAGCCACCCACGTGCCCCAATAAAGCTACCTTTCTTTAAAAAACATGAAATTACGATGACCTAGTCAAGGTCCTTTGCCCCCAAAGTGCTGGCATATCTATAGTAATTGCTGACTTCTATGTTTTCCAGCCATGAATTCAAAGGTTTCTTGTATATGTTCCATCAAGAAACTGAGGGCTTCCCCCATCCAAATTATAGCATATTTAAAGAAACCTAACACGGTACCCTCCTAAATGCAGCAGAACCAAGCATTCATATCGAGGCTGAAATCTAAGTGCTATGATTTGAAAAGCATCTGGAAGGCTTCCTATCGAACTGTCTTCCCCAGTTTGTTACTGGAGTTCTCCTAAGTTTCTTGTGTTAAATAATGTTCTCCTCTTCTCTAGCGAAATATAAATGCTGTACTCCTAAGGAAGTTAACAAGTTTAATTTCTCAAAGCTTAGTGTTGAATTAATTTATCAACTTTGTTGTTTTTGTTTTTGTTTTACCTAAAAGATAAGATTGATGAGTTCTGGGTTACTGATGGCATTAAAAGTCAGGGAAGGAAATAAAGAAAGCAGCAGGGAAAAAAAAAAAAAAAGGCAGCAGAAAGAAGCAGTACAGGGTACCAAAGAGAAACTTTGTCTAATGCATCATTTTGCTTCCAACTTATCTTAATTAATACCTAAGGATAGCACTTCCAATCCATATAAGCAGAAATTAATGCTTCATATTTGTATAGTTTAATTCTGTCATTGATTTCTGATTCATTTAAACTATAAAATATTTCAAAAAGTAGGCAAATGCAGAGTTTATCTTAAAAAAGTTTTTAAGGGAAACCGAAGACAGTAATTTTTTGCTTTCATACATTAGATATTATAACTTCCAAAGCATGGAGCTAAAAAAAGAGAAAACTTGAGGTTATATAGAGTGTGCTTTTGAGTGAATAAAAACTTTTGAGCATAATTCTAGTTTTATTATATTTCATGAAGTGAGCAAGAGAAATTGTGTCTGCATCAATGTAGTGAAGGAGTTTCTCATCTCAAAAGCCCATCTGTATTGATATCAGAAAAGGGTAGGGGTGCAAAATGACAGCGGCTGGCCTGCCCTTTCACCTTCCTAACAGGGCTGGTGGCAGTGATGAAGCTTAATCAATGCAATGGAAGTGACATTCTGCAGTCAAATCAAATTAAATGGAAATGAAAGGAAAATCTGAGGTCCAACCTAAAGGCTGTTCCTCTTACCACCGAGGTCATCTCCATGGCAACTAAATGCTACAAATGTGTAGACTAAATCCTTAACAAATCTGCAGAAAGCATGTCCAATTGAATATGATCGTGTCTGTCACTGTACTTTATAGCTTTCTAAAAGCTTACATTAGAAGTAACAAAAACGACTTCAGCCAGCAAGTAGCAGGACAGCACAGTTAATCTGACCACTACTCAATGACAGAGGTGCTCAACTTCTGAAAGAATGAACTCTAAGCAAGTGGCGACTTGAAGACAGACCAAGTTAAGTGGATTAGGTTCAAACTGCAACATTTTCTAGAATTGTTTTCACTTGGACTTATTCAGTTCAGAATCTCCCTGGTCCCTGTAAAAGAATTTTCACATCATGAGGAATAATGTGTAGGGGGTTACCTCTGATCATGCCATTATCCCCTCTCAAGTACTCCCTCACACATGCGTTTTCCCCCCCTTTCGGAGAATGCAGATGGGTTTCAGGGTTATGAGAAGGCAGCACTGTACTGGCAAACTGCCACAGAGCAGCAGTGCTAATAGTTCTTCATGTAGTTTCCTCCACACAGACTCTTTCAGAAGACTTTAACTCATCCCTCTACGACTCTACGTATATTACTGTACCACGTAGCCAGTCCAAACTGACTTGGTAATTTGGAATTAATTTCTTGTTGTAGACCATATTTTGTTGAAGAATGTAAAATAGCATCACCAAACGCCCTTCCCCTATAAGTGAACAACCATTAGAGTCTTGCTTTTCCAAGAGCAAGAATTTGCATGTATCCGTGTATGTTTGGCTTGAGATTTGGGTGCCCTCTACTACATGATAATACATTTACAGAAGGAAGAAAAAAGACAAATGTCTAAGTACACCAGGTTCACCCAGTGATACATACCGAATTCATTGTTCAAGCTATACAACAAGAAACATTACTTTGTGGGAGGATTTATTGCACAAAGTTTGGGGTGCTCTCCACTGGTCATTTAATTCATAAAAGTGGCCACTATGACCCTTAGAGTTAAGTAGTGATGCCGTCACTTTGCTCAAATGCATAAAACCATGGGTCATTATATTCTATCCCCATTAAAATAGCAATTCATACCAATTAATTTCTGGGAAGAAATTCCAGCTTTCTAAATGGTGGTTAAAATAGCAACAATGTTGCTAACTTAACAATAGTTCTCATAAGCATATCATAAATTATCATCTTTTTTTCAGTAGCACTAATTTACTCTGTTTGGGGTGGTATGTCCAGGAATTTTTCAAAAGCTATGTAACAGTAATAATAAGACCTAATCTCCACTGAACACTTAATTTGGCAGTGATGATAGCCAAGAAAATAAAAGCCTGTTGTTCTTTGAGACATCTTGCTCCCATGTAGCACCAATGTTTTAAGGTTAGTAATACTACAAAGCAATTTTGTTTCATATTATCATCTCCATAAAATTATACTTCAGCTTAAAATTATGGAATATTCTCTGCTCTTGGAGACTTTAATCCCAGTTCAGTTATTAATTAATAGCATTCTGGGTTGCATCATTTTCTTCTCTCTTGCCAATATCTGCATCTGCAAAATGGAAGTTTATTCTACTGGCCCTTCTTCATAAGATTATCTGAGGATGCTATGATATATGTGGAAGAGCTCTGGAAACTATCCAACAATATACAAGATATATATCTCATCATGTTATTATATTGAAATAATATGTATTTATATATTATATGTATATGCTATCCTTTCAGAGACTACTTTTGTAATGTTAAGAATACAGCTAAATACCCATATTTACATTTTGGTAATATAGTAAGCCTGGACTTAATTGGAAAACTTCAGTTTTCCTAACTCTACACCTATTGTTCCTAGTAAAAATTAATCCTCATGTAGAAAGTCAGTGTATAGAATTTGATAGAAAATATAATAACCTAGATGAACACCTCACAATTTGCTTTCCCAAAATCATTAATTGGTATCATGTTATTTCCTTAGGATTTGCTTCTATTCCTAAAATCAGATGCTAAAAGAGAAAAAAAGGCTTATTTAGGTCTTTGAACACTGAGTTCTAATAAGTTTTTACTGTATTAGACCTTTCTGATCACTTAAATGAGACAGAACAATATATTAAAGAGGATTCTGTCCCCAATGTTATTTTCTCCTCTGACTACTTCATTATACATTTAGAGCCATATTTACATTTTTCCAAAGAAGACATACAGATGGCCAACAGGTATATGAAAAGGTGCTCAACATCATTAATCATCAGGGAAATGCAAATCAAAACCACAATGAGATATCACCTCACACTTGCTTGAATGACTATTATCAAAAAGACAAGAATTAACAAGAGTTGACAAGGATGTGGTTTTTTGTTTTGTTTTGTTTTAAGCTGAAGTTTCTGGAATTTTTAAAATATTTTATTTATTTATTTATTTGAGAGCTGTATATGCACCCCTTGCTCACTGCAGCATTATTTACAATAGCCAAGATATGGAAGCAACCTAAGTTGGATGGATGGATGAAGAAACTGTGGCATATATCTTTAATGAAATATTATTCAGCCATAAACAAGAATGAAATCGTGCCATTTGCATCAACATAGATAAAACTTGAGGGCATTATGCTAAGTGAAATAAATCAGAGAAAAACAAATACCATATGATCTCACTTATATGTGAAATTTTAAAAAAAATAAAACCCACCCACCTACATAAACAGCAATAACAAAACGTGAGCTCATGGATACAGAGAACAGATTAGTGATTTCCAGAAGCGGGGGCAGGGAGGAGGGAGAGGTGAGGAATGGGAGAAGGGAGTTACAAGTACAAAATTCCAGCTATAAAATAAATTAGTCATGGGGATATACAACATGATGACTATAGTTAATAATACGGTATTGTATATTTGAAACTTGCTAAAAGAGTTTATCGTAAAAGTTTTCATCACAAGAAAAATAAATTTGGTAACAATGTATGGTGATGGTTGTTAACTAGACTTACTGTGGTGATCATTTCACAAAAATATACAGAAATATTGAATCATTATGTTGTATACCTGAAACTAATATAATGTATGTTAATTATATTTAAGTTAAAAAATAATAATAAAGCCATATTTGTTTTCCCTTTAAAATTTTTGGCCCACCTTTATCCAAGAAAATTATTTGGGGTAATTGGAGGTGTACAATTTACCACTTGTAGATTCTAAGTTTCAGTATTTCAATTGCTACTCTCCATGTACAGCTAAATTTGAAAACAAAGACAGGAAGCCCTGCCATAGATTATCACAAATCACACACTCAAGGAAACAGAATGACAAGATTTAAAAGTTACTGTGTCATATTTACTTTGGAAATTGCCATTATAACTGAAATAGGTTTGACAACACAGTTTTAAACTCCTAAACGCTTAGAGATTTTATCTAACTAATAAACTTGTGGCTTCATAAACCCACAAAGCTCCTGCGATACCATCTTTTCGAAAAGGGTGTGAGCTTGCCAGGTGTAAGGAAGCAGATGCAATCTACGGATTGGTGAACCGCAAAGTGTCTATCTATTTTCAGAGATTATAGGGATGGCGCTGGTGCCATTGGTTAAGATAGCAAATTGATTTCTTCAATAAACTAGTGCCCTCATTCACTCACCACAATTTTCTAAAATTGCCCTTTTGATCTGAAGCTTCCAGTCCTGATCAGGCATCATTTTTTATTTTGGAACACTGAAATCTATACTCTTCAGCTATTTTTTCCTTACATAACCAGAAACACAAACCTTTCCCTCCTCATTCACTCCACTGAAATTGAATACTTTTCTTTAAATTTGCTTCCATGTTTATTGTTTTCTTAAAGAAATAAAATTTTAAGAACTAATCTAAAATTTCCTAAGTTTAAAAGTGCGTTGACAAATAGTGTTACCTACTTGGCAGTCATGTACAAATTAAAGGCTGTTTCAGATAAGATGTTTAGATTTTGGCTTCCCTCTGATGGAATGTGAAATCTATACCCTGGGAAATAATGGAAAATGTATATTTGCAAAAATATACATATGTATGTGTGTTTATACATGCTTATATGATGTGTGTATGTAAGTACATATATATCAGTATTTCACATTTTGGAATGTAGAGCTTGTGTTTGCTTTGCCTTTTACCACCTATGCTACTTCTAATAAGACTTAAAGTTTTTTAAGAACTTATTATATACAGGCACTCCTCTAATTACTTTACATGTATTAATAAAAATCCCATGAGATATTTCCCATCCCATCTTATTGGCCCCACTTCATAGATGAAAAACCTGAGGTGCAGAGTTTAATCCCTTGCCCTAGTCTCATAGCCAGTAAAAAGGGCTAGTGATACAGGTACTTTCAAAAGGAATCATGTTGACATGAAAACTAAAATGAGAAGTACATGAAAAATAATCCTTTTCTGACTTTCTAGTTGATTAAGCGTTTAACCTATGGAATACCACTGACAAACAGAGGGCTGCCGAGATGGTGGTAATGATGGAGAAAGGTTTGCAGTGGAACAACACTGGAGGCTGAGGGCACTGCAGTCATTGAGATTATGACAACTGGTTGATGAGGAAGCACATTTTATAGATATTTAAGAGAGTTATCAGGATTTGGTGACGGACTGGACGGGGTTATAGCAGTACAGTGAATTCCAGCATGAGCTCTGGGCCAAGCTGCTTGCAAGCAAAGCCTAGTGCTGTGTAAACCTGAGCAACTTACCTAATCTCTCTGGCATCTGCTCTTCATCTGTAAAATGGGGATGTAGCCATGGTATACCATATTCATCAGGTTTTTGTGAAGATTAAATTAGTTAATATACAATATGTAAAGTATTTAGAACAGTGCTCAGAACAGAGTAGGTACTATGTTAGTGTTAGCTTTTAGAGATGTGATTATCTACTAAGATTTGTTGATTTCCCAGGTTTGGCCCCAATATTAGAAATGCTTAAGACTATGCCTAGCCTTCAGAGAATCCAGAACTCCCATATGCACTCAGGTCAGAAGGGTTTAGTCAAACACAGCCCCAGAAAATAGCTCTTGAGGTGTCCTCTCCTATTCTCACTGTTGCTGTTTTATTACTTCCTATATGCCTAGGCTCTCAGTGCTTAAAGTCTGTGTTATGTCTATGTTGTCTATCATTTATAGCTTTAACTGTTTTATTTTTGAATATTCATATTTCTTTTCCTGTGCTTCCATTTTCTTGGTCTTCAGGGAAGATGAATTATTTCCCTCTTGAACTTCACAATGCCTGGTCTGCTTCTGCCCTAAATTCTGTAATCTGCCCTTTCTTTCATTTATTTCTGCTTTGGTTCCTGATTTACATTTTAGGGTTCTCTACTTGGCTTCTCACTTTTTTATGGCTATTTCCGGGTTGGGTTTCTCCCCGTGTACTCATGTTCACAACTCTCTGATGCCTTTTGTTTAACTTGTGCCTTTAGAGCTTCAATTCTGTAGAAAAGCACAAAAAGTGGTGCCCCAGGTTAGCGCATTATGAAAATGTTAAACAAAACAAAACAAAAATCCCCAGACACAGACAGCTTATGAATAAATATCTATTCTCTGTGGAATGAAGAAATCTGGTTTTACTTTGTAAAGCTCACTTTGTGGGTGCTCAATACACTACACTAAGCTTTAAATTACTACACTGGGTATCCACAGGGGAGGATAAATGCTGCATTCCAAAAATCTCTTCCTCCATCAAGCTAACTGATTACAATTGGAGTTTCCTCAAATGAGCTTGTTTGATAATTTGTCTCATTATTACTGAAAAGGAAATGGAAATCAAGGACTAGAGGGCAGGAAGCAGTAGGCAAATATGATCAAAGGTTAGATTGTATGAGATGCTGATTTTGTGCAACTAATAAAAAATAAAAGATTGGTGCCATATCAAATTTTATATATATATATATATATAATAAACTTCTCAGCTATTAATTAGGTTAGCATTCACTAATATTATAAGCCATACAAAGTAACTGTATGTGAATAAGCTTAAAGTATCAAGTACAGATGTCCTTAAATGCAAACCAAAGTACAGACGATGTAGAAAACCAACACTGAGTGCCATTTATTACTTTCCTACTAATTCTAGGTTTAGAATGTACTTTGAATTTGATTGCCCAATTACCCACATCTATATTATATCATCTCTAAGCATCATTACAACATCAGCCTCAATCTTGTGGGAAGAACTGTAAACAAAGGCCAGTTGGCTAAAGATAGATCATTACTGACACATCCACAATAAGGGAGGTAACTAGGAGTAATGAGTATAATCAAGAGAAGTAAATTTAGGCTAAATACCAAGAAAGAATGTTCAACAGTGAGGACAGATTAAGGCAGGAACCTTCCAGGATAAGTGATGAAGATCACTGAAACACTTAAATCCATTAAGAACAGCTTTCCATTCATAAGGGTATCTGATAAAGGATCCCAAACAGCTGGAGCATGAGAAATGAGGGAATTCTCTCTTTTTTAGCTTGGGAAATTAAACATAAAGAAGTAGGATGATGATGTGATTTCCTCACAAAATAGGAAAATATTGCTTTTTCAAAACAACCTATTATTGACAAGTATTAGGAAACAGTGTCATGGAAAGCATTTGGAGTCAGAATGGTCTGAGTCATTTACCAGCTAAGTGAACTTTCACAAGATATTTAAGCTTTCAGAGCCTCAGTTTCTATTTAGCTGTGATGAGTAAACAAAAGCCTGGCTTGCAGGGTTACTGTAAAGTTTAAACATGATCATATGTAGATGAATCCAAGGATTAATTAATTATTGAGCACAGAATACTCCCTGGATTACTGTAAAAATTAAATAAATGGTAGTTATTAGATTTTCAACTCTAAATAACTTTAGTGAGACACTTTGATCCATTACCATTCACAAATAAGCAGATTTTTTTCTTCAAAGTAGTCAATCAAAACTCAGGATTTATTGCAGTTTTACAGATGATCTGAGGCATATGTTGCAAATCCAAAGTCTTCCCAGACATCTAGCAAAGTTAGGTTAGGATAGGTGCTCCTATTTTAACATAATTCATAAAGTTTGCATGCATCCAGAGAACTGGGCCTTTCGATCCTCTTCTCTTTAACGTGAAAAATAAATGATGAATTTGAAACTTCAGTTAACCAGAATGTTAGAGCTGAGCTGTTCTGGTGAATTATATTTTATTTTGATTTAATTTTTCTGACTACAGAAGTAGAAATTTATCTTTGTCTAAATCCTCAATATAAAAAATTATGCTAGTATATATTGTTATAGCTCTCTGCCTTCGAAGTAATATATCATGAACATAATTTTCCTGTAAAGGAGACTCTTATAATACTGCTATCATCATTATTCTGAATATTAATTATCACTGTAAAGTACTGAGGATGTTTAAGATGTATAAAATTGAATTATGTCATATTGACCCATGCTCTTAAAGTTGTTTATATTAAATAAATACCTGGAATCTGCTTGTTTCTTCTAAATGTGAAAAGTGGGGCATGGTGGGGGTTTGCTCAGGGGGCTAACAATTTAAGATGATTCTAGAGCTCTGGTGAGTTGACAATTTCATAAAAACAAATGTTAGTGTGTGTTACTAATGGAATAAATAAACAGAATTTGTGCTCTAACTTATAAAATCAAAAACAAACCAATTAAATGAAAATGGCATGGCTTCCACACATCAATTATATTAAGTTAGCAAAAAAAAAAAAAAAAAGTTTTTCAATAACTTTATGCACTTTTAATAAGCAACAGCATTAGTCAGTAAAAAATAAGAACTCTGATGCGTTCAGAGCCTATAGATCTAAACCAGACAAAACAAAGCCTCATAAATGTGTTTGTTCATTAATTTTTAAAAAGCCAGACTTTGAGTTGTTATCATGTCAACTGGCACCAAACCCTACTCAATTTAGTGCAACTACAAAGTGGAACCCATAGTCTACAATGGCAGGGTTTTTGATCACACTAATTAACAGCCATTTTGTTTAAAATAAACAGATACGAGTCTAATTGCCTTTTTTACATAAGAAAGAGAAGATCTTAAAAGTAAAAACATGCAAAAGGAAAGATCAGACAAACGCCACTCAGACAGATAAGCAAAGTGTGTGTGAAAGGAACCCAGAGGAAGTTGGGGGTTGATCTTTGGACTGACAACCCAGTGGAGCAAAGGAAATTAGTTGCTCAGAAAGGTTAAAGGGAATTGAGAATTTTGTGACCTGTAACTACCCACTCTTTCATCGTTTCCCCTCACAAAGGATTGTACCTCAGTTTATAACGTAGAAAGCAGTAAGTAGCAGGTCTGATAATGCTAATTAGGAGAGAACCTCTGATTATGGACAAATCATCCCTCCTACCCTCGCATGCATCGCTAGAAGAGGACAGGACGCAGGGCAACTAAAGGTTCAAAAGAGAAACTGTGCACTGGTTCACGGAGTTCCAGATGTTTTACTTGAATTTTTTGTCCATACGAATGAACCCCTATATTGGTGGCCTGTGTTTTCTAAGGGTCCCAAATGGTGGCTAATACAGATGAGTGTACTTGGAATCTATTTTGATTTATACGCCAACAGTTGAGTTTGTGTACATGCTGACTTTTCATCTCCCTAGCCTGTCAAAGCAATTCCCAGAGACACTTAGAGAAAGCTTCATTTGCCAGAGCCTTCAGTAATAACATTATCAGAAACAATGCCTTATTTTAATTAAGAAAGAATATGCTAAGTAGTCATTACCATATGTATACATACATGATATTATAAATGATGTAACATAAGCCACAAACAAAATAACATAATTTAAAAACTATACCTACTGTGTCACCTATGATGATTTATTTTAATACATAACCAATATAATAGGCAGGTCCCTCATTCTGCAGTACGTAAGAGATCTTTCTTATATTAAAAAGCATATGAAATTATAATAAAAAATCATCATCTGATTTTAACCTCTATTAAGTATTTTCCCCCTTTGGTTACTCACAGAATATTAACCACTCAAAAGCATCCATCTTTCTATTAATCTTCATATCCCCTGTTTCTGGAATCGTAACATGCAGAGGGGGCCTTCCCAAAGTTTCTGGGGGAACCACTTTTAAAACAAAGCTAATATGATCAGCATTCACTGTTATCTGCATTCATAATAAGGTTAAAGCTGAAAGCAATGCTGCACTGGGGTATGTTTAACAATCAACTCTCCAGGAGGAAAAAAAGAAAAAGAAAAAAGCTCTGACTTGTAGCATTTGCAAATTTCATGGTGAAATAACCACTGATGGCTGATTTCAAGTTTACCACCCCACCATGAAGTCATCGAACACAGAGTTGGTAAGGGAGGCACACAACTGGCTCATGTGAGCAGATACCAGGCTGCAAGAGCCAGCTCTGCCACACTGCTGGTCCAACAACAGCAAATATCTGGCAATAGGATTTAATTAAGCTGACTATGGTGTTTTCAACCATCTACATCTATGAAGCTTTGCTATTTAAATTTAAATATTTAAATCTGTTGTCTTCAGATCTCACAAAAGCTTGGGAGCATTTTTTTTTAGGTTTTCTTTTACAGATCAAGCAATAACTATATATATATATATATATATATGAACTATATATATGCCCTCATATATATGAACTATATATATGCCCTCATATAGTGTGTGTGAAAGGAACCCAGAGGAAGTCATATACATGAACTATATATATATATATATATATATTCCAATCACTCGTGAACAAATCCAAATGATACTCACCTTTAAGAGTCCAAGTACAAGGGAAGAGCAAGATGGCAGAGGAGTAGGAGACCTAAATTTCATCTGGTCCCCCAAATTCAGCTAAATAGGGATCAAACCATTCTGAACACCTACAAACTCAATAGGAGATCAAAGAAAAGAATAGCAGCAACTATTGGAACAGAAAAGCGACCACTTTCTAGAAGGTAGGACATGCGGAGAAGGGAATCC
Organism: Phoca vitulina; assembly: GCF_004348235.1. Taxonomy (NCBI): domain Eukaryota; kingdom Metazoa; phylum Chordata; class Mammalia; order Carnivora; family Phocidae; genus Phoca; species Phoca vitulina. The sequence goes on from NW_022589752.1 coordinate 2,736,414, forward strand.
GAGGCGATATTTGGGAAGATAGCGGGGGAGGGAGCCTCCGTCAGCCGCTTCTGGCAAGTGATAGAGCCGCGGAGCACAAAATCGGAACTTTTAGAAGTCAGCTCCACTGAGGGATGTCGCTCCAGTGGCTAAGCAGGGGGTGGAACCCTCGCTGGCACACTGTGGTCTCAGGACCCTCAGGGTCACAGAAAGACCGGGGGTGCCTGAGTGCGGCAGAGCTCCAGGTATCAGAACGGGGAAGCCGGCTGCAGAGACGGAGCCCAGGAGTGGGCTCGCAGCTCAGGGTTGCCATAAACCGTGATCCGTGGCACAGTCGGGCGACTGCTCCTCCAGCAGGGACCCAACAAGCGGCAGTTCCGGGGAGACTCTCGTTCCTCCCCTGGGAGGAGCGGTGCGGGAGCACACTGCAGGGATCTGCTGGGTTTGGAGACTCCACACCGAGTCGGGTGCCAGAGATAGAAACGCTTGGTCACAGGCCGGGTGAGCATAAAGTGCGGCCGGAGACCAGGGAGAGGGGAGTGACTGACTGCTTTTCTCTGGGGATTCACTGAGGAGTGGGGCCCCGAGTTCTGGATCCTCCGGGGCGGAGATTGGGAGGCCACCATTTTCACTTCATCCTCCAAAGCGGTACGGAAAGCTTGGAACAAAAGCTCCTGAGAGCAAACCCCGAGCAGATTACTTAGCCCAGACTGGGCAAGGGCGGGGCAATTCCGCCTCCGGCAAAGACATTTAAGACCCACTCCAACAGGCCCCTCCCCCAGAAGATCAGCAAGAACAGCCAGCCAAGACCAAGTTTACTGATCAATGAGAACAGCAGAACGCCAGCACTAGGGGAATACAGTACATAGAATTCATGGCTTTTCCCCCCCGATTCTTTAGTCTTTCAAAGTTAATTTTTTTAATATTCTTTTTTGTTTCTGAATTTTTCATTTTCCCTTTTTCAACCAACATCTTATCAATCCATTTTTTAAAGATCTTTTTTATTTTTCATTTTTAGAGTCATATTCTATCCCTTCATAGTAGTTAACCTTATTTTTGGTATATATATAAGTTGTTCTCTCTTTAAAATTTTGGGATATGGTTTCTTCTAACAGACCAAAATATGCCCTAAATCTCTAGTGCATGGCTTTGTTCTAGTCTCCTGCCTAATCACATTCTCCCCCTTTTTTTTAATTTCTCTTCTTTCTTTTTTCAACCAACTTCTTATCTTATCAATTCCTTTTATAAAATCTTTTATAATTTTAACGTTTACATTCATATTCCATCCCTTCATCATATTTACCCTTATTTTTGTTCATATATAAGCCTTTCTTTCTTTAAAATTTTGGGAGGCACTTTCTTGTAACAGACCAAAATTGACCCAGAATCTAGTGTGTGGCACTGATCTATTCACCAGCCTGATCATATTTGATCATATTCTTTTTTTTTTTGTTATCTTTTTTCTTTTTTCTTTCTTTCCCTTTCTTTTCCGCCGGTTTCAGGTCTCTTCTGATTTGTTTAGTGTATATTTTTCTGGGGTCATTGTTAACCTGTTAGCATTCTGTTCTCTCATTCATCTATTCTCCTCTGGACAAAATGACAAAATGGAAAAAATCACCTCAAAAAAAAGAACAAGAGGCAGTACCGACTGCCAGGGACCTAATCAATACGGACATTAGAAAGATGTCAGAACTAGAGTTCAGACTGACGATTTTAAAGATAATAGCTGGGCTTGAAAAAAGCATAGAAGATATCAGAGAAACCCTTTCTGGAGAAATAAAAGAACAAAAATCTAACCAAGTCAAAATCAAAAAGGCTATTAGTGAGGTGCAATCAAAAATGGAGGCTCTAACTGCTAGGATAAATGAGGCAGAAGAAAGAATTGGTGATATAGAAGACCAAATGATGGAAAATAAAGAAGCTGAGAAAAAGAGAAATAAACAACTACTGGATCACGAGGGCAGAATTCAAGAGATAAGTGATACCATAGGATGAAACAATATCAGAATAATTGGGATCCCAGAAGAAGAAGAAAGAGAGAGAGGGGCAGAAGGTATATTGGAGCAAATAAGAGCAGAGAACTTGCCTAATTTGGGGAAGGAAACAGGCATCAAAATCCAGGAGGCACAGAGAACCCCTCTCAAAATCAATAAAAATAGGTCAACAACCCAACATCTAATAGTAAAACTTACGAGTCTCAGAGACAAAGAGAAAATCCTGAAAGCAGCTGGGGACAAGAGATCTGTAACCTACAATGGTAGAAACATTGGATTGGCAACAGACCTATCCACAGAGACCTGGCAGGCCAGAAAGGAATGGCATGATATATTCAGAGCACTAAATGAGAAAAATATGCAGCCAAGAATACTATATCCAGCTAGGCTGTCATTGAAAATAGAAGTAAAAATAAAAAGCTTCCACAACAAACAAAAACTAAAGGAATTTGCAAACACGAAACCAGCCCTACAAGGAATATTGAAAGGGGTCCTCTAAGCAAAGAGAGAGCCTAAAAGTAACATAGACCAGAAAGGAGCACAGACGGGGCACCTGGGTGGCTCAATCAGTTGGGCGTCTGCCTTCGGCTTGGGTCTTGATCCCAGGGTCCTGGGTTGGGGCCCCATATCTGGCTCCCTGCTTGGTGGGAGGCCTGCTTCTCCCTCTCCCACTACCCCCTGCTTGTGTTCCCTCTCTCGCTCTCTCGCTCTCTGTCAAATAAATAAATAAGAAAAATAAAATAAAATCTTAAAAAAAAAAGAAAGGAACACAGACAATAGTAAACAGTAACAGTCACCTTACAGGCAATACAGTGGCACTAAATTCATATCTTTCAATAGTTACCCTGAATGTAAATGGGCTAAATGCCCCAATCAAAAGACACAGGATATCAGATTGGATTAAAAAACAAGACCCATCGACATGCTGTCTGCAAGAGACTCATTTTAGACCCAAAGACACCTGCAGATTGAAAGTGAGGGGGTGGAAAACCATTTACCATGCTAATGGGCACCAAAAGAAAGCTGGGGTAGCAATCCTTATATCAGACTAATTAGATTTTAAACCAAAGACTATAATAAGAGATGAGGAAGGACACTATATCACACTTAAAGGCTCTATCCAACAAGAAGATCTAACAATTGTAAATATATATGCCCCTAACATGGGAGCAGCCAATTATATAAGCCAATTAATAATAAAAGCAAAGAAACACATTGACAACAATAATAGTGGGGGACTTTAACACCCCCCTCACTGAAATGGACAGATCATCTAAGCAAAAGATCAACAAGGAAATAAAGACTTTAAATGACACACTGGATCAAATGGACTTCACAGATATATTCAGAACATTCCATCCCAAAGCAACAGAATACACATTCTTCTCTAGTGCCCATGGAACATTCTCCAGAATAGACATCATTCTAGGTCACGAATCAGGTCTCAACCGGTACCAAAAGATTGGGATCATTCCCTGCATATTTTCACACCACAATGCTTTGAAACTAGAACTCAATCACAAGAGGAAAGTCAGAAAGAACTCAAATACATGGAGGCTAAAGAGCATCCTACTAAAGTATGAATGGGCCAACCAGGAAATTAAAGAATTAAAAAAATTCATGGAAACCAATGAAAATGAAAACACAACTGTTCAAAATCATTGGGATGCAGCAAAGGCAGTCCTAAGAGGAAAGTATATAGCAATACAAGCCTTTCTCAAGAAACAAAAAAGGTCTCAAATACACAACCTAACACTATACCTAAAGCAGCTGGATAAAGAATAGCAAATAAAGCCTAAACCCAGCAGGAGAAGAGAAATAATAAAGATCAGAGCAGAAATCAATGAAATAGAAACCAAAAGAACAGTAGAACAGATCAATGAAACTAGGAGCTGGTTCTTTGAAAGAATTAATAAGATTGATAAACCCCTGGCCAGACTTATCCAAAAGAAAAGAGAAAGGACACAAATAAATAAAATCATGAATGAAAGAGGAGAGATCACAACCAACACCAAAGAAATACAAACAATTATAAGAACATATTATGAGAAACTATATGCCAGCAAATTAGATAATCTGGAAGAAATGGATGCATTCCTAGAGATGTATCAACTACCAAAACTGAACCAGGAAGAAATAGAAAACCTGAACAGACCTATAACCACTAAGGAAATTGAAGTAGAAATCAAAAATCTCCCAACAAACAACAGCCCAGTGCCAGATGGCTTCCCAGGGGAATTCTACCAAACATTTCAAGAAGAATTAATACCTATTCTTCTGAAACTGTTCCAAAAAATAGAAATGGAAGGAAAACTTCCAAACTCATTTTATGAGGCCACAATTACCTTGATCCCAAAACCAGACAAAGACCCCATCAAAAAGGAGAATTCCAGACCAATATCCCTGATGAACATGGATGCAAAAATTCTCACCAAAATACTAGCCAATAGGATCCAACAGTACATTAAAAGGATTATTCACCACGACCAAGTGGGATTTATCCCTGGGCTGCAAGGTTGGTTCAAATTCCGTAAATCAATCAATGTGATACCCTACATTAATAAAAGAAAGAACAAGAACCATATGATCCTCTCAATAGATGCAGAAAAAGCATTTGACAAAGTACACCATCCTTTCTTGATCAAAACTCTTCAGAGTATAGGCATAGAGGGTACATACCTCAATATCATAAAAGCCATCTATGAAAAACCCACAGTGAATACCATTCTCAATGGAGAAAAACTGAGAGCTTTCCCCCTAAGGTCAGGAACGCAGCAGGGATGTCCACTATCACCACTGCTATTCAACACAGTATTAGAAGTCCTAGCCACAGCAATTAGACAACAAAAAGAAATAAAAGGCATCTGACTCAGCAAAGAAGGAGTCAAACTCTCACTCTTTGCAGACAATATAATTCTTTTTTTTTTTAAGATTTTATTTATTTATTTGACAGAGAGAGACACAGCGAGAGAGGGAACACAAGCAGGGGGAGTGGGAGAGGGAAAGCAGGCTTCCCGCCGAGCAGGGAGCCTGATGCGGGGCTTGATCCCAGGACCCTGGGTTCATGACCTGAGCCAAAGACAGACGCTTAAAGACTGAGCCACGCAGGCACCCCAGATGATATAATTCTTTATGTGGAAAACCCAAAAGACTCCACCCCAAAACTGCTAGAACTCATACAGGAATTCAGTAAAGTGGCAGGATATAAAATCAATGCACAGAAATCAGTGGAATTCCTATACAACAACAACAAGACAGAAGAAAGAGAAATTAAGGAGTTGATCCCATTTACAATTGCACCCAAAACCATAAGATACCTAGGAATAAATCTAACCAAAGAGGCAAAGAATCTGTACTCAGAAAACTATAAAATATTCATGAAAGAATTTGAGGAAGATACAAAGAAATGGAAAAACGCTCCATCTCATGGATTGGAAGAACAAATATTGTGAAGATGTCAATGTTACCTAGAGCAATCTACACATTTAATGCAATCTCCATCAAAATACCATCCACTTTTTTCAAAGAAATGGAACAAATAATTCTAAAATCTGTATGGAACCAGAAAAGACCCCGAATAGCCAGAGGAATGTTGAAAAAGAAATGCAAAGCTGGTGGCATCACAATTCTGGACTTCCAGCTCTATTACAAAGCTGTCATCATCAAGACAGGTATGGTACTGGCACAAAAACAGACACATAGATCAATGGAACAGAATAGAGAGCCCAGAAATGGACCCTCAACTCTATGGTTAACTCATCTTCGACAAAACAGGAAAGAATTTCCAATGGAAAAAAGACAGTCTCTTCAATAAATGGTGTTGGGAAAATTGGACAGCCACATGCAGAAGAATGAAACTGGACCATTTCCTTACACCACACACAAAAATAGACTCCAAATGGTTGAAAGGCCTAAATGTGAGACAGGAGTCCATCAAAATCCTAAAGGAGGAGAACACAAGCAGCAACCTCTTCGACCTCAGCCACAGCAACTTCTTCCTAGAAACATCACCAAAGGCAAGGGAAGCAAGGGCAAAAATGAACTACTGGGACTTCATCAAGATAAAAAGCTTTTGCACAGCAAAAGAAACAGTCAACAAAACCGAAAGACAACCGACAGAATGGGAGAAGATATTTGCAAATGACATACCTGATAAAGGGCTAGTATCCAAAATCTATAAAGAACTTATCAAACTCAACACCCAAAGAACAAATGATCCAGTCAAGAAATGGGCAGAAGACATGAACAGACATTTTTCCAAAGAAGACATCCAAATGGCCAACAGACATATGAAAAAGTGCTCAACATCGCTCGGCATCAGGGAAATCCAAATCAAAAGCTCAATGAGATACCACCTCACACCAGTCAGAATGGCTAAAATCAACAAGTCAGGAAACGACAGATGTTGGCGGGGATGCGGAGAAAGGGGAACCCTCCTACACTGTTGGTGGGAATGCAAGCTGGTGCAGCCACTGTGGAAAACAGTGTGGAGGTTATTCAAAAAGTTGAAAATAGAGCTACCATACGATGGAGCAATTGCACTACTGGGTATTTACCCCAAAGATACAAATGTAGGGATCCGAAGGGGTATGTGCACCCCGATGTTTATAGCAGCAATGTCCACAATAGCCAAACTATGGAAAGACCCAAGATGTCCATCGACAGATGAATGGATAAAGAAGATGTGGTATATATATATGTGTGTGTATAATGGAATATTATGCAGCCATCAAAAGGAATGAAATCTTGCCATTTGCAACGACGTGGATAGAACTGGAGGGTATTATGCTGAGCGAAATAATCAGAGAAAGACATGTATCATATGATCTCACTGATATGAGGAATTCTTAATCTCAGGAAACAAATTGAGGGTTGCTGGAGTGGTGGGGGCGTGGGAGGGATGGGGTGGCTGGGTGATAGACATTGGGGAAGGTATGTGCTATGGTGAGTGCTGTGAATTGTGTAAGACTATTGAATCACAGACCTGTACCTCTGAAACAAATAATACATTATATGTTTAAAAAAAGAAGAAGATAGTAGGAAGGGAAAAATGAAGGGGGGGAAATTGGAGGAGGAAATGAACCATGAGAGACTAGGGACTCTGAGAAACAAACTGAGGGTTCTAGAGGGGAGAAGGGTGGGGAGATGGGTTAGCCTTGTGATGGGTATTAAAGAGGGCACGTATTGAATGGAGCACTGGGTGTCATACACAAACAATGAATCATGGAACAGTACATCAAGAACTAATTATGTAATGTATGGTGGTTAACATAACATAATAAAATAAAAAAATATTTTAAAAAAATGAGTCCAAGTACAGGTATAAGACGGAGCTTCCCACAAGTAATTAGAGTTGGCCCTCAGTCAGGAAGCAGTCCACAAAGGTCTGGCCTCTCTAGTCCTCACCCAATATCCTAATATTTTTTCTAACATCTGAGATTCTGGGGAGAGGTATAACCTGACAAGGAGTTAGGTGATTTTAATGTTAATTTATCAAGTTACTCTGCATATCTGACTGCTAGGTGGAAATTTAAAAGATAAAAAGTAAGCACTACTCAGGAAAACAAGAAAATCATTTAGTATGGGATCAAATGCCTGATGAATCAAAAATGTTCAATAAAGGTTGAAACAGCATATTAAACTTTAAATAAACATTTACATAAATATATTTTATTAGTATAAAGGATGTTATTAATTATTGTCTTCTTAAGGACTAAGTGACTAAAGGATATCAAGTAGAAATTAATGAAATGAAGTTACTGCATTCATTTTAAATGTTAAATAAAACAGTGAGGTTTTATACATATTTTCTTACATAAATAATAATACTGTATATTTAATTTTGGCTTAGACGCTTGGTTTAACAAGATTTATTAAACAGAACCCTTCTAGAATGACTTATCTAACAAAAATAACTTGGCTTACAATCCAAGAAAACTGGTTGCCTACTTTTGGTGCCTTAAAATCATGTTTGAATAAATCCATCTGGATGATACACTCAAGGTAGTATCATTTTAAGTCTTGATAGCTATCATGGGGAAAATTTGGTCTGTAAGAAAAATTTAGAAGACCACTATATCATAATTTTAAATGACTTTTTTAAAGATTTTATTTATTTGAGAGAAAGAGTGAGAGAGAGAGAGAGAGCGCACACACACACACAAGAGCAGGCGGAGAGGCAGAGGCAGAGGGAGAAGTAGGCTCCCTGTCGAACAGGGAGCCCAATGGGGGACTTGATACCAGGACCCTGGGATCATGACCTGAGCCGAAGGCAGACGCTTAACTGACTGAGCCACCCAGGTGCCCCAATTTTAAATGATTTTTAATAATTTTATATCACCATGTGTTTTACTCTACATCTACATTAAAAAATTTACAAGAGCACCTGGGTGGCTCAGTTGGTTGAGCGTCTGCCTTGGGCTCAGGTCATGATCTCCAGGTCCTGGGATCGAGCCCTGCATCGGGCTTCCTGCTCATCAGGGAGTCTGCTTCTCTCTCTCTCTCAAATAAATAAATAAGATCTTTAAAAAAAAAAAAAATTTACAATTCATTTGAAATGAAAAATAGTAAAATTCAACAAACTATCAAGTTAATAACATTTATTTTATATCACTTGTGTGAGTATATCAAAACTTAGTATATTAAACATACATAAAAACAGAAGTGGGTCAGAATCTCTCCCACAAGAGTGTGAGTACTTTTGAGGGTAGGAATCATGTGCTATTCATCTGTATATCCCCAGCACCTAGCACAATATCTTGCAAAAAAATAAGCACACCAAAATGTTTATAAACTGACCTGAAGGTGATAGTGATGAGCATGATGTGGAAATGAGCAAGAGACACTCTAAATTCATTGTGGGGACCAGTACTATCACCTCTCCTTGTTTTCTTGGCTCTGGCCATCCTGTGTATTACCAGTATACTAGAACAGTGAGTACCCAGCAAGAGAAAGACTACATTTCATAAAGTACAGAAAAAACGCATTTTATTAGAGGGAAGTCAACAGGCTAATTCTAAACTTTAATTAGAAATAGACGAGATAGCAGGAGGGAAAGAATGAAGGGGGGGAATCGGAGGGGGAGACGAACCATGAGAGATGACGGACTCTGAGAAACAAACTGAGGGTTCTAGAGGGGAGGGGGGTGGGGGGATGGGTTAGCCTGGTGATGGGTATTAAAGAGGGCACGTTCTGCATGGAGCACTGGGTGTTATACGCAAACAATGAATCATGGAACACTACATCAAAAACTAATGATGTAATGTATGGTGATTAACATAACAATAAAAAATTATTAAAAAAAAAGAAATAGACGAGAAAATTTTACTATCAACACCCTGGGAAGACAGCCTAACATGCTGAGTAATGCTACCCAGCATATGCTCTGAGGATCATTGCCCCTTCAACTGTTTGTCACTGGTTTGCATGGAGAGGAGTATAGCATCTAAGAGTAAGACACAGAAACATTTGTAACAACTTGACAGAGTCTTTTTATGTCTGTTGAATCTAACAATGAAAAAATCAGGACCTGGATTTTCTATGTCCTTGGTTTTCTTCTTTCCAGTTTTCAAATCCATTCTTACTTTTATAACAGCATCAGTCCATGACAGATTAGAAGTTAAAAACAAAACAAAAAAAACAGAAAAACTGGTCCTCATCACAAAACACTGGTGTCGGGTGCAATGATGCTGTGGAGAATTCGACTAGGACCCAGAAATTGATGTTCTAAGGTGGTCAATTTTTGGTCAACCATTAAAGTAAAACAAAATTAAGCAAAAGAGCCTTTTTACTATGAAAACTGACCAACAGAAGAAATGGTGGACCTAAAATTTAGTGAACCAGCCATTGTGGTAGTGGTTCAAGAGGAAGTTGGGCAGCTGAAAGAGGCTGGGACTCCAGCAGGGCTCTCGCAGCTGTCTCTGCTTCCATGTTGCCTCTTCTCTGTGATCACACTGAACTGCCTCTGTCTCTAGGTGCTGCCCCCGCCCCAACAAACTGGGAGTTCTGTGAGGGCAAAGACAGCTTCCTATTCATCTTTGTTTGGTCCCTCACGACAGTGAGGTTCACAAGGTTTACTGCAAAAGTAAATCTCTGCCATAGAGATGGACGAAAATGACATTGAAGATCTAGTCTGTGATTCAGTGATTGACAAGAATGAGAATTCTAATCGGAGGAAAATTTCATGACACACTTCAAAAAATAAGGTTAAACATTCCAGAATTAATGGGTTGACGGCCTCTCAATATCATTTCTGTGTGTACTCACACTTAACTTCTAGGATAGAGATTTAAATATTTTTTTATATATTGCTGCATATTAGATTTAGTGAAAGAATTTTATGACCCATGTACAATCACAAATTTACCATCAGAATGTTGAAAATGACCACTGTTTGGCAGTTTTTAGAAACATTAAATTCCCTGGCTATGAAGGACACATATTGAAAAGATAAATTCTCCACTACAGTACATAAATGACAGTCTCAGCTTAATTATAAGGAACTACTTTTAAATAGGTAAATCCCTTAATTCTCTGGGTTTCAGGTTCTCTTTAGAATGAGATGAGTATTGTCACACTTACATCACGTATTATTGTAAACTGAAGAGCTTGGTAGACACTGTTATCTGTAAGTATTTATCTATTATTTACTTATTTGTATTTATACTTCTTTATATTTTGATACAAGTATTAATCATTTAGATAAAAGTACAGTATACTAAATTCTAATTGATCAGTATAGTTTGTCTTTCTCTTGAAGCCTATTAAAAGAAGAAAAAAATAGCTAAATAAAGTTACTTTTAATTGGAAGCTACCAGTTAATTAAATAATTTCCCCAAGAATCATATACTTTATTAACTTACCAAATTGATTCGTAAGGAGACTAAAAAGCAGCAAAACTCTACAAAAAACCCACAAAACTCTCAAAATAAATATAAGTAAGCATAAAAAAGTGAGTTTGTCCAACACCTAAGGAGTCCAGAATTGAGGACTATCTATTTTGTCATACCCTAAGCAATGTTTTTGATAGTATATTGAAAGAGCTTTTTAAATTACTACTATGATGCTAGAATTAATCTTGAATTTTATTCTTTCACCTGACATATCATAAAGTCTCACCACTATTTAAACACAATTTATTGTATTTGATACTAAAATCCCAAGTTCCTAAAGGAACAGATTTCCATTTATCCATTAAGAGCACTAAAGAACACCTTTACATCTTTCCGTTTGTACTTCTCTCATTATTTTCTTGAAAGAAAGAAAAGAGGGGCGCCTGGGTGGCTCAGCCATTAAGCATCTGTCTTCAGCTCAGGTCATGGTCCCAAGGTCCTGGGATCGAGCCCCGTATGGGGTTCCCTGCTCAGTGGGAAGCCTGCTTCTCCCTCTCCCACTCCCCCTGCTTGTGTTCCTTCTCTCACTGTGTCTCTCTCTGTCAAATGAATAAATAAAATCTTTTAAAAAATTTAAAAAAGAAGAAAAGAAACAAAGGCAGTCTTATATAATGCTGTAACTCAATAATTTTATCAGAACACAGCAATATTTACCGACCATCCACAGATTTCACAGTTTATAAAAAGAATTGTATTCTTTCCCACCTACTTAAAGAAAGACCCCTCCACCCAGATGGCCAGGATGGAAGCCAATATCTTAAGCTCAATAAATTTTAAACAGAGCTCAGAGCTTGTTACTATTCCTATTCCTGTTCAACCTGCTCCATGTCCTGTGTCCCTCATTCCTGTTAATGGCAGCAGCATCCTCTTAAAGCTAAAACTAGAAGTTCTGGAGCACTACTTGTCCATCCTCTCACCTTCCACCTCCAGCTGCCAAGTCTGGACAATTCTTCCAGTGTAACCTCTCTGTCTGTTCCTTCCACTGCATTCTCACATACTAGCTCAGGACTTCATTATCTCTTGCTTGCACCAGTACGCAAGTCCTTCTCCAATACACCTTCCTTACAAATGCCTTTGCTTCCGATACCTCCATCTCCCATCTCATCCTACTTATGAATGCGAAATGAAACTTTCCTGAATGAACTCAGAAAACGTTTGATCACATGATTTCTCTGCTTAGAAATCTTAAACATCTTTCAAATGCCTGACAAAGAACATCCAACTTATTCAAGGACTTCTATTATCTGGTTTCAATCTACTTCCCCAACTCTATTGCTATTTTCCCTATTGATATAGTATGAATGGATGCGTCCTTTAATTGAAGCAAGATGAACTTTGCAACTGTTCCCATTAGGCACTTGATTTCTTAACTCTGAGTCTTCAGAGTTGTTGTTCCCTCTACCTGAAATGCCATCTCTCTGCACAGAGGATGTCTATTCCATGCATTCTTCAATATACAAGTCAAATGTCAACTCCTCCTAACTTTCCCTGACTACTCCTCTCCACCTCCTACTGCTGCCCTGGTAGAAATATGCACAACTAACACTTTAATCTCTCTTATTGTACATGTCATTTCCCACCCTGCATATTTGTTTTATATGTGTTTTACCTCCCATCCTAGAAAATCTGCTAATATCTAAGTGTTTACTATAACCAGACACTAGCTAAGCACTCTACATATGCATTTCTGTATGTAGGGTCTCATTTACTTGTTGCAACAACCCTGTTATAGTTGAAGAAAATGAGCTAAAGAGAGGTTAAAGTACTTACCCAAGACCACACACTACTTAAATAGCATGTGTAATGTATCTCCAACTCTGAAGTGCTTAAGGTAACACTTGCACACATTATAATTTGAATAAAGATATATTAAATGAAACAGAAGTTCTACAAAATTTTACACTGGAAAATGACAAAGGGTTATCCAGGTATTTATTCAATTCTGTGTATACTTACTTATTTTGTGATCACCTAATATGAGATAGGTCTGTGCTAGGTGCTGGAGAATTCATTAAAAAAAAAAAAAATCATCATAACGAATGCTTACTGGATACCTCCCCTAGGCAGAATTCTAAGAATGTGGGCAATATTAACTTGTTTAACTCTGAGAGCTATACAATTACTATTTTTAGAAGAGGGTACTAGAAGTACAAAGACACAGCTAACTAACTAACTAGCTAACTAACTTGCCCAAGTTATGGCCCTAGATCCTACATACTGAACCATGGTGCTATATTGTTTTCTCAACACTGGGCTTCCATCTACCCTCAAGAATCTCAGCACAGGCTGGATTATCTGCTTACAGTATGGGACCATTTGACTAAATTCAAAATATTTTGAAATTAATTCTTAAAATATCCTTTGGTAAATCAAATGTGATCTGAGAGAACTCTTGATTAATTTTACTCACAGTAGTTGATATAGCCATCAAAAGCCATATAGGTTGAGAGATCTTAAGCAGAAAAACAAAACATGCACAGAACTATGTTTAACTTCAGACATTAGAAGAAAATTGCCATTCCCCTCAGTATCCATCCTACGCAGCAACTCTCAAACAGTAACAACTCCTAAGACAGCAGAAGAAGTAGAAGAAATGCTGCCATTTATGCATGGATAAGCTGTACAGTCACATGCTGAGAAAGATTCCCATATGGGAAAAGAAAGAACATAAACAAAAGAAATATGCCAGCATAGGAACAAAAATTGCCCTTAAATGACAGTTTCTCCTGACACAGAATGAAAGATAAGTATAATTCCCTAGAGGAGAGAATGGGGAAATCAGAATAGCTTTCATTTGGCAATGATAACATATTAAGAACAATTTTACTCATAGATTTTTCAGTCTTTGAAATGCTGACACTCAGCATTACCAGAAATGACATTCTACCCACTACTATTACTATTATACATATCAATATATATCAGAGTGAAGATGTAAGAAATCCTTGATCAGTGTGAATAGAATGTTAGATCTCCTAAGGAATAAAAATCTTCACACTTTTTCACTGAAATTCAATTTCAGTCTGTCCAACCATTCTACAAACAGTATATTTATGAGTCAAGTATATAGAAAAAGTAACATTCCAAAGTTCTTCATTCTAGAAAATGTATATTTCAAAATAATTTTTCATTCATGTGATTCCATTTTATACTTTTTAAATTTATATAGACTGTGTCTTTAAAAGACCACGAAGAGCACAGAAAATAACCTGAATGTGGATAATTGACATGTTGTATATGCACACTTAAAAAGTTACAGTAAGAGTATTGTGAATAAAAGGTTGCTCTAAATTATCTCACTGATATATGTTACTTATGTCAATGTTTATTCTTTAATGGAAAATCAATTTTGGATGTTTTTGCTCCTTGATGGGCATGTGTATAAATATATAAACATATTTACATACATAAATATACTATAAATAAATGTATTTCCAGGGCTACCAGTGTATCAGCTAGAGGGAAAATACTGAGAACCACAGTGAAAATGCAGAGTTGAAACAATGTTTAAGACAATTCAAATTCAGGGCGCCCTGGGTGGCTCAGTTGTTAAGTGTCTGCCTTCGGCTCAGGTCATGATCCCAGGGTCCTGGATCGAGCCCCGCATCAAGCCCCGCATCAGGCTCCCTGCTCAGTGGGAAGTCTGCTTCTCCCTCTCCCACTCCCCCTGCTTGTGTTCCCTCTCTCACTGTGTCTCTCTCTATCAAATAAGTAAATAAGATCTTTTAAAAAAAAAAAGACAATTCAAATTCAGTTACAATGCTACTTATTTCCTCAGTTTGTTGACTAGTGAAAGAGACATTGTAGACAGATTCCTCAATTTTTCTTTAAAAAGCATAAGGCTTTTCTAATCTTCAAAAATAAAACTGTGTATTGATAATGTTTCTTTTTCTTTTACCCAAAAACCAAAGAAAATAACAACGTAGAATTTTTCTGGAAAGTGAAAACACCAGGTGAAATTAACTTAGCTCTAGAGCAATTTTCTCTTTCAGTGAAAGTTCTTTGGGGCTTTTCTGAATCACTCACCAGAGAAACTAAACCCCGTTTTGGGCATCCCCATTCTTTGTCACTTTATTTCAGTCATTTAAATGCATCATAAGTTCCTCTTAGATGAGATGCTAATGATAGGGGCAGTCTTCTTAATCAAAACTGAAAAGCAAATGAGTACTTGTGTACTTTACCACTATTCCAGTTGCCAATGGTAGAGGAAGTCCTTTGTTTCAAAGATGCATTAATGATCATCTACAGAGACTTTCAACTTCTTTTAACAGCTATCTGCCCACATAAATCATTTTACCTGAACACTGGTAGGCTTATGGGATCAACATCTACATTATCTACATGTTTGTTTAGCTACTAGGTGATGATAATTTGGCCATAATGAGTGTAAGTTGGTTTTCTAAGCATTTTCATATTTTAAGTTCCGCACACAAAAGTCATTTTACAAGCAATCTTGTTCATTTTCTTCACCTGTTTGTCTCCAAACAACACATGAAGTCCTCAAAGTGCTTTTACTAAATTAAAAAAAAAATATATTTTCTCTCTACTAAAAGCTATAGTAATCAAAACAGTATGGTACTGGCACAAAAACAGACACACAGATCAATGGAACAGGAAAAAAAAGAGAGTACAGAAATAAACCCATGCTTATATAGTCAATTAATCTTTGACAAAAGAGGCAAGAATATGCAATGGGAAAAAGACAGTCTCTTCAATAAATCCTGTTGGAGAAACTGGACAACTACATGCAGAGGAACAAAACTGGACAACTTTCTTACACCATACACAAAAATAAACTCAAATGGATTGAAGACTTAAATGTAACACTGGAAACCAAAAAACTCCTAGAAGAAAACATATGCAGTAAATTCCTGGACATCAGTCTGAACAATATTTTTATGGATCTGTCTCTTCAGGCAAGAGCAACAAAAACAAAAATAAACAAAGGGGACTACATCAAACTAAAAAGTTTTACATAGTGAAGGAAACCATCAATAAAACAAAAAGGAACCCTGCTGAATGGGAGAAGATATTTGCAAATGATACAACCAATAAGGAATTAACATCCAAAATATATAAAAAACTCACACAACTCAATATTTAAAAAATAAACAATCCAATTTAAAAATAGGCAGAGGATCTGAATGCACATTTCTCCAAAGAAGACATTACAGATGGCCAACAGGTATATAAAAAGGTGTTCAAGACCATTAATTATCAGGGAAATGCAAATCAAAAACTACAATGAGAGGGGTTCCTGGGTGGCACAGTCGATTAGACATCTGACCCTTGGTTTCAGCTCAGGTCATGATCTCAGGGTCATGAGACTGAGTCTCATGTCTATCTCTGCGCTCAGTACAGAGTCTGCTTGAGATTCTCTCTTTCTCCTCTGCTCCTCCTGCTTGTGCTCTCTCTCTCTCTCTCTAAAACAAGTAAATAAATCTAAAAAAAAAAAAAAAAAAACTATAATGAGATATAACCTGTTGGAATGGCTATTACCAAAAAGACAAGAAAGAACAAGTGTTGATGAGGATGTGGAGAATAGGGAATCCTTGTGCTCTACTGGTGGGAATGTAAATTGGTGCAGCCACTAAAGGAAGCAGTATGGAGGTTCCTCAAAAAATTAAAAATAGAACATATGATCCTGCAATACCACTTCTAGGTAGTTATCTAAAGAAAACAAAAACACTAGTTCGAAAAGATACATGTACCCCTATGTTCACTGCAACATTATTTATAATAGCCTTGATATGGAAGCAACCTAAGTGTCTACTGATAGATGAATAAAGATGTAGTATTTAAATACAATGGAATATTACTCAGCCATAAAACAGAATGAAATTTTGTAATTCACAGCAACATGGAAGGTATTATGATATGTGAAATAAGTCAGATAAAGACAAATACCATATGATTTCATTTTTATGTGGAATCTAAAAAAACAAAACAAACAAAAACAGAAACAGACTCATAAATACAGAGAACTGATGGTCTCCAGAGAGGATGGGAGTGGGGGAGATGGGCAAGATAGATGAAGGGGGTTAAGAGGCACAAACTACCAGTTATAAAATAAGTAAGTCACAGGAATGAAAAGTACAGCATAGGGAATATAGTCAATAATGTTATAATAATTCTGTGTGGTGACAGATAGTAACTACACTTATCATGGTGGGAATTGTGTAATGTATGGAATTGTCAAATCACTATGTAGAACACCCGAAACTAAAATAACATTGTATGCCAACCATAGTGCAATTAAAAAAAGATGTAGTATATATATGTATATATATATACATATATATACACATATAAACATATGTATGTATATATATGTATGGACGTGTGTATTATATATATAAAACACACATATACAATGGAATAATACACAGCTATAAATAACAATGAAATCTTGTCATTTGCAACAACAAAATGGATGAACCTAGAGGGTATTATGCTAAGTGAAATAAGTCAAACAGAGAAAGACAAATATTGTGTAATTTCAGTTATATGTGGAATCTAAAAAACAAAACAAAAACACAGAAACAGACTCATAAATACAGAGAACAAGCTGGTAATTGTCAGAGGGGAGGGAGGGAAGGCTGGTAAAATAGGGGAGGGGAATTAAAAGATACAAACTCGTAGTTATAAAATAAATAAGACAAGGGGATACAATGTACACCATAGGGAATATAGTTAATATGTAACCACCTTGTGCTTGACAGATGATAAACTAGATTTATCCTAGCAATCACTTTATAATGTATATATAAATGTTGAATCACTATGTTGTACACTTGAAACTAATACAATATTCTATGTCAACCACACTGTAATTAAAAAAAAAATTCATTCTCTATGTAAGAAAAGTATTTAATCAGATATATATTAGGTCACAAAGGCTTAGATTGATTATATTTGTATTGTCCATTACATTTCAAGTTTGTAAATGCTGCTGACTTAAAAGAGTTGCAAGAAATGTATGAAGTTTGTAGTATTGATAAAATCACCCTGCCTATGTGAAGAGTCTTTGGTCTCCAAAACCTAACAAAGGAGTAATTTGGCTATTTATCATGTCTCTTACTATAGTACTCATTTAGCCATGTTATACATATTTAGTTCTTCTAATCTTTTCTCATAAGTCAATCCCGTCAACTCATTAATCTTTTTTGGTCCTTGTCTTTATTTCCATTTGGGTTAGTAGGAAGGTAGCATTTAACTAAAGACCTTCCCTCTTCTTAATTTTGATTCAAACTTCTTGAGGACAAGGATCATGTTTTCTTGAATTAAAAATGAGTTACAGAAATAAGATGCTTTACTGGAGATAATCTTGAATCACCCTGCCTTTTGCTATGTTTTAAATCATATTAATTAGGAATGCTGCATTTGTTGCTTCCTTCTTCTAGAAAAGAACTGATCACAGCTGAGCACATTCAGACTTTTACACTACAGAGATGCTGTGTGTGGCCCTGTGTGTATGTATCTATGTGTTTTGGATTACTTACTATTACTAAATGCCTTGTGATAAAATAATTCTCCTAAAGAAGCTGAATTACATTTTCCCAGTGAGAATTAACATTGTGCATGCATCATAACAGGTGGTCCTTTTTTTCCTTTAAAAAAAACTGTGTCAAAATGATTTGTGAACTCAGTTTCCAGTGGGTATTCGGATCTTTCCCCCAAAATGCACAGCATTCTGCCCATAAAATGATTATTTTTTTAAAGACTTATTTATTTGAGAGAGAGAAAGTGCACAAGTGGGGAGAGGAACAGAAGGGGAGGGAGAGGGAGAGAATCTCCAGCAGACTCTGCACTGAGCTCAGAGCCCAACGTGCTGCTCGATCTCACAACCCTGAGATCATGATCTGAGCTGAAACCAGGAGTCGGACGCTTACCTGATGGAGTCACCCAGGCATCCCCATCAAATGATTATAGTCATCATTATTTTGTACTCTTTTCAACCCACTGTTTTGTATAAGACTGAATCTAAAAAGTTGAAATCTGAAGGTGGAAAAAAAAAAACCCATGAACAAATGAAAAAATTAGATAACATAAGGCCCTTTATTGAAGATAATTTTAAAAACCTATGAGGGAGCACCTGTGCTTTTGTGTTCAGAGGGATGAGAAACTCTAAGGGAAAGAAAAACTTAAAACAGATTCAGGAGTTGGAATTTAAAGGAGGATTCACAAGATTCTGACAGATGGAAAAGGGAATAAGAGCATTTAGGTATTGGGGAAATAGCCTGTACCAAAAAAGAAAAAAAAAAAAATTGAGATGACTTCAAGTAAAATAATGGAAGGAAAAAAATGCAAGTTATTCAACAAAACACTAATAATATATCACAGCAGAATGAAGACTGAAAAATGTGAATACCAATTCCCGACAAATAATAAGAAGAACATAGGCTAGATAAAAAATAACATTTGGGGGTTCTTGGCTCCAAACTTCTATGAATGATCCCAAGATTTTCTAGCCCTCATAATCAAGACTCCAATCTTGGAGGCTTTTAAAAAAAAATAACTTCAGCAGTAGTTTAGATTAGGATATGAGCAGTTCAGAATTGGCATTAAAGCCACAGAATGGTCCAAATTGTTAGCAAGACTTTTTAGTAATGTTGGAAAAGAGCAGACTGGACCAGAAAGGCTTTGCTGAATCTCTGCCATTGGCTTGTTATGTGGTAACCATTCTGCACTCACTTGGTTTATTCCTCTGTAGAACATGTCTAACAAGTACCTTTCCCATTTGTTGTGATGGCTAGAAAGATGTATCTAAAAGTACCCACCAAAAATGTCTAACATATAATTAGTATCAATAATTGGCAACTATTACTATTATATACTTTCCCTTTCTAAGACCTCTTTGTATAATATGATTAAATGTTTTTTGTCACCTCTCCCCTCAACCATAAAATGCTTGTCTTCCCTTCTCTACCTGTCAAAAATGTGAGTCTTTCAAGCAACTATTATCATGATGATTTTATACATAATCACTACATTTTATACATATCCACTACATGCCTCCTGATAATAATTTTTTCTCAGGGCCTTTCAATTTTTGTAATTATCTTGGGATACAACATATATAATAGATTAACTGAAAAACCATACCCTTTCAATAAATAATCTCAGAACTCAACAATCTCAGAACCTAGAGGAGACTCAGAAGAGACCCGGTCCAAACATTACCAGACGTAGAGTTTCTTCTCTAATAGCCTAGCAGATAAATAAATCAACCTCTGTGAAATATGTTCAGGAGGTCCACTATTTCTAATGAAAGCCCACTCCAATCTGAAGCAGTTACAATAAAAGGCTCTTCCTTTGACTGAGCCTTCCCTCCCCTCCCCCCATCTCCCCATCATGGGAGAACAAGGAAGAAATCTAAGTGCACTTGCCTCCAAAGGTCTTTTCCATTTGGGAGCCACCTTCACTCCTGGGGCCTCTCTTCTCCTGTCTCTTCCTCAAGTCCCCTCATCAGTCTGCTTGGGATCTCCTATAATACTTTTAAGGTGTGACTTAAAATTAGTTAAAAATAAGACTCCTAAAATGTTACAGAGTAGTTGCACTTCCTTATCAGTATTACTGTCCTTGAACAGATGTTCAACTTCTGTCAATGCAACCCAATACCAAACTAGTTTGGGGGTCAGCCCAAATAATCTTAACAATACAACAATGTTAATCCACACTGAGTCCCCTAAAGTGATTAAACCCTTTCCCTTGCAATATGAGGAAATCACTTCTTTACTACCTCCTGTGGTAGAGACTTTATATTGATCCCAGTAGAAATGACCTATTCCATCCTGCTGAGATTGAACTCTGATACTGTCAAACAATATACTGTTAATTTATTCCAGTCCTGAAGGCTCTTCAAATTTGATCATCCTACCAGAAGGTGCTCATTGAGAGAGTGAGTTATACACCATGATAAGGGACAGAGCCCTCTGGCAAGACACTAGAAGTTTTCACTATTACATAGATCCATGTAATCACCATTCTTTGACCCTAATGTCACAGGTTTCAATGTCATCAAAAAATGCCTTGCCGATATATAAATACAATACCTCCACCATGTCTGGCTTTTTTTTTTCTTTTTTTAATTAACAAAAGAAACATGAACTATCTTGTAGGACACCTTGGCATCTAGAGAAAATAAATGAAAATTGGGGATAGTTGCCTGTATGTCACCTGGCAAAGAACATTAAACAAACTTCCATGCCATAGGCATTTGTTAAAATCAGAGGTTGATAAAAAAAAAAAAAACTGATCAAAACTTATCACTGATCAACCTAGCTCCCTATACCCCACCAAGTAAGATAAGCCCATGAATTATTCCTTGAAAAGATTGTAGATTTCCAAATAATTTAGAATTAGAACCAAAAGAAGATTTACATCTTGCTTCATTTATCTGAAAATAAAATTTATATTTAAAAAATTGGGGGATAAGCTCTCTTTATATTTTATGTTTTATAATATTATGTTTTATATATTTTATATAAATGTTTATAATATTTTAACTTTCAAAACCCAACCTGCATTCTCTAAATACCTGCAATGTTCCTTCTACAAAAATCAAAAGGTAAATACTACAAGGAGACTTTATACATGAGAAGTCTGCACAAAACAGAATTATTTCATGAATATTCATTAAAAGGGACACAAAACAAGTATATGAGGTGGCTGGATTTGCAAGAAAAAGCCCAAATGTTTCCCTAACATTTCTTTGAGTATTTGCCATGGCCCATTATCTTCATTTAAAAACATGTAAACTGGAGCACCTGGGTGGCTCCGTCCAGTTAAGCATCCAATCCTTGATGTCAGCTCAGGTCATGATCCCAGGATTCTGGGATGGAGCCCCCGCACTGGAGGCAGTCAGCGCTCAGTGGAGAGTCTGCTTCAGGATTCTCTCTCACCCTTTCCCTCTGCCCCTCCCCCCCCCACACACATGCACACTCTCTCTCTTTAAAATAAATAAATCTTTAAAAAAACAAATAAATAAAAATAAAAACACATAAGCCTCCTTAATACTCCATTTAAACCAGGAAATTACCCCAGAGTAACAAAAATAACCTCTGTAATTACTGACATCCTACTTTTAGAGATATTTCACCCAAGGAAAGACTGTGAATATTTAGATCAGGGTCCCATTCAAGTAGGCTGTCATCCTTACAACTTCTAATGTCTCTTTACTAAAGAAACAGCTGCCAGGAGATGAATAAATGCTTCAGTCCATCAGGTTCACACTACAGTAGGCCCCCTGTCCATGGGGGATACGTTCCAAGACCCCCAGTGGATACGTGAAACTACAGATAGTACTGAACCCTATACATACTCAGTTTTTTCCTATACATACAAACTTTTGATAAAGTTTAATTTATAAATTCGGCATAGCAAGAGATTAACAACAATAATAAAATAGAAAAATTATAACAATATACTATAATTAAAGTTACGTGAATATAGTCTCTCTCTCAAAATATCTTATTGTACTATACCCACCATGCTTCTTGTGATGCTATCACATGAGAAAATGTCTACGTGATAAGATGAAGCGAGGTAAATGACACAGACATTGTGACATAGGGTTAGGCTATGGTTGACCTTCTGCTGATACCTCAGGAAGATCATGGGCTTTGAGACCTTGGTTGACCATGGGTGACTGAAGTCAAGGAAAGTGACACTGGGGATAAAGGGGGACTACTGTAACCAGTGTCCTCGTTTTCTTTTTTGTTACCAAAAAGGAAAACTTTCAATACAGTTTTAGGGTCCAGATGATGTTAGGATTCATTACATGCCATACCAAAGCTTAGAAAATAATAGGAGTTTGGCTCTTATTCTTCTCCCATAGCAGGATCAGGGAACACGTTTATCTCCCACTTAAAACACAGTAGAGGAAAACTAAGTAAGACGTATTTCCCTGGAGCAAAACTAAAATATTTAGTCAAACTGTCAAAGGTGTGGAATTTAAAAAGAGGGAAAAAATGCAGATAACTCAGTGATTTGTTATGGATCTATTCAAGCATGACTTAAAATGTTTGCTTTTACTTAAGGTTAAAAAAATTCCTCAGCCACTTATTCTATAGGCCCTGTCCTATTATTTATTTGCTACAAAGAGTTGCCAAGTTCCCAGTACAGATGCATGTTCCAGATGTAATGCATGCCTGACCAATAAGTTTCAAAAAAGACCTAAAATATTACTAAAACCAGTTAGATCTGACTAGAAATTTTGCATTCAATTTTGAAGATGTTCAATAGTAAATCTTTTATTTTGCCACAAGTAAGAATTGCCAACACTTAAAAATCATTCTGTAATCCCAATGACCCCTTTTAAATACATCCACTCTAAGTCTAGGATGTGTTCTGAAGCATATAGGTGATCTTAGGTGATTTCCATTAAGTGGCATTATTACAAACTGTACATAGAATTCAAAAAGTATCACAAATTAATTTTAATCCAAAGAGATTTCAAGGATTCTATAGTTTTAAAATATTCTAATAGAAAGTTAAAGTCAGGATGGGATGAGATCCCAGCAAACTATATTTATTGTGTCAATGTATTATTTGTCTTCTGGGCAAGTAACTAAAGGTCATTTGTTCTTCATGGCAAGTGGTGAAAATAGTTTACATTGAAGGTCTAACTTAAAGGAACAATGTGAAACCCCTCAAGCCTAAAATGACCTTTTTATGCCAACACAGATGTCCAAATCTCTTAAAGAAGGGAGCAGTGATGTTTGCACTCTGATTTCTAGTTACTTCAACTCTCTTTTCCTAAATGCCTTTGATAGAGATATTAGAATTATTTCCTTCTTTATAGATCTCAGTATACTTGATCAGCCATCAGACCAGGTATCAAAGTTGAATGTCGGACTCAAAAGGGACAAGTTTCCAAGCCTACATTTGTCAAATAAGAGGGAGATGGCGGGAGAGAGACACATGTGATAAAATCTGTTGGGGGGTGGGGGTTCCATTCCCTGGGGTCTAGGGGGCTTCTGAAAGGCTGTTTAGACATCCCACACAGTGTCTGGCAGAAACCCAGAGGAAAGGAAATAAGTCTGACAATTAAGGTCACGGGCTATTTCACTTGACAAAAAGCCTTCATGCTTCCAAATAGCTGGGAGTTTTAGGGACTCTTGCTCCCAGATATTCAGTAAAACTCAGATGATGAAAAAGATATATCTATCCAATTAATATTTACCGATTTTCAGGACACAAGTTGGCCATATTCCTTGCCACCCCCAAAAAGGAGTTGGGATACCTCTTAACAGAAAAGAAGCCTCTGGTGGAGATAGAGGGGTGTATGTTTTCACTTTTTCTTCCAGATCAGCTGGAGATGACTTTTCCCTCACATTTTGCTAACCACACACTGGGGTTTCTGCCTATGAAAAATAACCCACAAATGCACCCAAAACATTTTCTAACTTTTAATGTGATGCATGGAGACACCTAGATTCAAGTTCACTTTATACTGACCACAGGACAGATGGCAAAATTGATGTCCAAGCCCTAACTGCAAACCTCCCTTGGGTTCATGAGTCCTCCTGCAGTTTATGGCAGATTTCAAACATTCAGTGTGCTGCTTTGTCACATTTGGGTGGCAAAACAGTAGCACACAACAGACACGGCAATGAATAGAGAAGAGACCATTTGTTCTATAGCACACTTTGCTTTGGGTTATGTATTCTATCAGTATACAGGACAAAAAGAAAAATTATCCAGGGCACCTAGAACAGATTCAGATTTTAGTTTGAACTTGTATGAAGTTCTTAACTCAAGAAAAGAATTGCTTCCTGTAATTTTGCACTGTGGTTTTCCAAGACTGTTTATGAGATGGGCATTGAACATTCAGGGGGTAAAAAAGGAAAAAAGGTAGATTGCTTTGTAGAGCACATTAAATATCATTTTCCTCCCTATTTAATAAAGTAAATTAGCCTGTTTTTTTTTTTTTTTTATGAAGACTTTTCTTTAAAGATGACCATTCGTACTATGCAAGCACATTTTGAAACAGGTATGAAGCCAGTAAGCCCGAGTGTGGCTAAAATCCGGACAGCTATTTTTTTCCACTTAACACAGGAAAATTCAGGGAAAAATTGGTTACATGGGCAACTCACAGTTTCTTTTGGAATGCTTTCATGGAAATTCAGACTGTATTTGATACACACACCATATTTTTTTTAATGATGTTGTGTGGGTGGGTTGGAGGCACATGAAGAGCTTCAAAATCCATATAAATATCCCAAACAGGCACGGAGAAACTCTCTCATTTCCTTTTTAT
The DNA here is from genome assembly GCF_004348235.1 of Phoca vitulina. Classification (NCBI taxonomy): domain Eukaryota; kingdom Metazoa; phylum Chordata; class Mammalia; order Carnivora; family Phocidae; genus Phoca; species Phoca vitulina. The sequence continues at coordinate 2,761,541 of NW_022589752.1, forward strand.
TGTCTATTGCTCATTTGCTAACTTACTTGTAGCGTGATACTCTAATAGTCCTTTATGCCTATTTTAACTTAAACATTAGCACCAGCTTTCTAAAACACACGGCTAAAAATGATATCACCCCCTCAGAAAAGATTTTAAAAATAACAAAATACCAAAAGAGCTGCCACATTCAAAATAAGAGGTAAGACAAGCTTAGCCCTATTCTTTTCGCATCCCAAAGCCAATCAAGATAGATCAACCAACCAACAAAAGCCCAACATCTTTTTCTTTCTCTCTTCATGTCGGAGCTGCTGCCTGGGTGGTAACCGCTCATGCTGGTTTGTGTGCACTTGGAGTGAAGGGACTAGTTAATGGGGAAATTACAGAGGACTCTAGATGGTGGGTTCTCTGATTTACATTTGTGGTAAAACCCAAGGCAAGTGATCTGTAACTCTGACTCGAATCAGGTCCTTACATGGAAATTTTTCCAGGCTGTGGCAGCACCTAAACAGGCTTTCTGGGTAGGGTTCAGGAGCCTCCTCTTCCTATGGTAGCCTTTGCCAGGGTATTTAGCCTCCTTTATTCTACTAATCATGATCACCCTGAACATCCCTCAACATACCCATCTCCAAAGCAATGTTCACTAGAGTCATGTGACTGGTTAAAAAAAAAATTTCTCAGGCAATACAAATCGATAAATCTTGGGTCCTAAATTTTAGAAATGATATTGGAATCAAAAGTGGAGATGCACAAAAGTCCTTTGGAGTACACTCGTAACCAAAGCATATTAAATTGACCAATATAGGAAACCATAAAGGAGAACAATGGGATAAAGGACAGATGGAGAGGACAAAGGAATGGATGTATGAAGTTCTGATGAACACTGGGATCACATTTCAAATCCAGGGCTGTCCAATGCAATTAACACTCACTCTAAAAGTACGTATGTATTGGAACTCAGTCTACCTTCCTTGTACTGTTTTTCCTCGTGGCAAAAGAAACTGCTTTGCCTTTCACCATAGTAGAGATTTGCTGTTTTGCGCTCCTATTAGAATTCTTTTCTTAAGGTAAATTAGGAGCCAGCAAGTCACTACATGTTCAGAATGCATTTGCTGAATTAGGAACTCAACATCTTCACTCCATTTAATTGCTTTGAGGCAATGAAGTATAAATGGCTTTGGTTAAAGCAAGAGCTACAAGCAGACACACATACTCACCAAATTTTTGGTCATACTGAAATTCTAAAGCACAAACTAATCAAAAGAGGAAGGAAGAACTACCATCTGTCTCCCCTTCATATTTAGCCTGTTAGCTTCATATATTTCAAACTGGTTAAAAAGGGCTCCACAATTGAAAGTGCAAATGTACTGCCAATGAAAGCTCAACAACTGAAAGAGCTGTTGATTTTGGTAACTAACTAAAATTCAGGTAATAAAGGAAACATGTGCCTTCTGATTGATTGTTGAGTCTCGTTCCCTCAGTTTAAAAGTCCCTGAAAAGTCTCACCCTCTTAGCTATGAAGCACAGATAACAACATTTTTCCCAGTAGCAAATATCTTGCCTAAATTAAAATAAATTGTATACTATGGTACATCTATCTCTGGACGACCACAAATACGTGAAAAACGGGTTCTAGGCCATAAGGTACAGACCAGTAATGATCCTCAAATGATGAAAAGCAATCACTTCATAGACTTCAGTAACGTTGCTTTGAAAAGTTAATGATTCAATCCCCTCAAGTATTAATAGAAACAGAGACTCGGGAATTTAATAAATACTTAAGGCCACCTTGTCATTGGCAAGTGATGCTAAACAATGTTACCATAACTGAATCTCTTCTTGGAGTCTACAAGTGATACTTATATATTTTGTTCTTGATGCTCTGGATGAAAATTGGCCTTTTATGAAAGAATAGGCTGTAAAATACTTTAGATTTATTGCTATACACAAGGTCTCAGATGTTAGATTTAAGATGTAAAGTTTTATGTGTGTACTAAAAAATTTTTTAAGAAAGAATTACGCTGAAATAAGAATATTAAAATGTGTATGAATGCCATTCAAATCTTTTGATGACCTCTTTCCCCCTCTCTGCTTCATTAAGTAAAATACTTTACCTGCCATGAACACAATAGATATAGAGCATGGTTTTTCTCAGTGGTCAATGCTTTTAGCTACTTTACATGCTGGTTTGCCAAAAGGGCATGGTGTCCCAAAGGAATCCAATCTCTTGTTAAAGTTCCTTGCTTGGTCTTTGTGAGTCTTCCCTATCCTACAACTCCCAATACATTATATCCTTCTTCACTTTGGGGCTTTATCTGGGGAGTGAGGGAGTGGGTCTCATCATTTTCTTCTAATGAGTAAGCTTGAAATTTCTAGTTAAAAGTCAGTGTCAGCAGTACTCAGACTTGTCAAGATCATCAAAAACAAGGGAAGTCTAAGAAACAGTCACAGCCAACAGAAGCCTAAGAAATACGATATTAAGTGTAATGTGGGATCCTGAATGGGATCCTGAACAACAACAAAAAAGAATATTAAGGAAAAACTAAGGATATCAGAATAAAATATGGACGTTAGTTAATAATAATGTATCAATACTAGTTCATCAATTGTAATGTAACTAATGTGCCTTATTAATGTAAGATGCTAGTAATAGAGGAAACGGTGGGCGGTGGGGTATAAGACTCTATTTGTACTGTAACTTTTCTGTAAATCTAAAACTCTTCTAAAATAAAAAGTCCAATTAAAAAAAGTCGGTGTCAGTAATGATGCAATTGCATCTTTAAATGCAGAAGTACTTATATCAATTGATAACTACCTCAAGGGTACAATGTATTGGCTGATGTGAAATAACTAAAAAACTGATACAAGCTCTTTAGAAATAATACTATCTGTTGAGATTCCCTGCCCACAATCAAAATAACTTTAAGGTTTTCATGCATTAAAAAAAAAAAAGAAAAATGTTTGGATAAACCATACTAATGTGTAGAATGTATACATGGAATGACTGGATAAGGAAGGAACTCCATACCCTTCTCTTCCCCCTACAGCGACAAGACGAGGAAGGGTAATGAAAAATATATACCTAGCTCCTCTTGCACTAATGAAGTATATAAGGGCAAGATAATCGTGAGACCTGATGGGTTTGCTGCTCCCTGTAGATCAATTGCCAAGGAAAGAAACTAGAATATGTTTTCTAATCCAGGCCATCTAATAAAAATGAAAGCAGATAATAATACCTTTGAAAGTTTCAAAGTGCTTCACATTTATTATTTCATTTTATCCTCACAAATACTGTCTGAAACAGATAGCATAGATTATCATTACCATAGTTTATGGAGAAAACAAAGACATGGAAAGGTTATGAAACTTACCTGGTCACACCATAAATAAGTGACTGAATTCAGATGAGGATCTAGCCCTCCCAACATCAACCACCCCATCTAAACTTGTACCTGGGAATAATGTGCTTTCCAGAAAAGATTTTTTTTTTATTTTAATGCTGTATTTTATAGTGCAATGCATGGCATTCCAAGTATAACAGAAATCTATGGTGAGGCTGTTCCAATGTATCACAATTTCCTGTAAAACATAAATGCTAAATGAAATGAAAAAAGGCATGAGAGTCTAAAACAAAATTGGTCATTCTTTCCCTCAATAACATAATGAAAACAAATGCCAAAAAAAAGTATTGCTTACAGAATTAAGTATAGATTTAATTATTTACGTAATTTAACAAATTTGTCTCCAAATGTAAATGAGTAGTGTACCATTAATGTTGAATCTCCTTATTGTATATTATATCATCCTTGCCTTGAAAAGTAATCTATTCTGTGATACCATGATAGCATGGCAGCTTGGAACACTCACTGCTAATCAACTGTCAGTAGCTACTTTTGTTATAAAGTTGTTAACAGAAGAGTTAAAATTCATCTTGTTTTCAATGAACCATTGTCAAGTTAAGGATATCTCATTACAACCTGACATTTACTCAAGAAACAGTGAAATTTAGTTCTTGTTCAATTTAACTACAACTAAAAAAGCATCAGAGTGATTTAGTCATTCAATGACTATCTACTGAGTGTCTGCTGTGGGCACCAGAATATGGACCCAATATGAATAAAGCATGACCCCAGTATATTGGGAACTTAGTCTAAGGAAGGGAAGTCAGTATAATTAGGTACAGAATCACAAGACTTGAAGGGAATATCAGAAACCCTCTTGTTATTCCTTTTCCTTCTCCCGCTTAGAACTATAAATGAGCCCAAAAGGTAATTAAAGTTCTGGGAAGGTTATTCAGAAAAGATAATTCACAAAATGGTCCTTGGGAATATAATTCCAGAGAATTTAACCAGGTTTCATTAGAGGGTATCAACCAATAATGGATCTGGATGCTGATTTATTTTCAGCTTGAGTGAACATTTGAGAACAATAGTTACTTTGAGGTCAACTTCCAGAACAACATCAAAAAGATACAAGTCATTTCTAGTTTAGGTTCAAGGATTTGATTTAAGAAAGTGTTTTAAGTCATCAAGTATATCTCATGACACACTAACATCCGATATTGCACCATTCATGAATAACTGCTTATTAACTAACATAACCAGAGAAAGTACAGATTTGAGAATGAAAGTCAAAAGAACCATGGGGTTGGGGAGGGTGTGGTATGGCAAGGAACATGGACCTACATTTAAAGCAAAGTTCCAAGAGAGTCCTTTCCTGGCAAAGTCAAAGATGAAGTTGGGATTTGACTCTGGATAATTTCTAAGTGCTATAAATAATTCTAGGTTTTTAAACTATATTTGAGGATAAACATAAAGTGGATCCCATAACTTTATTCTATGACAATAAATTCAGTTGAATATGCCACAATGATCTAAACTGTTCAAGAGAGAACAAACTTGAAACAGTCTAATGTCATAACCAAATAGAGTTGAAGTTGAAGTACAATCATCTCCATAATCCTTGATCCAAAAAGTATTTTGGGGGAGAGGGAGAGGTAGTAGAATGCCAGAATCTTAATAATTGTAACTTCTGCTCATTTTCAAGTGTTTTACACAAGCAAAAATACCTATAAGGAGTAATGCCTAAACATCGAGAGGTTACTTAAAGTTTACTCAAACTTTTTGAAAAAGCCAAATTGGGTCACAAATCCTGAGAGACATAGTTTGCCTCTGTCCTTTCTAGCTTTAACTATATGGAAAAGAACAATAATCAGAAAAAGTATCATTCATTTTTAATAATTCTCCCAGATCCTTCCTTATCATCTAAAAATTAACCAGCTTCACTCTTATGTCTGAGGAAGTGAGAATTCCAGGAATTTTGACTGTCTGGCTCAGTGTACCCAAGCTTCACAATTTCCAGGTAACTTATGTAATGTTACTGGGAGTAGCAGAAGAGAAACAAAACAACTGTACAAAAAGCCTTAAGGGATTTTTCTATTTGGCTGGTTAAAATGTTCAGAATTATTTAAGAGTTGGAAAAGGAACAATAAACCACACCCTCAAAGAGCTCCAGTCTGAATTCCACCATTAGTTTATACCAGGCTTTCCAATCCAAAATTCTAGTGTATTAATGAGAATAAAAGAGCACCCAAAGAATGTGCTGGTATAATCTGGGCTTGCCTGAAATCAAACTTCTAAGGCATAATTTGGTTAAAGAACATAGGCTGAGTTTATTACTTTGCACCTTGCTCTTTATGAATATACAGGTTCTCCTGGCTTCCTCCCAAAATACAAAAGCTCATCTCTCCACTATTTGAGGTTTTTACAAGCACCACTAAGCATGGAATTTGTTATGACACAGAGCTGTTCTGGCTAGAGGAAGCTGTGAGGAAATGATCTTACCTGTAACACAGTCCTACAGCAAAGACACTGAAGATAACTTAATGATGCCACTGCAAGAATATCTATGAACATATATGAACATAGAAGTTACAGAACATGGTACCATCGGGGTTAAAGCCTTAAGGCTATAGTTTCTCATATAATTTTATAGTTGAATCAGTTGTGAAAGATAACTAATAAGATGTATTTAGATTGTCACTGTTTACAAAATTGCTGGAATCCCTCTTTCCAAAATATTATTTGTTGAAGATATATTTCTACCTGCCACAAGGAAAAAAAGTAGAAGTTTTTGTTTGAGTTGTTTCTTTTTTAAAAACTAAGTTCCTGTGTTTCACCTTATAAACTACCAATAGAATCATTCTAAACTCCTAGACAAAGTGGGCAAGGAAGTCAAGGATTGGTTTGAGAGCCTGAAAGAATTTGAACAAGACCTTCAGGCAATGACACTATGGAGAGCCTTTGTCCCAATGTTTGGGAATTTATTATCCCCTTGTCATATGCCAGGCATCATTTTTGGTGTTTCAGATGGATGATTTCTGTCAAGACTCATACTAAACTAATAAGGTAAAATAGTATTACTATCACCATTTTACTGGTGTGGGGATAAAGTCTAAGAGAACTTAAGTAACCTTCCAAAGATCCAGCAAGTCAGTGATAGAGCTGGGATTCCATACTCAGACAACCCAACTTCCAGTCCCGCTCTTTGCCCCTTTGCTGCACTGCCCCTATCATGGGAGCTTACACTCTTTCCAACCCTACCTTCCTCAAAGGAGCATAAGCATGGCCAACAGTAAAGAGCTGAGTGTGATCTTGATTCATTCTGCTTCAGTAAAATATTAATTCCAAACACTGACAGCAATAATTTCTCAGAATCCCCCCAGCTTCATTCATTCAACAATTTGACAAATATTTACTGACTGCTTTTTATCTATGAACAAAATTGACTAATACATAATCTCTGCCCAAAAAAGAGTTTATAATCCATTGCTTAAAAGGGTCTATACAAATAATTGAAATAAATGAAATGAATTGCAAAGAATCAGATCATTACACTCTTGTGCCTAAATCTTTACCGAGAGCTTAAAATCAACACACGCTGAACACTGGTTCACAAATCTCTGCATGAACTGGCCTATCCCCACCTCTTTCAGGGCATCTCTTACTACTACTCTCCCCCCACCCCCTCCAGGCTCAGTGTGCTGCAGACACTTGACCTCTCTCTTATTCTTGAAACGCACCAAGATTTCTCCTGTCTCAGGACCTTTGCGCCTTTTCCCTCCTCTCCCGGATCTTCCCATGGCTGGCTCCTTCTTTGCATTCAAGTCACAGCCTAATACCACCTCTCCAAAGAGGCTCACTCTGAACCACTCAACCTGATCCAGCCTACACTCTCCTCCCTCTCACCCCAAGTATAGTTCTATCACGATTCCCTCACTGCATTCACACAGCATGTATTGTCATCAGAAATTAAGTATTTCTAAATCTTATTGACTTGCTTATGGTCTGCAACCCCATCCTCATCCAGAAAGCAAGGCCCACAAGATAAGGAGCCTTGTTCTGAATCTCCTGAACAAGAAAGATTTCACAAAGTCAACAGCATGAGATACAGATTTTAATAGGGATGTGACAGCTCAGCAAAGATGAAGCAATGGGCACTGCAAGGAAAGGAAATAACACAAGCAAATACACAGAGGAGAGAAATCTGGAGCATGTTCAAGAAACATGGAATAATCTAGTTTGGATGGTATACATCCAAATATTAAAAAAGTAGATTGAATTAATATCATGGAGGGTCTTCAATGTCAGGAGGAAAAATTCTGTGGGTAGTAGAGAGCCACAGAATGTTTCTCAGCAAAGGAAGTGACATGGGCAAAGCACAGCATAGCATTAGAAAGATGAAAGGCTAATTTAATAGTCCAGGCAAAGGATACTAATAACATTTTAAGTCACTCTGATAAAACACTAAAAATCTTTGCCTTTTTTTTTTTTAAAATAGAAGACTCCCAAGAGAACAGGAAGAGAACTATGAACTTAGTGCTGTTAACTACTGGAACAGAAAGTACAATGTTACAAAGTATAAAGTTGAACATAATGATGAAATTTGTTTCTCTAATATCTGTTCAAAAGCCTTTTGCAAAATAAACACAGATTTTATTATATCAAACCACCCGAAGTGACTCATCTCTTTGGAAATGTGTCTCTGGCATCTTCTTTCCTCAGGCTTCAAATTCTTTCAGAAAATCAAGCAGATTAGTGGCCTGATGACAGGACAGAAGTCAGAACTTGAAATCCTAAATCCACTTCTGCCACTGACTCACTGTCTGACATGGAACTTTATATCATTTTTGCATTTGTAAAATATCTTAATATAGGTGAGTGTTTTATAAATTAACTAATCAGTGACTAGGAAGTAATATGCATTTCCCAAACAATCACACTAATACAATATATACAGGCTTGTAATGGAGTCACTTACAAAGTATTCCTGAATTATCCTGTGCTTATTTATTTCTCAATCAAGCAGTGAAAACAGAAATATTCACACTAATGCATATATGTGTGAGTGTGTGTATCTTACAAACAGTGTCTGTGTCCTTAAAAATTCCCAGATAACAAAATTGAAAAAAAACTTTCTTTTTAAAAGACACGATGATGTAAACACAAGAAAGTTTAAAATAACACTTGTATAAACTGTTTGAGTTGAAGAGAAAAAAAAAAACACACCCCAAAAGAGTTTTGTCAGAATAAAAAGAAAACAAGTCCCAAATCCTGACAGCAACATAAAAGCCAAATTCTCCCCCTTCCTTTCATAACGGCTTTTCTATTGAGCTTCATTTTGACCTTTCATTACTTTCCCAACATTGAAGAATATTGCCTTTCAAAATTCTCCATTTCTCTGCTGGCTGTACTATTATTCCTTCTCCCATTGTTGGGAGTTCTTAGCTACTGCTGCCCCAATATGAAATGCACAATCTTTGGTTTCTCCCAAACAAATATAAAACAGCATTTTTACACACTTCCCACTTTAAATTCATACCCTGAATAAAAAAGAAAGACAATCATAGAGCCATAAACATGCCAAGAAACAGAAAACAGAAAAGTTGGTGATCTTTTGCTAGAAAAGCAGCCATCCATCTTATAATCAACCTAGAGCCAACACACACTTCCCCCTCAGCTGCAACAGGATGTGCGTGTATGAAAGAACTCAAACAGCCTTAATTCATTAGTCAGAGCTTGGAGGATGGACCAACAGCATGATCTGATTGATAAAGTTTCATTACAAATTAGCCCATCTCTTTGATGAAAACAAGCAAGGCAGAGACCATACCATAATTGTATCCTCATAAATTAGTCAACCAGACAAACACTAAACAGAGCTTGCCACATGAGGGGAAAACTAATTTAATTAATTCATACACAGCACCTCATTAAGAGCAGTTGTAGCACTAAGGTTGTGATCTTGTTGAGTTTGCACTGTTTTTCAAAAGAGAGAGGCCCACTTAGTTGTCAGGGATGAAGGGCCAGAATACGGGCAAGATACATGTCTCTGTGTACTCCTTCAATTGGGAAGATCTAGTACAGGGAAGAATAACATGAACAAGCTCTCTCTTCTCACAACCCAAATAGCATATACAAGACTTTTAACATAAGTGTTCATTTTAATAGACAGATTACATTTTGTTTTTTTACATGTTCCATTCTTTCAAGAAGTAATGAAAACAAATACATTTCTTCACTGGCACAGTATAATTCTTACTTGATATGGGAAAGAAGAAAGAAAGAAACAAAGAAAGAAAGAGAGAGATGAAGAAAGAAAGAGAGGAAGAAAGAAAGAGAGAAAGAGAGAGAAAGAGAGAAAGGGAGAAAGAGAGAAAGAGAAAGGGAGAAAGGGAAGAAGGGATAAAGGGAGGAAGAAACAAAGGAAGGAAGTGAGGAAGAGAGGAAGGAAATGGATTGTTTGTAAAGTAAAGATTACTATAAATGATTCTAGATATTCTTGGGGAAAGATGCATATGCAATTCTCTCCAATGTCTTCACATCCTGAAAAGAATTCTTTACCTTCTACAGGTTCCCAAGACCTAATAATTGGAAACAGCTTTCTTGGTTGTAGCTACGCATCTCTAAATACCCTGATTGATCTATTTAATATTTATTTCTTTTTATATAACCTCTTAAAAACACAGTTCTTTATAAATTCATGGGGCAAGATCTTAGTTTCTAAACACCATTCTCCAGTGGCATATAGCTACAAGTAAGGGGACTCTTTGATGTAGCTGATACCAATGATGGAGCAGGAAAAATATAAGGTGAGCCTGGAACACCCTGTTGTACCAGAGAATAAGAAAGTGCTAAAAAAAGGGGGTGGGGGTAAAGGTATCTCAAAAGGACACAGGAATCAACCTGATGAGTTCCCAGTGGCCAAAAGAGAAACAATTTGAGCAATAAAAAAGATATTATTAGACCACAAACCATAAAATAAAAATAAATATCCATGAGTCCAAAATGATAGAATTAAGAAAGTTTTGATAAAAATTAATCAGTGAATATGTAAACGAAGAATAAGGAACAGCTCTTCCTCATAGAGAAGTTCCAAGTAAATATAAGGAAAAAGAGGGAAATACAAAATTACCATTAGAACACGACAGTAATAATTGTTGCAAGCAAGATCCACTGATGGGTACTACAATTAGTGGGTAAAATTTGAAGAAGAAATACGACATTTTCACAGTCTCTTGTATTTCCTCCAAGATATTTATTAATTCACTAGGAAAAAGAATAAATTTACAGGGGATAAACGCAGCAGATAGCACCTTAACAAAGTGATCAAGACTAACATAAACATAGTGTCATAAAACAAAATGTGTCCCCTCATGTGATGTCCTGAGAAAAACACATCACTTCTGTGGTATTCTAGCCAAAAATGCATAACGTCCATCTGATTATGGGAAATCAACCCCGATCAAGACACTTTCAACAAAATATGTGATCATTACTCATCGAAGTTCAAGGTCATGAGAGACAAGGAAAAGCTGAAGAACTGTCACATCTTACAGAAGACTAAGGAGATCCAACAGTTAAATGCAATGTGGGATTCTGGATTGGATCTTGGATCAGAAAAATAACATTAGTAAGAAAACTAGTGAAATTAGAATAAGGTCTATATTTAGTAATAGCATTGTATCAATGTTAATTTCCTGGTTTTGATTATTATACTATGGTTATGTAAGTCATTAAGATAAGCAAAATCTGGATGGAAGGCTGCAAGTAAACTCTGTATTAACTTTTCTGTAAGTCTAAAATCATTTCAAAACAAAGTTTTAAAAAAGTCATAGGTCAAAAGGAACAGGGGATAGTGTGAGGGACTGTAAAAAGAAGCTAATAAAACTCACTGTAGAACCACCAAGGTCTAAGTGAACAGTCATCAAGACTAAGTGTTCAGTCTTGAACAACAACATTTTGAGTTCCCCGAATTAGAAATTGCAAGTTTTCTCCAATGAAATTACAGGGGAACATACAGCAAATGTTTTATTTTCTTTAATTCCAGGGATGTTTCCCTGTGGCTTTGCTTCATAGCAGTCTTTTTAATTTAATTAATAACCAGTTGAGTTAATTTAGCCATTTTATAGCCTAATTTTCGTTTAGAGCTATTCTGATCATTATGGCACAATTTAATAATTTCAACACTTATGTCTTTAAGCTATGAATTTATCAGACTCTAGGTCATGTCAGCAGTTCCATTGTGCTTATATTTACAGGACTAAATGGTAAGTCTTCTAAATATCAACCCCAGGACAGACTTTAGGGTCTTGAAAATAATATCTTCAAAATATAAATGTGGACATTTTTAAAAATTTAAAAATTACAGGTCACTAAAAGGATCTTCACTGAAACCTATACCTAATTCACAGGTATATTTTTGAAAGTAAAAATAGCTATCAACAGGGGCACCTGGCTGGCTCAGGCAGTAGAGCATGCGACTCTTGATCTTGGGGCCATGGGTTCAAGCCCCACTTGGGCAAAAAGAAAAAAAAAAAAGAAAAAGAAAAAGAAAAAGAAAACAGTTATCAACAAAATATGCAAATGTAACTACTTTAGGAAGAATTAATAATATTCCACACAAATACAAGCACGCCACAGTCTCCTTCATGACTAACCTAAAATTTAAAGTATATGCACATTATTTTCAAAATATCTACCATGTTTCCAAAATTGATGTCAAATGCAAAAATAATAGAGAACTATGAAAATAAATTGTGTACATAAACACTCCTCGTCCCTTTTGTTCACGATGGCTAATGATGTGAAATCTTCCTCTACTTTTCTTTTTTTTTTTTAAACAAAGTCTCATCTTTTTTGATTTCATATCTACCTTGATGAGTATATTAGAAAGCCTAGCAAACTGAGCCTCAAGCTAATCCAAACAAGGTGCAATTACAATATTTCCAACCACCCTGTCTGCTCTCACTTTTTTTTCGTACTGCATCTAAGATAAGATGAGGTGCAGGTGAGAAAAAAAGATCAAAACTATTTAAAGTATTACCTTTCAATCCTGGGGGTTGCAAATTGTGCATAGAGAGAAGGCAATGCAGATAAGGAGAAACAAAAAACCAGAATCTTTGTGGGGGACTTTAGGATTTACTTGTAGCATTAGTACAACAATTTTGAGATTTGAATATGTCATAAACCTATGCCTAAGTCTGGATAAGACAAGAAACTCCATTGTGCCTACTTGTTTTTGTTTTTTTGTAAGCTTCAGAAACAACTGCTCAAACTGCTAAATTAGATCAATATCTGTATAATATCAGTATCGAGCTCAAACAAAAAGCTTGCAATGTGCAAAACCTTGAGTTATATCTGGAACAAAGAAAGAAGCCGTAGAAACAACAGAGACAGTGAAGTGGAAACTCGCTGGAGGAATAGAATCAATATAAGAGAACAGATGTCATGAAAATTAAAAATAAGAAAAAGGTGGTAGTTTCTTGTGATGTTATTGAATTAGGTCACAATTTTTAAAAAGTAAGAAGAGTCAATATGCATCATGCTTTTAGAATGGAACTTCTTTTAAATATGTCCATATTTAGCCATGAGGTAGATAAACCTAACCATAAGAACTTTGTAAACACACCCAGAGAAAACAGGTGCTCTAATAACAAGAAACTACTCATGCTGTCATACCACTGTTACACAGCTAAGTTCATCAACATCTGAGGCAACCAACCAGCCAAGTGGATCAAAAGCCATTTTTTTCTTTATTTTACAGGCAATTATTACACAACTTCTCAAACATATATGCACCATGAGTCCATCAATTTTTATGTAAAATACTGTCCTAATAGCATGTCATTCAGATTAAAACTGTGTCACTCCTATACCTGGAAGGCCAGGTGTTGGGTGTCTGTGGGGGCTGAGGGGCAGCAAGCAGATATTCCTATATTCCTAGCATTTCCTATTTTCCCTTTTCCTCAACCAGTTCCCACAGCTCTATCCAGCCCAGCTGAGGCACACATTTACTACACTTTGTTCTAAGCATTTCATACATATTTACTAATTTAATCATCAAAAGAACATTATGAGGTAAGTTCATTTATTACAGATGAGGAAACTGAGATATAGAAGCATTAAGCAAATCATCCAAGGTCAAGCTGGGATTAAATTTGGGATTTTGGGTCCCACGTCTGATTCTTTTTCTTTTTCTCTTCTTTATTGAAGAAGAGTTGACACACACTATTACATCAGTTTCAGGTGTATGACATAGTATGCTGTGCTCGTCCCAAGTGTAGCTACCATCAGTCACCATACAACCCTATACATTATGCTGTGCTCGTCCCAAGTGTAGCTACCATCAGTCACCATACAACCCTGGCACAATGCCATCCACTCTACTCCCTATGCTGTGCCTTTTATTCCTGGGACTTACTCATTCCATAATTGCAAGCCTGGACCTCCACTTCACCTGTTTTGTCCATTCCTCCAACCCCCACAGCTGATATTCTTAAGCTTCTACCGTCTCTTCTGTAGTTTGGGGAATTTAAATGTTATCTTATGGAGTAAATGAATGGTACCAACCCATGACTCACATAACTCACCCTGAGTTGAAAGCACTATAAGCCCTTCCCACTTCCTTCTCTGTCATAAAAACCCCTAATGTAATTCCGAGACCTCTCGGCTCTGAGCTTTGACTCCCTAACACTTCTGGTTAGGCCTGTCGCCTGTCCCTGCCTCCTCGGTCCATTTCCAGAGGATGGGTCTCCTGATTTCTATCTCCTAGATCCCTGAATTGGTGTGGTATTTTTCTTACCCCCTCTGTTTAGTTTCTATGGGTAATTAAAGTAATATATAAGAAAATAAAGAGCTAGTTATTATTCATTGGAAAGCTCAGAACTAGTAAAAAAAAAACAACAACAAGAAGTTGGGGTGTTAATTAAAGTAATTTCATTGCTTCAAGCAGCAAAAACATAAAATATGTTTTCTAAATGTGTATATCATATTTCATGTGCAAATGAAAGGATGTAAAATTGGGGTTAGTTGGGATAGTACTCTTACATAAATACTTCTGATTCACATCATAAGTGGAAGTTATGAGATATCAGAATATATCTTATGATACATTCATAGGCTGACCTACTAACCAAATTTTGGGTCAGGCAGATATTTCCAAAATTCCATACATGTAAAAATCTGTTTTATTCCAGTTCTGGGCACAAAAACTAATGGCCTTATTTTGAAGAATGGACACATTTGAGAATCTGATAAAGGCTATGATTAATTTCCCCCCAAAATGCACATACACCTAAAATTTTACACATAATTTCATAGAATCCAAATACCCCTGAATGTCATCTATGCACTCTAGTTTAAGAACTCCTATTCAAGGCACAAACAGAATACAGAAGCACACACCTCAGAATGACAGCATTTACAAAGTTCATTTGTATATCATTTTTTCCTTTAATGTGAGTCATAATTCATTATAGATACAAATTTTATTAACAGTGATTTCATGAGGACAATGCCCCCAAATCTAACCTGAATGATGCCTTTTAGACCACAAGCATTTATAATTTATTCATATAGAAAACTTATTCTGCCTTTCATTTGGGGCCCAAAGTCCAGCCCATTCAGGGATACACTGCTATCACCCTGATGTGTGTCCATCCAGATCCTTTGTGTGCAAGCAAAAGGGCAGCATCAGGCATGCATCCACCTCTCCTGCCTGCTGTCCACCCAGAGGACTTGTACACCCAAGCTATATGTAGAAGATGTGAGTCTAGCACTCCTCCAAACAGTGCAGCTTCCTGAGTGTCCCTCCTAGTGTAAACATCCTGCATTTTTATGAGAATTTATGGAAATTTTAAGAGTAATTTGAGGAAATTTTAAAGAGTAATTTGACTCCAGACTGTGTTTGCCTTATTAAGAGACCTTAAAACTTTTCCTCTTAGCAGAACAATAATAACAATGATAATAATAATGTAGCAACACTTCCAAATGTGACCAAAAACATTAATGGGACCACAGCATTTTTTTGTAATCTCTTTCTGCCACTTCATAGTAGAAGATAAAAATCTTTACATGCTGATAGTTACATTTTCACAATATTATTTTTAATAACTTTATACTAGTTCACTGCTTGGGATACCATAATTTAGGTAGTGTTCATTTTAGAACATTTCTATTGTTTTCAACTTTTTTTTTTTAAAGATTTTATTTATTTGACACAGAGAGAGAGAGAGAGAGCACAAGCAGGCAGAAAAGCAGGCAGAGGTAGAGGGAGAAGCAGGCTCCCGGCCAAGCAGGGAGCCCAATGTGGGGCTCGATCTCAGGACCCTGGGATCATTACCTGAGCCGAAGGCAGATGCTTAACCGACTGAGCCACCCAGGCGCCCCATGTTTTCAACTTTTAACTATTTCAGATCTAAGAAGCAAGTACAGCTAGCTGACAACCAATTCAAAATAAAAAAAATTTTTTTAAATACAAAAATGAACAAAAATGCTCCAAGATGTATACAAGTTTACAAAACTGCCTCAGAGAAACAATCTACAGATACAATGCACTCCCTATCAAAATATCAATAGCAGTTTTCACAGAACTAGAACAAATAATACTAATATTTGTATGGAGCCACAAAAGACCCCAAATAGCCAAAGCAATCTTGAGAAAGAACAAAGCTGAAGATATCACAATCCCAAATTTTGAGATACACTACAAAACTACAGTAATCAAAATGGTACGGTGCTGGCACAAAAACAGATACAGAGATAAATGGAACAGAATAGAGAGCCCAGAAGTAAACCCACAATTATATGGCCAATTAATCTATCACAAAAGAGGCAAGACTATACAATGGGGAAAAGATGGTCTCTTCACTAAATGGTGTGAGAAAACTGTACAACACATGCAACAGAATGAAACTGAACCACTTAAGTTATACAAAAAAAAAAACCTCAAAATGTATTAAGGACCTATGCCAGACCTCAAACCATGAACTCCTAGAAGAGAACATAGGCAGAATCCCTTTGACATCAGCCTTAGCAACATTTTTCTAAATAAGTCTCCTTGGGCAAAGGAAACAAAGGCAAAAATATAAACTATTGGGACTATACCAAAATGAAAAGCTTTTGCACAGCAAAGGAAACCATCAACAAAATAAAAATGCAACCTGCTGATGAGAAAAGATACTTGCAATGATGCATCTGGTAAGAGGTAAGTATCCAAAATATATAAAGAACTGATACAACTCGGATTATAATAAGAATAATAAGAATAATAATCCAATTTAAAAATGGGCAGAGGACCTGAATAGACATTTTTCCAACGAACACATACAGATAGCCAACAGACACATGAAGAAGATACTCAGCATCCCTCATCATCAGGGAAATGCAAATCAAAACCACAATGAGATACCACCTCACACCTGTCAGAATGGCTAGTATCAAAAAGACAATAAATAACAAGTGTTGGCAAGGATGTGGAGAAAAGGGAACCTTCACGCACTGTTGGTGAGAATGTAAATTGGTGCAACCACTGTGGAAAACAGTATGGAAGTTCCTCAAAAAATTAGAAATAGAAATACTATATAATCCAGTAATTTTACTACTGGGTATTTACCCAAAACAAACAAACAAACAAACAAACAAAAAACCACTAATTCAGAAAGATATATGCACTCCTATGTTTATTGAAGCATTATTTACAATAGCCAAGATATGAAAGCAACCTAAGTGTCCATTGATAGATGAAGGAAGATGTGTGTGTGTGTGTGTGTGTGTGTGTGTGTGTGTGTGTGTATAGAATATTACTCAGCCATAAAACAGAGTATCTTGCCATTTGTGACAACATGGATGGACCTAGAGGGTATTACCCTAAGTGAAATAAGTTAAACAGAGAAAGACAAATACCATATGACTCATTCATATGTGGAATCTAAAAAACAAAACAAGTGAACAAAAAAATGACCAAAAAAAAAGCAGAAACGGACCCATAAATACAGAGGACAAACTGGTGTGCCAGAGGGGAGTAGGGTGGAGGGATGAGCAAGAGAGTGAAGGGGAATGGGAGATACAGGCTTCAAGTTATGAAATAAATACATCATGGGGATAAAAGGTATATAACATAGGGAATGTTGACAATAATACCATAATAGTGTTGTATGGTGACAGGTGGTAACTACACTTTGTGGTGAGCATAATGTATAGACTTGTCAAATTGCTATGTTGTACACCTGAAACTAATGTAACTTGTATGTCAACTATACTTCAATTTAAAAAACTGCCTCAGAGAAAAATGAGAGGCAATAATGATTTTGAAAAAAATTATTTGGGTAGTTTTTATTCTACCAAACTGCTTTTAGTAGCATTGCTTTAGGCAAATCATCTACAGTGAAATGAATTTCCAGTTAAAAAGTATGATACTTTCAATACAACATGAGAAAGCTAAGGGCAGAGGTAAGCATGGAATTTCACGGAAAGGAAAAGTAACATTTACTTTAGCTCTGAATGATTAACAATGACTTCCCACAGACGCAATCCCGTAAGCTGAGCCTTGAAGGATGATTAAAATTTAGCCAGATAATCAAAGTGAAAAAACTAGTATTTTTTTCCATCTTCTCCTACACAATCTGTATTTCAGAGTAACCAAATGCTCTTGGTGATGAAGTAAAATTCCTCTTTAGAGAAGAGTCCCAGCCAGTACATGTGGAAGAAATTACAGAATTATACAATTAATATTTTTCAACCCTTAATGAAATAATTGATTCAGGCAGTAATCATCAGTGGATTAAACCATTGGTTGCACAATGATTGATGGTGAATTTTATAAGGGAGGGATGAGGCTGTCACCACTTGAACTCACTGATCCATCTTAACACACTAAAAGACAGAAAGATAGAGAGATGATAGAGAGATAGGCAGGCAGATAGATAATGGAAATTGAATCTAATCAAGCCACTGCAACTAATTTCCATGTATAGTAAATATTTCCTATCTTGAGTATAGAAACAGTTGGATATAGTTCTACAGTGGATATAGAAACCAGTTAAGTAACACCACAGAAGAAAAATAAATAAATATAGACTGTGGAACATTCTATTTGACAACTGACCTGGATTCTGCAAGAAAATAGCATTAATAAAAGAGAGGAGTGGGAACTGTTTTCGATTAAAAAAGAATTAGAGACTTAACCAAATTTAATATGTGGTATTTATTTGGATCATGATTCAAACAATCTAATTGTAAAAATATTTTTTGCAACAACTTGGAAATTTTTATTATGCACAGGGAATTAGATGATTCCAAGGGAATTACTACCAGTTTTGTTAGTTTGATAATGACACTGTTGTTATATAGGATATGTTCATACTTTTGAAGATGCTTATTGAAGTAGGGGTAAAATTGTATGGTATCTTGGATTTGCATTTAAATACTTCTGCAAATTAAAAAAAAGGGGGTGGGGAGGAATAAATTAAACAACCAATGTTGAATACAGGAATTCTTTGTACTTTTACCTTTCTTTTTGTGATTATTTGAAATTTTTTATAATATATTTTTTAAGTTTAACCAAATGACAAGTGCAGGGAGGCATGAGTTGGAGTATTGTTGACCAAGCAGAGAAAATGGCATAAGCAAGCTCTGACTCAAGAAACAACATGACTCAAGAAACAGCAGCACAAGGTAGAGTCAGGTAACAGATAACCTTGAGTGCCATGCTATGGAGCTTGGGCTTTACCCTGTAGAATATGGGCAACCAAGCAATGGTTTTAAGCAGAGATTGATGTGGTTAGATTACACTCTAGTCTAAACCATCACTCCAACAGCCCAGTGTAGAGTGGATTTCAGGAAAGCAAGCTTGAAGAAATGAAGTCCAGTCAGGAGCCTGCTGCAAAAAAAGACAAGGGATAACAAAGGATTAAAAGAGAGTGGGAGAAAGATAGGGGGGCCAGGAATTATCCATTGGAAGGGAAAGAACAAGAATCAAAAGGTGACTTTCAACTTTCTGAAGGAGTAGCTAAGTGACTTCGATGTTGAGATATGGAATTCAGGAGGAAAAGTATATTCAGAAGAAAGGGGGAGGGAGGAAATGATGAAGTTCATGTTAAGTATGTCAAATTTGAGGTTTGTGTGGGACATCTGAGCTAGTTACACATGTACAGCTCAGGGCATCAATCAGAACCAGAGCTATTCATTCAAGAATCTTCAGAATATAGACAGCAGCTAAAACCCTAAGAATGGACAAGAACATTCTACTCCATGATCCAGGTGTTGTTCTGTCACTACCCAGTATCTAGTCCAGTATCTAGCACGGTGTGGTGCTCTTAAGAAGTACTAAATAAATCATATATAAGATTGCCTAAGGAGAGCATGAAGAGTGCACAGATCAGTGAGCTCAGGGCAGAACTCTGGAGGCTCAATGCTAAAGCGTGAAAGCATAAAGAGGTCCCCTGAAGGAAGTAAATAATAAGGCGCAGTTGAGAAGGAGGACAGAGACCACACAGCCACAAAAACAAATTGTCCATTCACTGGGCCAAATCGAGGTACCGATGATCTTAGCCTTCCTGAATCTCTGAGGCGAATGACCTACTTTCTCATCCTAAAAATAAAGATAAGTAGCAGCATGATGGCCAGTCAGTAGACAATACCACTATCTGTGTGACCATGACCATGTCATTTAACCTTTCTATTCTTTCCTTATTTTTAAAATGAAGCCTATGAACTATATTATCTCTAAGGTTACATTCAATTCTAAAATTCTACAAAAGCAAATCCTTTGGTTTAAAGTGTTCCGAAGATAGTAAAAGCCAAGTAACCACTTTGAGATCCATTACATTTTATGCTGGACTTCTGCTCTACTCACTCTCTGTGCTTTGCTTCATCCTCATTTCCTCTCCCACCTTTTTTTTTCTATAAGTGGTCTCTAAACTGCTTCAGGGTGAAAGTGATGGACCTTATACGAACATAAAAATGACCATGACATTTATGGCAACAAATAAAAGATGACAGATGAGGAGATATGTCAGGGCCAGAATTTATTTATGCCAATATTTCACAAACATAAGAAATACTAATAGATAAGTTCCTAAAATTCTCTTTGGGGATAAAAACTAATTAATAGTGATGACAAAAATGCCATTAGTCCAGTAAGTAATCATGGGAGCACATAATACTGAACCTCCTAACCTCTGGGAAGTTTGGATAGATGAACCAGACCCAGCACTTGTGGAATGTGCTGGCCTCTTGTCAGCAAGCTATAAAGAGGCCCTCGCTTTTATTTGATCCGCACTTCTATATGGTTGTCATGCTCTTGGCCCAGCAAATAACTAGAAAATTAGTTCATGTTACTGAAGCAAATCCGTTAACTTTGTCTTATCTACACTAAATATGTAAATCATGTCAAACAGATTGTACTTTAATGTTGGAACCAGAAATCCATTTACAGTCATAAAACCCAGACAATGAATCTGACATTCCCAATCTTATTTTATTGTTAGACATTGAGAATATCGACCACAAAATTTAGTAAAAAATGATCTGATTTCTTTTCACTTAATCTGTATTAATGGCTTCACAAACCATTTTAAGAATAAATAAGAAGAGAGTTGTCATCTGAATAAGAAGTTATGTTTACTACATTAGAAAAATTATTCAAATAGACTGGAATCACCTTTCTCAAATTAATCTCGCAATCGGGTAGCTACAGAAAACAAGTGCATTTTCAAGCTCAAAATAGACATTTGTTCATCTTGCTATCAACAATCAACACACAGGTGAGCACAGTGTGTTTTGGAAGCAACTACAGAACACAGAATAAAAATACAAAAAAAAAAAAAAAGGATATTCCACACATTGATGATAAAGTGGATAAATATATATTCACTGCCCAGAACAGAGACTATGCATATGACAGAGATGACTTGAGCTGAGACCAAGAGTCAGATGCTTTAACTGACTAAGCCACCCAGGTGCCCCCATATGACAGAGATTTTTAACTGGATCTGGTTCTCTACAATTCAATCAACTGGTTCCAATTTTGAAATTTTTAATGATCTTAAAAGAGTTATGTCCCCAAATGTTGATTAAGACAAATCAAATTAAACACCCTTTGGAGGGGTCATTATATAGGCAGGAAGAGAAAAACCAGGCAGGAAGACCAGGTAGATAAGTAAATGGGATGCAGATCACTGGCAACAGAAGCTGGATAGTTAAAAGTTATCAGAAACACATGTATGCATCTTTTAAAAATACACTGGCCTGGGTAATAGCCCCAGAGATTCTGACGGTGCCTGAATGTTAAATAGCCCCAGAGATTCTGACAGTGCCTGAACGTTAAAATTCTACAGGTGATTCCGATGATCAACCAGGATTAAAATCAGGGAATCTAAATCAAAAGGTAGAAGATCTGTGGAGAAAGAACACATGTGAGGTACTAGCATGTTTCTGAGGTGAGGATCTGGCCCCAGCAAGAATTTCTTACACACATGAATCTGGATCAGGAGTCAGTCCCAGGATATGAGTACTCATGCTGAACAGCAACTAAGTGTTCCTGGCTGGAAAAGGAAATGAAAGAAGAGAAGCCAAGAAAGGATAATCTTTAGAGTGCACTCCACTTATTTTCACAATCACACAAATCTTAGGCAGTTATAACAAATTGCTTCGTATGTGAGCGTCTTGCCTTGTCTCCACGTCTCCACTCCCAAAGAAAGCAAATTCTGTAGGACGAGGGAATGTGACTTATACTTTATTGGAGTAGGCTGGGTATACAGAAGACATGCAATAAATTACTATAACTACTTTACTGCAAAAAAATCTCTACACCTCCCCCTTCCCTTTGCTCTTTGTCCTCCTCCCTGAAGTCACATGAACCAGAACAATTATTTCTCTTTCGACTTTTGCTTTCAAATATCTGAATTTATTTTTAAATTCATATAATTTTTAATTTTCTAAATTAACTGTTTTTTGATAATCTATTCACCTCCCACTTAACCTACTCATACCTCTTTCTCCACATACCGAAGGTTCCATGATTATGTGAAATCTCTATGTCAATTTATATGGTATGAACCTAGAAATTACTGATCAGGAGCTGTCAGAAAACATTTAGTCACTTCAAATTGCATTGATTTATTTCTAAATATAACATTTGAGTTCATTTTTCAAAATCTCAATGGAATCAATTCAATAAACATTTATGGATCACCTCTGATTTTTATCATAAATTTTAGTGAGTCAGATAGTCATTTATGAATTTGCTCAATAAAAAACACATTGAAATTATCACTGCAATACATTTTAAATGACTATCCATTATCATGATTAAATCCAGTATTGAGTCGGTTATTGCTTGAAACAATGAAGTACCACTACTTAAATCTATATTCCAATCACAAGGGAGAAAAAAACAAAGAATCATAACACAAAAGATTTTTAACTCTTGAAAACTTTGTAGCAAAGTATTCAAGCACGCTGACCTTCCTCTCCGCCAGAAGTTCAGAAACTTGAATCAACTCTAGTAAAGTGATATTCTGTTCAGATGTCTTAGATTTTCCCAGTTTAAAAGCTGTCCTAAAATACTGATACTTGATCTCTCTACTACTGGAGTAGTAATCTACATAATTTAGGAAAGTTGCTAAGACTGTCATAAGCTCTAAATCCTTTTTGAAATTAACCACAAAATCCTACTTCCATCCCTCCAGTTTTCACCAGAAGAGAAGTTTAACAACTGACTCTTATTTTATTTCCAGAGATCAAAGTTTAATAAAACTGAAAAATACTTAAGACTTAAATATAACACCTTTAACTTAATGAAGACAATGTGGATATATGCTCCTTTTTTTTTCCTTCTGTATCTTGACACACTGAATATCTGCAGCATAGTTTAAAAGAAGAGGTAGAGAGAATGGTACAATAGAAAGAGATGTGAATTCACTGGAAGTCCTAAGTGTTGGGTTCTAATCTTAACTTTGTTTCTAACCAAATAAAATTGCCTTGAGCAACTCACTCTAGAACTCAATTTCTGCATCTATAAAATAAGGAACTTCATATCAAGTTATTTTTCAGGTCTTTTCCACATCCAGGATCCCAGGTATACAGAGTTATGTGTAAATTCAAGTAGAATCTGTTCAAACAAGGACTCTATAATCCACCCAGAGTCTTTTGTGTTAACTTGATAGAAAAAAAATAAAACAATCAAGTAGGCCTAATGAGGTTTGAGGAACATTCAAAGTGGTGTTTAGGTATTTTCTTAAGTACTTAGGAATCCAATATGGTTTCTTCTTACAGATGAAATCTCCATATTTAACTCAATACAAAGGCAAGGGTTGTTGCTTTCCCAAATGAAATCTCTTGTTTGTAACCTGGCATGCATTTCTTCTAATCAAAGGAGAAGCAGAATACTTGGGAATAATTAAAGGGATCTCCAATATATGCCTATGCCTTTCCTCTCTGACAAACTAGGGGTCAAATTCAGACCACTATGTTTCTTTACATACTCTTGTATTTATTTGGGAACAGCACAGAAATGTTTGAGGGAAAAAGCTATAGCTACTCCCTATTCTGACTTTAATTATAGTTTTCAGGATTGCCCCTAAGTTTCATCCGTTTAAAAAAAAAATGCCCCACTCACATGCATATTTCCCCTGGAGCAAATAAATTCCTCTTATCTTCTCAAATTGTCATGATAAGTTTGTGAAACTACAGAACTATACAATTTTAAAGATAGGAAACCTTAGAGATTTTCTAACACAAATTCTTATCCTAACATAAATGGTCCACCTCTTTCTCTATAACAAGACTTTTTCACTACTTTATAAGGCAGTCCTCTCCATTGTTGGGCAACTCTAGTTTTTTGGAGGCTTTCCATTTCATGGTGCTAATATGATTTTCATTTAATTGTTGGTATTTCTTTGAGAGCAACATAAAGGCAATCTACTATCTCTCCCACATGCCAGATCTTCAAATATTTGAAGACAGTTGCGATGTCCCTACGTGGGCCTCTGATTCTCCTCAAGTTTATCAGTAGGGCCTTGCAACAATTAGCCAATGACTTCTTTCAATACCACCATCAAACCACTGGCTTATTAACCATTTAATTCTATATTCTTTTTTTCCAAGGAACCACTCTTAAGAGTATCATTTTAGCCTTACATACTACTTTTACATTTATCTGTACGTTGAATCCTGATTATTTGATCAAATATGTAAGTTACCACTTCAAGATATTTGTCATCTAGAGATCTGGTGAGCACACTTTTAATGAAGTTGTCAATAAAGACAAGGGCAAGGTCAGTGTCCATATCCCAATAACACTAATCCATTAATCAATTATCTATAAGTTCAGTTGTTCTTCCTACCAAAAATCTACCTAAATATCTCATGCTTTCATTTACCCATTACCCAACATTTTTTTTTCATGACTATATAAGCAAGTTCTTCTGTAAGTTCAAATATACATTCATCTTGGACTGGAGATTTGAATTCATTGTAAGAAGTTGTTATTCTATTCTCTTTTTTTAAGATTTATTTATTTATTTGAGGGGGGCAGCAGAGGGAGAGAATCATCAAGCAGACCCCCCAATGAGTGCAGAGCCAGACGTGGGGTTCGATCTCACAACCCTGAGATCATGACCTGAGCCGAAACCAAGAATCGGACACTTAACTGACTGAGCTACTCAGGCACCCCTTATTCTATTCTTTATTCCAGCATAGGCTTTCATTTCCTCTTAAGTATGCTGAAACCTCAACCTTCCAGTTTGGAAACAAAACAAGAGTTGAGGAGTTCTTCCTCTGTTGTGTCAATTATTAATATTATAGTCCAGTGTTATCACAGTAGATTTTTGAGAGCAAAGATCTTATTATATTTTAGTACTCACAGTGCAAACAAGATAATGTGGCATAGAAAAGGTTCCCAATAAATGTCTGTAGAATGAATGAATGCCCATGATCATTAACTCTCCTCAAGTTCATGCTTTTCTTAATAGGCCCTCGCTTTGTACCCTTCTATCTTTGATACCTACCCCTCTAAATTCTGAGCTTATCAAAGAGTTCCTGATATAGTTACACTTTTATTTAACTTCTTTTCTTTCTCAGCAGGATTATTCTCAATTATATAGTCAGAATTACAATTTTAGAGCATCTCATCCTTCGTGAGCTATATTTCTTCTTTATAATCTCTGTACAAGGAATTATAAATCAGGCAACATTCATGCTTAATTGGTATTTTCAGTACAATTTTTTTTGTTTCTTCCTCCATTCTTTATGTTTCAGCTTCAAAACATTTAGGCTCCTAACACTAGAAAAGATAAAAATAATAATATAAATTTGTTCTTTTGTATCTTTAAAGCTTTTATATTTACTTGCAATGTGCTAACTCCTTAAATTAATCTGTAGAATGATTTAAAATCTTAATACTTACTAAACAATAAACAAGAAAGTAAAAACTTATTCTAAGGAATTTAAATACTGAACCTAAAGTACACATTAGCTTTCCAAAGCAGGCATATTATAACTGATCCTTTAAAATCATACTTAGTAATTTAAATTATAATAATGCCTCAGTTATATATCAAGTGTTTTCCAAACCTCAGCCATCTGAAATGGCTGTGACACCCAGTTCTAGCCCCCCATGTCTTGCTGCCTTTCTACCAAAGAGGAAACATCTTGAGCAGCTAATTAATAAAATGAATAGCATTTAAAAACAGAAATCTCCAAAAAGACCAAAAACCATTCATAACTCTACATGACCATGCAGCTCATAAGAGGAGGGCCATCAGGGGTGCCTGGGTGGCTCAGTCAGTTAAGCGTCCTACTTTTAATTTCGGCTCAGGTCATGATCTCAGTGTCCTGAGATAGAGTCCTGCACTGGGCTCCATGCTCAGCAGGGGGTCTGCTTGAGATTCTCTCTCCCTCTCCATCTCCCCCCCCACCCCACCCACGTTCTCTCTCATTCTCTCTAAAATAAATAAATAAATCTTTTAAAAAAATAAAACGAGGAGGGCCATCACTTGCTGAGTGTGGATCTAATGGCCAAGTCAACAGGCACTAAGCTCAGAAGCATGGAAAACTCGGTGGAGAAAGGCAGAGAGAAGATAAGATAGGGGAAGTGGGAAGGTGGAGAAAGTATCAAAAGAGAGAAGCAGAGGAAGTTTAATGCAATTACTACAAGCAGACAGAAAAAAAGAGAGTCATATACCCTAGGCAGTCCTTGGGTCTCAAGAGATGACAGCTTGGAACAATAATTCATATCCTTAATGATGACTCTGGACCACCAATGGATGTTTAACCCTGACCAAACATATTATCAATTAACAAATGTCTTCTGTCAAAGAAAACATATTTGTATGTTTTTTGTCACCCTCCCCTAAAGGTTTAAAAATTAGCAATAGGCAGGTAAGCTTATATTTGTGCCACAATTCTCTCAGCAAAACACTAAAAAGCTGTCCTTTCATCAGAATTCAAATTAATTTAAAAATTAATAAGACAATTGTATAGTAACTATACCTCTACAAACATCTGGAAATCTTATTGACACCAACTACTACTATTTTCAAGTAGAAAATCACTCCCAGGGCCGCCTGGGTGCCTCAGTCGTTGAGCGTCTGCCTTCGGCTCAGGTCATAATCTCAGGGTCCTGGGATCGGGCCCAGCATCAGGCTCCCTGCTCAGCGGGAAGCCTGCTTCTCCCTCTCCCACTCCCCCTGCTTGTGTTCCCTCTCTCGCTGTGTCTCTCTCTGTCAAATAAATAAATAAAATCTTTACTTTTTTATTTTTTTATTTTTTTTATTATGTTATGTTAAATAAAATCTAAAAAAAAAAGAAAAAGAAAACCACTCCCATTTCATCACAAACAGTCAAGAGAAAATGTAGTTTCAACATAGAGAACAAAGTGCCATTCAGTGTCTTGAATCCCTCAGAAAATCAGTTTCTCACAAACTTCAGCATTATTTTATATATGACTTACTGATCACAAATTTTATTAACCAGATTTTAAACAAACCTGATTTTAAATCACCTTGGAAAAGCTCCATGTTAAGGCTCAAATTCTCCCATAGTTAATCAGAAAATGCTGGGGAAAAGGAAAGAATAAGAAACTAAAAGATAGCTTTTCTTTCCTCCAGGATATACAAAGAATCACTTATATCTCAGCCAAATATATTTAGAATATTGGCAGCTCAAATTGGCATGATTGACACAAGTAGGTAACACTCAAAACAAACCCAGGGCTAGGGAAAATTGTATCATAAGCAGTTTTGTGATCCATTTTTTCCCTTCTGTAAAACAGGTAAGAGAATGCTCAAAGATATCACACATAGTCATTTACATACAGTATCATTTTATGGAATTTTCCAAGGTGTTAATTAAAAGTTTTAATGAATGTTAATCATCTGTCAATTTCATTGGCAATCTCTGTTCAACCATATGCTTCTCTTTTACACCTGTAAGTTTTTTTAAAAACCATTACTTTAAATTGTTTTACTTCCTTAACATGATATTTGTATTAATATTTAGGAAACAAAACTTCTGCAATCCTATACAGCAATCTTCTATAGCTCATTTATGTATTTCCTAA
Source organism: Phoca vitulina (assembly GCF_004348235.1). Taxonomy (NCBI): domain Eukaryota; kingdom Metazoa; phylum Chordata; class Mammalia; order Carnivora; family Phocidae; genus Phoca; species Phoca vitulina. The sequence continues at coordinate 2,789,420 of NW_022589752.1, forward strand.
CTTCCTTAAATAAGGTATGAGTATGTAGGATTTGCATGATCATTATACTTCCAAGTGAGGATCTAAAAATCTTTATTCTTTTTAAAAATATCTTTATTCTTTCAAAGTTAAACTGGTTTTATGCCCAGGAAACAATTCTGAGCCAGAAAATTAAACATGGCATTGCATCCTAGAACCCTAGAAATGAAATTCCATCTCATTAAATCACTATACAACTTTTGCTACCTTCATCTTTCTCTGGTTCATATGTTTTTACATTCAATCCTTCATTCATACATTTTTATTTACTGAGCACTTGGAAGTACTGGGCATACAGCAATGAACAGAACATGCAAATATTTCTCTCCTCAGTGAGCTTACCTTCTAGTTGAGGGAGGCAAGAAAACTAAGAAAATGGATAGTAAATTCAAAATGGTAATCAGATCTGCAAAGAAAAACAAACCAGGAAGTTGAGAAAGGGAAGAGAGGAGGTAAGTGAGTTCTTGAAGAGGGGTGGAAAGGCTGTTGAATTTTGAGGTAGGGTGGCCAGAGAAGGACTCACTAAGAAAATACATTTGAGTAAAGACCTAGAGAAGGAGAGACAGCAAGGCATGCAGGTATCTGGAGGAAGAGTATTTTATGCAGCGGGAGCAGCAAGTGCCAAAGCGCAGGGTGGGAGAGTGTGAGGAGTATTTGAGGAACAAGCATCAAGTGTGGATGGACCAGACTAAACAAAAGAGAAGGTATTAGGCTAGGAGGTCCGAAAGGAAGGACAATAACAAATACGACGGCCTTGTAGGCCACAATAATATCGTGGCTATTGACCCATAAGAGAGATGGAACCATGAAGGCTTTGAACAGAGGAGAAATGTGATCTGTCTACATTTTTAAATGGTCACTCTGAGTGTCTGTTAAAAATTGGCTAGAGATGGGCAATGGTGTTAGCAGGGACACCAGTTAGGAGGCTACCGAAATAATCCAGATGAGAGATGACGATAGCTTGAACTCAAATGGTAGCTAAAAAAGTGGTAAGAAGCAGTCAGAATTTGGATATATTTTAAAGGTAGAAAAGGCAAGATTCCTGAGAGACTAGGATATTAAAGAAAGAACAGCATAAGGATGATTTCAAGGATTTCTCCTGGACAACTGAAAGAATGTAGTTGCCATAACTGAGATAGAAAAGACTGTAGGAGTGCTCGCTTCAGCAGCACATATACTAAAATTGGAACGATACAGAGAAGATTAGCATGGCCCCTGCGCAAGGATGACACGCAAATTTGTGAAGCGTTCCATATTTAAAAAAAAAAAAGAAAGAAAGAAAGAAAAGAAAAGACTGTAGGAGAAGCAGGGGGAAAGCAGGAGTTCATTTTTGTACCTATTATATAAAATTGCCTATTAGACATTCAGTGACATTTTTCAAGTAGGCAGTTGGATATAGGAGTTTAAAGTTCAGGAGAGCTCGGTGTCCAAATATATATTTAGAAGTCATCAGTGTACATAGGACATTTAGAGCCATTAGACTGGATGAACAAAGATTTTTGTTTTGATACAAATGAGAAGAGGTCCAAGAATTAAGCCCTAGGGCACGCCAATGTTTAGAGATTACAGTGATGAAGATGGACCAAATAAAGAACAGAAAGAGCAGCCAATATGTACAAGAAAAATCAAGAAATGGAATCCAAGTGAAAAAGGTGCTATGAGGCAACAAAAGCAAACAAGAGTTTCCAATGCCACTGATGGGACAAGTAAAGTAAGGGCTAACAAGTGATCATTGGCATAGCAACATGGAGGCCACTGTTGACTTAAACCAAGAGGCGTTGCAGTGTCATGATGAAGGCAAATAAATGCCTCTGTGTTTTTTTTTTTTTTTTTTTTAAGATTTTATTTATTTATTTGAGAGAGAGAGAATGAGAGAGAGCACATGAGAGTGGGGAGGGTCAGAGGGAGAAGCAGACTCCCTGCCAAGCAGGGAGCCCGATACGGGACTCGATCCAGGGACTCCAGGATCATGACCTGAGCCGAAGGCAGTCGCTTAACCAACTGAGCCACCCAGGCGCCCCTGTGTTTTTAAGAGAAAAAGAGAGGGAACAATTTGGAGGAAAAAATATACACAACTTTTTCAAGGAATTCTTCTTTAAACAGATAGAGTCAAATGTGGAGTCACTGGGGAAGAATGACACCAAAAGAGTGTTTTCCCTCTTAAAATGGAAGAAACAACAAGTTGGTAGATTGAGGGGAAAGACTTAGCAAACAGAAAAAAAAAAAAAAAAAAAACTGATGATGCAGGAGACAGAAAGGATATGGATGGACTAATGTATGAGCCGGCCAGAGGAAACAGACTGTAGGATGTTGTGCACAGGTGGAGGAGTGAGCTTTTACTAAGACCAGTGACACTTCATACACAGGAAAGAGGAGAAGGCAGAGTATACGCCAGTGGGTACATAGCTACGGTGACAGAAGTTTTGAGAATCCTCTTCTTGTTCATTTAACTTTCTAGAAGAAATGGGATGCAGGACCATGAGCTGAGATTGTGGATGGGAGAGGAGGCATGACAAGTGTAATGAGTGTAAGAAAAAAAAAGAAGGAAAGTGGGTTCTCCCGGCCACAGCAAGCCAGGCTCTCCTCCACCACTGGGCCCCAGCAAATGTTAGTCTTTCTCCCATGAAACTTGTTCTCCTGGATCATCACACAGATTCTTCCTTCTTATCATTCAGATTTCAACTCAAATGTCATCGTCTTCCCTGATTACCCCAACCAAAGCAGATCCTGGGAACTACTCTCGATCATATTCTGCTATTTCTTCTTATTCTTTATAAAGTATCATATTTCTTTATTAATAGTTTATTTTCTGTCATGCTCACTAGACTGTAAGCTCCTTGAGGGCAAGGGCTGTCTAGTTTGTTCACTGCTTTAGCTCCAATGCCAAAAATAGTGCATGGCACCTAGTAAGAACCTCATTGACCAACTTATGGGCTATATTTGTTGCTGAAACCATATACAGGAACTCTGAAACTAGTTATAACCTCTTTTGGGACATGACTTGAACTAACCTCTAGTTATGTCACTGAGACAACAATTCTGTTTTCAAATTCCACCAAAAACACTACCAGTAATAGGGACTCTACTTCTGTTTTTCTTTTCATTTTCTCTATTGTAGATTATTTTTGTCTCTTTAAATGTTGCTAAATATAACCTAAAGAAAATAACGGGAATTTTCTGACATTCTGCAAATAAGTCACATTAACCCGGACCATAGTCAACATCTAGGTTCAACTCTTCACCTTGGAGCAGCTTGAGGAACATAGACATGAGCACTTAACCAACTTGTTTCTCAGGGGAGCTGAATGTCCTACTTCTTTCTTAAGAAAAAGAGCTATTTTTCTGAGAGAGAGAGTGAGTGAATCACCACCAGTTGTAATAAGTGTATAAGTATCAATTATTTTAGAAATGGTGAATTAAGTTTATACGATTTTAAAAGTTACTTTTCCTTTAGGGCACATTAGTTACTTGATTCAAATGGATGACACTAGCAAAACCTTCATTTACAAAAAGCTATCCTCATCACACACTTCCCTAAATGCAAGTTTAATAATTTGTATTATTTTTGTTTTATTTCAGGGCAAATATAAAGAAAGAATAACCTCCTTATGGCTCATTATGCAGCATTTTCATGAGAAGGAAGCCAATGAATTCAAGAGGACACTGTGTGTTAATATAAGCCGTGACTAACATGCTCTCTTCTTAGCCACGTCTCAGGATTGCATTTACACAAAGTGGCAGAGTTGGCTCTGCTGGTTTTGAATGTACGTCCCCTTTTATGGAAAATATCAACAGGGATTTTTTTTTTCCATGGCTGGAGGTCTTTTCCTCATCTAAATATTAAAGTCTGGTAAGTCTTTCCAACTTACTGGAGCATAATCATGCTTGCTACTTGTTAATTAGGATCAGGGTGATAACTATTAAAAGTTGAAAGAGTTTCCTGGTGGTTGCAACAAGTTTCAACATGATCCCAAGCTTTGTCAATAACCACAAGGGGAAAAAGAAAGCAAAAGGAAAATGCCTCTCTAGAGTCCCTCATTTCTGAGAGAAGGGTGAATGCTACTGCTATCATATCACTCTCATTTGAAAGATATCTTAATACCAAAGGAGGACAAATGGTGGACCAAGCCATGTTCAGAGTGGAGGATACAGCCCAGCCAGAGAGCCAGGAGATCTGGGTTCTATGACCAATTCTCCTACTTATTTAGGTGACCCTCAATTTCCTCCAGTGGGTTTGGAGTAAGAATTAAAGATGTCCCAGTTTTAAAATTCTATTTCGACTGGCCAATTTAAAATCTTGAAAAAAATTCTGCAAAACACTCCTCAAAGGCTGGGCATTATAGTTTGTCTTTTTTTACGAGGCAAATACTCAGTATTTTGATAGCTAGTATTGGAATGCCACTTTTCAACGACAGAATGTTTGAGCTCTCACATACATTATCTCATTTAGGCCTCTGAGCAATCTTGCAAAATGCGTTGTAACTGCTTCCTTCACAAGCTAGGAAAGAAAGAGAATGAGGGCAGAAAAGAGACCAAGTGACTTGCATAAAGTCAGAATGGAGGTTCCACACCCAGAAATACTTGTCCCTATCACTTCACTTGGAATTATAACTCATCGGTACAAGCCCACATCTAGAGACCAGCTACTACATAGAGAACAGAAACAAGCAATAAATACAGAGAGAATTAAAAAAAAAAAAAAAAATCTCTGAGAAAAGAAAGATTACAAATGGCTCCCATGAACTCAGATAATATATCACATTACTTTACCACATTGGGTTTTTTCCCCACCATTTAATTCACTGTTCTTCAGAGAAGTCAGTCTAAAATAAATTTGTCTGCAGTGGCAAATTTCCTAAAACAAATATTAAACACGGCTACTGGGATTTCTGTAGCATGTTATCAAAATAATGAGTTATAAATACTCGATTTATATACCACATACCTATTAACAAAAAGAAAATATACACATTATCCCCTAGGCCTGAACTAAAACTTATATTGACATTAGTCAAGAAAAAAAAAAAAAAGAAAACGAGGAGCAGCATCTTGGGAGAGTGCAAGTATAAAGGTCACAGGAGGTACTCTCAGCACAAAGGTACCGTCAGAAACCTTATTCCAAACCGTAGAACAACCAAAACGAATATAACCCAAAAGCAGACCTTGTGGGTTTTTCCCCCCCCAGGGGTTATAACTCGCAGAACTAGTGCCATTCCAGCTGAAAACGATAAAGTTTGAACTTTATCAAAAGGTATACAGCATATTAAAAAGATCATAAACCCATCAATAAAAATAATTGTAAGTCTAGCTGCACTGCTGCTCTGTATTTCACCAAATCAAGGAAGGAACAACTAACATCTACTGGAATGTTACAGTTTACAAAATGTGTTCATGCAACTGACTCATTTTAATGCTCACAAAAATCCTATGCGTTAAACCCCATTTTGCAGGTGAAGAAAGGGAAATTCAGAGAAATTAAGTGGCCTGAGACAAAAACCCAGATGATGGCTTTAGATTCTCTCCCTCCCAGGCTATTTTTGAAGCAGCAATACAAAAAACCAGGTGGGGTGTCTTATAGGACTAATGGACAACATATATTTAAGCCATTAAGAACCAGGAGTAGTCTCGTAAGAATAACACGTAGAACTTTCCTAGAAAGGCAATTTTTATTGCCCTTCTCCACTCAATATCCAATATGTAATAACAGCTGATTTAGGGATTTAAAGTACAAGAAAAACAGAAAAGAGGGAGGAAGGAAGGACAAAAGGAGAAAGGTAGAAATAGAGGAAGGATAAACTTCCTAACTTAGCTAAATAAGTGGATTCTCTTCTCTGGACTAGAGACTGTGATAGCAATATGCAATTGTACAGAGTAGGTTAAAGAGTAATGTCTTAAAATTTAAACCAAAAAATCTGTAATTGAAATTTACATAGAAATACTGAGATAAAGAAAACTGCTAAAATCTATTAAAATTGCTAAGATCCCATTGTACTCTCAAAAAAGTTGTCTGTGGTAAACTCATGGCGGAAACAAAGATTATTTACAAAGCCAAATCAAACTTAATTCAAATTTAAAGAAATTGATAGCTAATTCAAACTAATCCAAACCTTATTTTTAGTATATACATTAATTTGAATTTTCCCCAGTAGTCACCTCACTAGGAAAATTTATTCTATTTCTTAATCCTCAAGAAATGGCAAATTCCCTAAATAATTTGAGTTTTCAAATTACCTGCAATAAGATAAAATAGTACTCAGCTATTTTCTCTTAATCCAACATTCTTTGTTGAACCTACTTTTGCTTATATCAACCCTTCTAACATTATTCCTTATGATGGAGCATTCCGAGGAACTTTGGGGGTATGAAAGTGAGGGATTTGGACATAGGCATACCTGAAATCCCTCTAACATGAAAATGATATGAGCTGGTGAATAATCACTTTATTATTAAATAAATCTCCAAAATGATAGTCTTTTAAAAATTTGTTACTATGTATGTTAGTCATGAAATTCTCTTTGTATATATAACTGCGTATGTTTCTTACTGTTAATCTACAGAATGATCTATTTGCAAGCAACTGCACCAGTCCACAAGTGGCCAGACTGGTCTTAAAGAGCCAACAAATAAGTTCAGATGCAGAAACTCCCTGAAATAAATTTTATTGTTATGAAAATTGAGGCAACCTCTGACCAATATTAAGCAGAAAAAAATTAAATCTACATTTAAAATATTTAGGCCCTGGAAATATTGAAATTATAATCTGAAAAGCCAAAAAGACATATTATTTTTCCATTTGAACACCTTATCTTAGCTCGGAATTAATGGTTCTGAAAGACTGCCTTTTTCATAATTTGGAAAGAGCAGGCACACACCAAGCTATAAAAATGGACACATTTTTGTACATCTGTTATAATAGATGAACACAAAAAGCCTTGAAATACATTGTGATTATGCAAAGTATAACTTATAAATTAATGTAACATATTTTAAATCTATTTTAAACCTTGACAGGAAAGTAAGTATGGTCCTTCAAGTAACTGAACTTAAGAAACTAGGTACTCATCTTCCTGTTACTACCATTGCTTAAAACACTTCTGGAGCTTAACACTTTTCTCATCCTCCAATTAACAATGGACCCAAGAAAACAGATCTGTTACCTGAGCGCCACAATTTGTACTGCCCTCCACACCCACTCCCCTTTTGACTACCTGCCTGTTTTATTAACCAGACTTGGCTCAAATATATCTTTTGACTATTTCGAAATACAACACCTCTCTTCCAAGTTAAAAAATTTGCCCACTGAGGTCATCAAGAGAGTATACTGCAGCCTCTACGGCAGTTCCAATGGAGGTGCTCCCGGAATATTCTGAGCAATTTCACTATCACTGAAAGATGTATATAGCTTTGAAAGTGACTGTGCTAAATTAGAGTCAACACTCCTTTATATAAAAATTTATAGTTTTAAAAAACTGAAGTAGTTTCTAGTCATCTGATTTATAAATGTATCTTAATAAGTAAAAATACAAACAAAACATTTTTAGTCATTCTACTTCATCCAGACATATACACTGAGGATCAACAGTTTCTCTAAAAATGTGAAAAAAAAAAAAAATAGCCAGAATTAACCTGAAGACTTTTTGGGCAGGGGAACTATTTAAATTGACAATAAAAGTTGGACAAAGTGATCAACTTTGTTAACTAAGCCTACTGGGAGGAAATATCAAATGAAAGTAGAAAGAATATAGCTTGTCAAGACAGAAGTCACTGAGGTCTTTTCCCTCCCTGTATTACAGAAAAACATCCATTTAAGGAGGTGTACCCTTTTATCTACCTCTCTAATACTCAATTTATCTCTCTTCATCTGACATATTTGTATTACTCCAGACAACCAAAATATCTAAATTTGGGTGAGTAGCATATCCTCCACTGTCCTATTTTGAGATTTGGCTACTTGTAATTCAATCCACCATATTTGGAATTATATCTAGAACCAGGAGATTCTAATCTATTGACTTCTCAACATGCACACATGACCCAAACAACTATGTAAAAGTCAATGGAGAAATAAAGAATAATATATTGAGATAGGCAAAAAAATATATTTAGTCAGATTTTGCATCAAGTTTATATATCCTTTATTTTTTTAAGATTTTATTTATTTATTTATTTATTTATTTATTTATTTATTTATTTATTTTAACTTGAGAGAGAAAGAGAGCACGAGTGGAGGGGAGGGGCAGAGGGAGAAGGAGAAGTAGGCCTGACGTGGGGTTTGATCCCAGGACCCCGGGGATCATGACCTGAGCCAAAGGCAGACACTTAAACGACTGAGCCACCCATGCACCCCAAGTTTATATACCCTTTAGATTTCCAAAGAATATGGATAGTATTGAACGAGCCATTTTATCTGGATGCATAGTATCAAACTTGCTGAAAAGGAGACAAGAGAAGGATGGCTTGCTATATTACCATGGGTACACTTCAAATTTTCAGTGAGATTGTTTATCTGAATAAATTCACCAATAATGTCCAGCAAAACAGATAAATTTCATAAGACTATGAGTAAAACAGATTACTGTTAAAAGTGTCATTATCAATAAAAAGACTAATGGCCCTTCAAACTAAAACTACTGTCTTCTATATGTTCTAACTCCCAATCTGTTCCTAAATGGTTTCATAATGAAATAAAAAGTGGTTGTTTGCAAAAGCACTAGATTTGGAGGACACTAAATGAATTACGGTTTTCAAAGTGAGCATTCTAAAATGAGTTCACTAGTAGCTAACCAGAAACCAGATGACTCCAAACTACCGAAAACCACCAGTAATGCTCACAAAAGACTTAAAAATTTCAATGAATCCTTTTACTATATTCTGCACTTAAGATTCACATTACAGCATAACTTCTCAATAAGTTACCATTTTAAAGTTTTAAATAAATTCTTTTTTCTTTCACACCTGTGACACAGAGATGTATTTCTAAGTTTTTTTCCGTCTATTCCAAATCAACATTTAAAAAAAAAAAGACATAATGAATCTGATATTCTATTGCAATTAAACAGTGGTCATTTCCATTTTGCAAGCAAGATGTCCAAGATAAAGAGATAAAGTGACAACCCCTTAAACGTATTGAAGTCACTGTTGACTTTAGAACTCAGAACCTCTAGATCCTGGATATGGAAGATAATTTGATGTTAATAATTTGATGTTAATTTCTCACAGTTCTTGCTGCTACATGGAGCACAGACTCTTTATAACAAATACCCTACAGATCTTTAATTGGTAGTTAGGAAACATGCTTTTCCTAATCACTGAGTCTCTTTTAAGTATTATATTTTTAAATACTCATTTAGGGAAACTAATGAGGTAAGATATGAGAGGGATAAAGAAGGTATGTTGTTTTCAAAATTAAAAATTTCAGGACATCAGTCCAGCAGGCATAAAGCAACATAAAACAAATAACTAGATAATCAAACAATAAAAGCAAACTAGAAATAATAGGAAGGCTTTTTTAGAAACTATTATTGCACATATGCAATAATTACTTCCATCAAGACTTTTATTATACATTTGTTTTTATGGAATCATAACGCACAAGTGCATGGTATTGTTTAAACACATTCACCACATACCCCATAACAGAATATGATGACAATATGTATTAAGGATAATACAGAAAATGTGGCTAAATGCATTCTGTATTATGGTTCCATAATACAGCATGCAAATGGTTCTGACTAAGCAGACACAGGAGACAGTCGTTAGTGCGCACGCTGTGAATGTATATTATGAATAATGCATAAAACTTGGCTAAATCCTAATGAGTCCATTGACATCCTATGGGGTCCAAAGGAGGCTCAGATCCCAAAGCATGGCCCTGGCACATTTCTATCCACCAATCATTATAAAAAACAATACCATGAAAACAAAGGACATTAAACAACATGAATGTACTCTCATTCTAGGTAAAGCTTTTGAAATAAGCACAAAAATTAGAAGAAACTTTGAAAGGAGAACTAAAAGTCCATCTTACATCATCACCCCACTTACAGTTTTTCAAAATTATCTATTGCAATTTAAATGGGACAAAAGCTGCCGTTGAAGGTTTGATGTTATTTCTTTTCTCTGGTTTTCTTCAGGGAGGTGCTATTACAAGGAAGATCTAAGCAATCCCTAAGAAAAGTGACCAAACAGACCATGGTGGTAGAAAGTCTTCCTGCTTTGAATGAGAAATGCTTACAAAATGAATTATAGCCAATTAAATAAGGAAATAGATATAATGTGGCTGAAAGCAGTCTTTATGGTAGAAACTCCTTAAAATTCCAGTTTTTACACAGCTTTATAAAGAATCAAAAAGAATACCATGAACATGTCACTTGCAGCACATAAAAAAAAAAAAATCAGTGTTTTTCCCCCCCAATAGCCATTAAATACTCTTAACAACTGAGTCCTTGAAAAGAGAAACCATGTCTATTACCCCTAGATGGGTGTACCCCAAGACGAACACCTATACAGACATATTCAGTGTGTTCACTGAGCCAAAAATGCAGAGCTGAGCAAGCTGTGCCTGAGATGCACAAATTAAGTATGTGACAGAAGCTTGTGCACCCAAGCCTCTCCTTGGAGTAGGAGTGGGAAAGCAAGGACAGCTGCTCCTTCGTGGTGCTCCCAGGGGCGGATGGGAAATGGGCACTCTGGGAACACATCCCCGGAGAACAGTGAAGAGGCAAGGGCCGGCCACTTGGGGAAGCAGCAGGCCAAGAAAAACCCTCACTCTCAGAAAACATGCAAGAGCAAAAGGCTGAAGTGGGAGCAGGAGTTAAAGTTCTGGGGATGGAGTTCTTGACAATTTGCCTGGCTCCTTGACGTTTTCCCATCCCTTCACTAGGTACAAGAATGGGGCACACTCAAGGCAAAAGGCTGCTGCAGCTGGAAGCTGCCACAGAACCTAAAGTGTGGAAATGTAGAAACATCCCCATCACTGAATTGTAAAACCGCAGGTCATTTACCATCCATATTTGGGCTCAAATCAGTTCCCAGGCGTAGTTCTAACGGCAATTTAGCCTAGATGGTGTGAAGCCAGGGCTCGCTGGAAGACCCCTTCTGCAAAATCATATTGCTATATTTTCCCATCCCTAACTACTAGAAGAGCCAGAAATTCTAAGTCTAGTAAACGTTCATGAAAAACAATCCTTCATACGTTTCTATTTAAAGAACAAATACTCCTGGGTATAGTTAAGTAAAAAAAAAAAAAAAAAAAAGATAAATTTGTATTTGCTTTCTTTTGTGAAAAGAACTAGGACAATAAAGGAGCCTAGCATGTTTGGGGTAGACACTGGGTGATTTAAAAATGGTTAAAGATGGGACACACCGACAGATTAACTTGGCTTGCTTTTCCGATTGGACTGACGTTGGCATGACCATGGATTCTGTGATGAGGAATTAAGACTCTCAACGGACTCTTAAGGTTTAAAACTTCCCCGGTACTATATTATTATGTTTGTATTTACACCTGGGTAAACACTGTCACTGTTGCTAGAGCATGAAGTATGAAAATCATACAGAAAAATAAGGCATCTGTTGTAACCACTTCTGCTGTTTTCCTTGTTCTAAAATTTGCCTCGTAGCAAGTGCAATAGAACAAAGTTCTGTTCCTGATATAACAATTCCATAAAGCTATTCTGCTTTTGAAAACCATTCTCCACCAGGGCTTGTCCCAGCTACTCTATAAGCGACTGACAATTGCTTCACTCCCCCAGGATTTCTTCACCCCTCCCAGATGCCACCAAAAGAATCACAGAAAGTCTCTCAGTAGCACTTTCCTTCTCAGCGGGAAGCTGTACTGTTTGTGATATCCATTTTGATACAAACCTAAATTAGGCCTCTGGAAATAGGTAATGCATAAAAAGAAGCATTTTGTGTCACCAAATTATTATTATAGGTTACGGTTAACCCTTGGAAGATAGAGGTGAGCTCTGCAGCTCCCCACTGAGGTGACTATTTGTCATGAAATCACAGGCCCTACCTCAAAAGATGTTTCAGGTGAGCTTGTGAGAAGGCAAACTATCTGGTTGACCTATAGGATTCTGATAGCTAGTTTAAGTGGGGAAGCTACGAGAAATGCCAGTTAAACAAAAGGATCAGCACAGCATGGGGAGCCAGCAGTCGGCTAGCACAAGTTTAACAGCTGACAGAGCCTAGAGATGGAGGGAAATGAAAACAGATCAGAATATTTTACTATCAGACAGATTTAAGACTCTTCTCTTTGAAAGCTCTCCTTGCAAAGCCATGCAGAGGGGCAAAAGTTCAGAGCTACGGCTTTTTTAAAGGTTGCTTGTGATAAAACTATTAACTAGTCACATGGAGTTAAAATAAATTAGAATATTGAATATACTGATGCTTCTATTTCTTCATACAGTTCAGATGGTAAATAAATTTTGTTTTGAAATTCCTTGCACACAAATTTAAATTTCTGGTCCATAATTAAGATGCAAAGAAATCTAAGAACTCACCCTAAAACTATCCCAGCATCATCATCTTTGCACCAGCTCTTGAAAACATTTGGCATTTGACCTTTTCTAATTTAACCTCTGTAATATTTGATTCTCTCTTATTCTTCTCTCTTCATCACTACATTAAAATAATCAGGATTCACAACATTAATAATTATAAACATAACTGAGTTCAAGAATCCAATCAAGGACTGCTTTCTATTAACCTGTAACCTAAAGGAACCACATAGAACACGTGTGACATCTTCCCATCTTTGAGCCCAACTCAGATCACTTTCCGATTAAAAATTGTACAAGAATCATCATGCCATACAATAATAACTCAGCTTTTCCTTCTTCTCCATGCATTTTTATTCTGTTTTGGTAAAAATTATCACATGTGCCTGGCTTATCTCATTAAAATAAACAGACACGACTGAGTTCATATCTCTTGAGACACAGTAAACACAATGCAAAATGTAATTCCTCAAATTGGAATAACTGATATTTACTGAATAAATAACTGAATAATTAAAGCTTCTTCAAAGTGAGTATCATAAGTTTATGGTGAAGAGCAACAGAATTATTCTGCAACTGGTATCATGGAAAAAAAACAGCTAATAACCAAAGTTTTATAAGTTTAGTAGACTATGGATACCAGCCAAATTTCATAGCTACACCAGAGCTTTTAGCTGAGTTGCTAAATTTGAAGGCAGAGTAAATGTTCTTCTCCCTTTTCCTAGACAAAACCCATAAAATAATAGGTTCTTTTTAATGTCTAAGAATGTTGTTTAAGTCTCATTCTAGTCAGCAACGAGATCTTCAGTCTCAGAAAAAGCCTAGTCAATCACAATAAGCTGCAGTATATAACATTTTAACATCAAAAGTCCTGGAATCACTCACTTCATAGTGAGGCCATCCTACGATCCCAATACAATCTCATTCAAGGAATTCCGACTAGCTAATTGCTTGGCATCCACAGGATATCCAGATATCATCTGAATTCCAGCTACTGAAATTAAATCCCCTATGTTTCATTTTCTAAAATAATCCCTCAATTCAAATATCCAACAGCATGACATCGGGTCACAGCTAAAGCACCTCGCTGTTGACAAGACACTCTCTTGAAAGTTTCTGCAGGCTAGGTGTCACACATGGTACATACCTGTGAGATCCATTCCCTGGGAAGTCGCTTTTGGTGTAGCTTCCTCCTTAAAAATATTCCTACACCCATGCTGATTTTGTATCTGTTCAGTTCAAATTTAGATTCATTGGTACTTTTCCATAGTTACATTTCTTGCTCAGTTGATATGTCCTTTTATTTATTCTGAAGTTTTCGATGTAAGACAAACAGGAATACCACCTTCTAAAATTACTACTATCCTACCATCCTCTGATGGAACATTAGTGGGAAGCAATATTCTCCAAAGCTATGAAGCATACACTGCCCTAAATTACATTGCAGTCGCTGCCCTGAGCTCACACATTTTTGAATAGAAAGGCTCCCAGGGATCTCTCTGTACTGACTGCATTTACTGCTTTAAAATATTTTTAACCCAGACGCTGAAGTGCCAGCCTTGCAGTTCCTCATGATAATCCCAGCTTGGGTGGCTGTTCTTAAGGGAAAGCATTCAAAACATTGTAACAGTGCATCAACTTTGACCCTTTTCACTTAAACATGAGACTCTTAAAAAAAGTTTGAATTCCAGAGAGAATCACTGAACTTTGACCTGCTTAAAATTAGTTTTGTTTTAGTGCCTTCATGGTGACTCAACAGGCCAATTTTCCAGACACTTAAGACGTTTCTGCCCCTGAAGATTCCAGTTCAAGTCCACAGCTATGTTTGCTGGTCAGATCAGAACACTTTGTCCCAGGGTTTCAAGCAACAAATTCCCAGATCTCCATCTCTTTGCCAGATGTTGGCATTAGTTGGTATTAAACTGGATCTAAATGCGCACACACACACACACACACACACACACAGACACACACACACACACACACACACACACACACTATTCACAATCAGACGATAGGCCCTATTTTTCTTTTCTTTTTTTTCACATACAGCCTTTTAGGAAATAAAGTTTTCCACTCAAAATTCAGTCATGGAGAAATGTTTATCAGGATTATATAAACATTACTTACTAGCCTAATTCCTACAAGAATAAAACTCCTAACTTTTGGTAAGCAGTACTATGCTCATTTATAATACAAGCTTTCTGAATCTACTTTTCTTATTGGGCAACAAAAAAGCTACTGGGATTTTATTTTATAATCCATTACAGATTTTTAAATTTTCAGTGAATAATTATATTGTAAATGAACATTATCACAATATTATGCTTTCCTTCAATGGAATTTCAAAAACAACATTTGTTGTGAAAAACCCATGACAGTTAATAGGTAAAATAAAGTTACCAAAGAACTAAAGGTGTCATACAGTTCATTGTTTGATTTAGTACCTCAAAACTGCTCCCCCTTTTACCTAAACTAGCTTTTTTTGCAAAAACAAAACAGCACCCAATTTCATTAATACAATCTAAGATGTTAAATAAGAAGGAAGTAACTATTAGTCTAGAACAATTCCGGCATAAACGCTGTGCTTTAAAATTTTTAGAATAGTTGAGGATAAAGGCATTCAGGAAATTTAGTACATTTAGTACTACAAAACCAGTAAAGAAGAAATGCTATCATAGCTAACCAGGATAAAAGAATCAGTATAACACAAATCAGTCTACAAAACTTACATACAAAACATACATACTTAAACAAGAAAACTTTATTGTCTCCAAGAGGTGTGTTAGCGATACTGGAAAGTAGCACAAAAGTGAATACGAGACCTTCATATTCGAACATGGCTTTGCACTTAAATCTATCAATTTTCGAAGAACAACCGGTGACGTTCTTGAAATACAGGCATTTGATCCCTATCGTTAATGTGCAAAGCTGGAAGTCAGAAGCAATAGGGTACAGTGTCACAAAAACTGATCACAGAAAAAATTTATTTGAATTGTTTTCTCTCTCATTAAACAGCACTAATTCCAATTCTAATACTCAGAAAATAAAAACTACTCAACTGAGTCTCTCTGGCAATTATTTCTTTCATTTCCTACCCATTTGAGAAAGAACACAATAAAGATGTTCAACTGGGGGTATATGGTGAATGTTTGGATACATACATTACTACTTCATTTTTATTTTATTCATAAATCATTCAACACATAACATTGTGTGAGTGGTACCAAATGGCCACAAATTTCTTAAATTGAGAAAACATTTGGAATTCAATTATTTTACATTTCAAGCACATGTAACTGGGTTCTTTACTGATGGTTAAGAAAACAAGCACTAATAGTTTTAAAAACTGAGTCAATTACTTATGTGAAGAGGTCAACTAAAATGAAAATTTCAAATGCTACCAAATAGTACCTTCAAATGACATGAAAATAAGTATGAATTATGTAAGATGCTAATAAAAACACACATGTTTACAGATAAGACAGTGAATGGTAGTATTTAGATAAAATTATACAGAGACATTCCCACATAGGGACCATTATCTGAAGAATCTGCCAACATAGGATTAGTATTGTAGTTGCTTTAATCCTTTAATTGTCTTAATAATAAAATATGCTACTAATTGTGTAAGGTATTTTGGCCTTGCATTCTGAAAGACATTATTTGCATTTTTCTTTGTATACGTTGTAAAAACTAACAACCAGTGTCATTAAAAAGTAATGTGACTGGTTTTTATACAAACATACCATGTCATCTACATGTGCTTTCCCTTCATAGGGCTCCCCTTAGAACACCACTCGCTTACCCTGAAGATGCCATCAGCCACAGTATTTCTACCACCTTCTGAAAGTGCTTTCTAAGTCTGTAACACACACACATGCATACACACTTCGAAATATCCTCAATGGTGACAAATTTCATAATTTGAAAGTCAATTTTAGCCATTTTCATCATTTCAGAGAGACATTTATAGCCAACTCTGGTGAATAAAAAAAGGATGATGAATCTTGGTATAAAATACGAATAGAAAGTAATGAGATGGATGTTTTAGTCAGGCTTGCAAATGATTCAAAAGACAATTCTGAGAGGAAGTTTTCCAAAATGTTTTGAACAAGGGCATCATTGGAATCAGGGTTTTGCTTCTCTGGGTGACAATTTTGAAAAACAACATTAATATGAATGCATAAATTATAGCACAATTGTTGTTTTTAAAAATCAAACTCGGTACTTTTCACTCATACTCTGCAAATATGAAATAAGCAGATATGCATTTTCATTAGGATGGTTATATATGTACGTTCTGAAGCTTCCTCTGGGTAAAACTAACCATAGGTTCGATTTGCAAAATATTATATACAATATAAATTTAACTCTTGATCTTTCAATAAAGAACAAAAACCTTTATTTCCACAGATATTTACATCCAACCCCAGTCTGTGGGCTTCTATAAACTTTCTCTCCTATATACAGTCAAAACCTAACAAGAGCTCACTGTGGGATTATGCACAAAAACTGCAAATTTAAACAAGGTGCGATCGTATACTTTTTCACACATTATTGTATCATGCTGCACCAGAACACTAATGTATGCACAGTTCCAAAATAGCTTGGGCTATTACTGCACAGGCTTGAAAACTACTAAAATCCCAATAAGAGCACTTTTCAAAAACTGTTCCTTCATTATTGCACACCAGTAAAGGTTGCTTTTGCTATTTGTATTCTATAATATAAAAAAATACAGAAATGTCTATGACATTGCCTCATAATTCTGAGGTCTTACTTATTAGACTCTTTGTAGTTATAAAAGTTGTTTCATCAATATAAAGATGACAATGGGACTCAATACTATTTAATCGACTCAATTATGGAACAAATGTGCTTTTTTCCTTATGCTGTCCTACTTTCTTTTAAGTTGCATTTGAATTATTGATGAAGTTGCAATAAAGCATTTGTTACACATAGTTTAAAAGTAGAGAATGATGTTTCATGGTTAATTTTTAGACTGATAGTGATAAAATAAACACACTTGTTGTCCTTTCAAAGAAAGTCAATAGCATGGTACAGGCTTAAAAGATTGACTTTGCCTTTTTTTTCTATTGTCTTGAAAATATTTTGTGCTGAAATCATGAATATAAATACAAATATATAAGGAGAAAATGGTAAGCAAAGTGCACTATAGAAAATACAGGTCCAAGTCTTCCTGGGTATTGAAAAGATTTACACCTGTGATAAATTTAGGTTCTGTTTTTCATCAAGCAGGGACATTTCTTATTTAGACTATCTAATCACTACATAAATGATGCCCCATCCATTCCATCTTCCAAACAACAGCCAGAATGATCTTTTTATTTTTTTTATTTTTTTAAAGATTTTATTTATTTATTTATTTGAGAGAGAGCAAGAGCTGGGGCGGAGGGGAGAGGGAGAGGGAGAAGCAGACTCGCCACTGCATAGGGAGCCTGACGCAGGACTCCACCCCAGGGTCCTGGGATCATGACCTGAGCCGAAGGCAGACGCCCAACGAACTGAGCCACCCAGCAGCCCCCAGAGTGATCTTTTTAAAATGCAAATCTGAATCATTTAATTTGCCCTTGCTTTTTCGATAAAAACCCCAGATCCATAGCAGCAGCATAGGAAGACCCTCCTCCTCCAGCCTCATTCTTTGAAACTTTTGCCCTTCTGTTCTGTACCCCAGCCACTCTGGTCGCCTTAATTCCTCAGCATTCCAAGTGGTAGCCCACATCAGAGTTTGTCCGTGATGTTCCATATTCCATATTCACCCACACCTTCTCCACCTATTTACTTCCCCCATCTCTCTTCATATCCCAGCCAAAATGTCTCTTCCTCCTGGAAGCCTTCTATGACTTCCAAAATAAATCAAGCTACCCTATAACATCTCCTTATAATTTTCCTTTTCTGCCATAATGCACTGCATAGTATTTATCACTAATATAGCACAACTTTCTTAGTCAACCTACATTCACCAAGTTACCAGAGTAATCAATATGTTCCCCTCCTTCTGTGAAACTTATTGACCAAGGCACCCTAATGGCAAAAAGTCCACTCTGCACACCCACACACACCCACTTTAACCACTTTAATTGCTGCTTAATCCCAAGTCTGTTTATGTCATTTCTACTTCTTATTGTAATTGGGTAAATTCATTAAATATTACATAGCTAATAAAATATGAGGGCAAATGTTTTTAGTGGCACTAGATTAAATGTTTTGGAAAAAATAAAGGCAAGTTGTTTTTAATAACCACTAAAGTTCTCTTTACTTCATAAAATTGGAATAAAACTCAAAAAATGTACACAAATTCTGCACTTAAATTCCTTGCCAAATGCCTTTAAGCTTTCCTGCCATTTTTAGTAAATCAAAAAAAAAAAAATGCCATAGACTATATATTATGGGTGTAACTTACCCAAGAAGATGGGAAGGATCATCACTCAGGGGACACATACTTAAAAGCCTTGGGTATACATCAATTAATTGGCAAATTGATAAACAGTGAAACACTGATAAAGCACATTGTTTAAAATCCTAAAATATTTAAAACTTATCACTTCTTTAGTATTCTATGCTTATGTGATTTTTTTAAATTCATAGTCCAGCTATGAGTCATAATTACAATAAAGAAGAGAACGTCTCTCTATTCTATTTGTTGGCACAATTAGATGATTGACCTCCATCTTTCTCACTAGACTGGAAGCTCCATAAAGGCAGGGACCAAATCTCTTCTGCTTACCTTTGTAACCCCATTACTCAACATTTGTCACATGTGACAAAGAACAGACTTTCAATAAAAATATTTTAAATAAGTGAGTAATGGTTAATATTAGTCAAGCACAACAACATTTTTTATTTTAAATTATTAAGATCAATATGCAAATAGTTGTAAGGAGAATAAGAGCAAGTATGGATGTGATCACCTGAAGATTTCAAGGCACAACCTGTCAAGATAATACATGTCCTTTACTCAATAATGGAGAGGTCATTAGTGTGTACATAAAAAAAAAAATAATAAGATTTAATTATTTTTAAAAATAGCTCTCTCTAGCATAAGGAAGTTTCTGCCTTTTAATTTACAAACTATCCTTAAGTTTATATAGTTAGGTTTCCTTAGGAACCCAACCATGATTGGATCCTTATTAAGATTTCTGTATACTAGTTCCAAATCTGGCTACCTTTTAATTTTATCTATGATGAAAAGTAATGCTACCCGAGATGTATTTACTTGCTTCCTTCAAGAAATTCAAAGCAACCAGTATCTTATAAGCACACCATTAAGTATAAAAAGGAGAACACAACTAAAATGAATTTTTATTAACAAAATAAAAGATGTTCATAAAGAAGCTAAGCTATCTGAAGTTCAGACACAAGATGAATCTGGGATAATTCTTTTAAGCTGGGCTGAGTTTTGCCAGACAAATGCTTATAAACATGAAAATTCCAAACAGACATGAAGAACTTACTACATTTATGAAAGGTTTTGTCTTTTCAGGTTCTTTATTGCTGAGATGATATAAATAAAAGTATCTTTTAATTATCACATGTAACTGATTTATAAGTTTATGAACCAAAGAAAAATAAGTAAAAGCATTCTGGAATATAAAGCAGGATATGGATCATAAATTACAGCCAGATATACACAGGGGTAATGGTGTCAGTGTGGCCCCAACCTTTTAGTTAATTATGAGGAATTGTTAAACAGGAGGAAATGCTAAGTCATTATGACCTTAGCTCCACATACAAATACACACACACACACACTCCCTCCACGAGTTTTAAAATATTTTAAAGCATCACAACTGTATTCTAAAACCTGATCTATTTTTTAATACTTGGAGTTCACATGATCTTATTTAAATAGTTACATGGGTCAAACTCAAAAAATGGTCAAAATTTGTCTCCAGTGCAATTTCTTCCCATTTAGTAATCAACTTATTCTCTAGAAATCTAGTTCAGAAGTCTTCAAGGTGCATGCAAAAAATAATATACTGGCGTGCTAGAAAAAAAATTACATATATTTAAATTAGTTGTTCTATAGATACTCTTTATTCCCTCTTTATTTCAGCCCTTTTAATTTCTATTTTTGGATATTTACCACTAGTAAAATAATAATCCTTTTATTAATGGTACATATACATGATCTAAAAAAATTAGGAGACCAGTGAATTAGATGCCCATCCGGGAACCTGAAAAACCTAGGCCTACACTCTTGTCCACATACTGGGCAAGAATTCCTCTTCTCTAACCAATGCACAGAGATACCATTTCCACCACCACATGTCTATGTCCAGTCAGCTGTCTTACGTCCAGTTAAAATGTTCCCTTGGCCTCATTCCATAAAGAAATTTTATCCAAAGCTAGAAGTTCAAGATGATCCACATGATTTTTTTTTTCTTTTCACCCATTTTGCCCACCCCTCTGACAACCATCAGTTTGTTCTCTGTATTTATGGCTCTGTTTTTGCTTTTTGTTTTTTGGTTTGTTTGTTTTGTGTCTTAGATCCCACATATAAATGAAATCATATGGTATTTGTCTTTCTTAGTGTGACTTATTTCACTTAGCATAATACCTTCTAGGTCCATCCATGTGGTCATAAAAGGCAAGATCTCATTCTTTGTTATGGCTGAGTAATATTCCATTGTGTACATATACCACATCTTCTTTATCCATTCATCTATTGATTGACACTTGGGTTGCTTCCATATCTTGGTTATTGTAAATAATGCTGAAATAAACATAGTAGTATGCATATCGTTCCAAATCAGTGTTTTCCTTTTCTCTGGGTAAATGCTCAATAATGGAATTACTGTATCATATGGTAATTCTATTTCTAATTTTTTAAGGAAATACAATACTGTTTTCTGAATGGTTTTATGTTTTCATCTAACTATTAATAGATTGCCACGAGGGCCCTCAATTCACAACAGGAAGAAGTTCATGTTAATGCCATTCTCTCTCTTTTCTTTCATCATTTTGTCACATTATAATCTCATATGCTCCAGGAAATGGATTATGGATTATACTGTCTAATTTTTAGCTAACTTAACCTTCATAAAGTGGACAAGGGTTTCAAAAAGACTTCTTATAAGGGGTACCTGGATGGCTCAGTCAGTTAAGCATCTGACTCTTGACTTGGCTCAGGTCATGATCTCAAGGTCATGATCTCAAAGTCATGAGATCAAGCCCCACTTGAGGCTCCATGCTCAATGGGGAGACTGCTTGAAGATTTTCTCCCTCTCCCCCGCCAACTCCGCCCCTCAAATTAATTAATTAATCTTTAATAAAAAGACTTCCTATAAAACAAAACAAAAATCTAGGGATTTTCAAATAATACTAATGTAAATATAAATGAACACAGGAAAATGGCAAAACTGTATATCTTAGACCACTGCTAGTTCTTTTTTAGCCATATTTCAAGGACAATCTATAAGAATTCAAAAAAACAGAGAGAAAAATTCTCTGGAAAGCTGTGTTTAGTGGATGCTGTGGCATGCTACCTGGTGGCCCACATTTCCCAGCTGCCAGGAGTGTTGGCTGCTGAAGACTCACATCTAAGGCCCTTCCTAAGAATTGTCCTCATCCAAAGTTTACTCCCTTCCCAGGGATGGCCCCTATCCAACACCAATGTGAGCTTATAGAGGCCTGGCCCCCTTGCCTCAGTTCAGGACATCTCTAAGAAGCCATCCAGTTCCAGAACTTCCCAGAGATTAGCTGAAGCCTCAGGTGTGACACAGTCAACCTCTCCTTAGGCCCATCCTGCTTCTCTCAGCCCCTCAAAAGCCCTCCCAGTAAACCCACTGCACACATATTTACATGTCAGAGATGGTGTCCAGGGAATTCTGATGTACTACCACTGTTACTTCTACTGTCATTTAAACAGAACCTTGTTCTAAATGTTTATTGTGACCTGAATATTAGCTAAAGAATAGCATATGCACATTCTAGAGAACTGTGTACTCTAAAAATTTTACTGATGGGGTACCCCTAAAGTATTAATATGTCACCAAATATGCAAAGACAGCATTTTAACTGCCGACTTAAGGAGCCAGATTTCCATTTTTTGGGTAACACATCATTAGTTCATTCACAAGCAAAGCCGACCATGTTACTCAACACTATAAGGATCCCCATGGCCTACAAGACAGAATCTGGTGCATATGAGTCTATGATAAAAATATCACCTTGATCTGACTACTGTCAACAATCACGGCCTCATCTCAGCTGGTCTCTACTATGTTCTACTGACACCAAACTATCTGTAATTTCACAAACATACCATGCCATTTCTCACCTCCTCGCCTTTTTACTTATGTCGCACTGCCTGCTTGGAATACCCACCTCCCTTCTCAGAGCACCACTCCCTGCCCTACTTAGCTTAAGTCAGAGCCTTACAAAGTGCAGGCTGCTGGGAGCAGTGTGCCCAAGTGCTGGCAATAAAGGGGTGCAATGTCTGCAGAAATTTTAAGAAGCATAATATAACTAACTAAAAGCAGTGGGCTTTTTATTATCATCTGGCTCCAACAATTCTAAATTGTGTAAGTAATAAAATGGTCTTTCCCACTGAGGCTGACTGCCCCTAAAACCCACCCTGGATGTGCCACTCACCTGTTTTAAGCTTTGACTTAGGAATGCCAGTTAACATTGGACAATCCTAGTAAAACTTTAGGTTTGAATATAGATCATCATTAACTCCAAGAAATCCAAAGAAGTTGTATAAAAGGTAAAAGTAATAAATACATGATATTCTCAGAGATAAACAACATTTACATAGTCAATGTAACTGTTTCCTGAACTGATTTAACCCCTCCTACACACACAAATGAAAGGATGAAATTATATTGGAAGAAAGGGAAAAGGAATATGTGTGGTTTTAGGACAGCAAGGTAGAGGAAGAATAGAATAACAAAGCCAAATACTAAGAAATAGATAAATAATGTTTTTCCTTAAATAAAAAAAAAATAAGGAGTAAACACTTGATTTAGAAATACAGACTTGTGGGGCACCTGGGTGGCTCAGTTGGTTAAGCGTCTGACTCTTGATTTCAGCTCAGGTCATGGCCTCAGCATTGTGAGATGGAGCCCCACATCGGGTGTCAGGCTCCACACCTAGTGCTTAAGATTCTCTCTCTCCCTCCCCCCTTGCTCCTCCCACACCTCTCCCTCTCTAAAAGAAAAAAAAGAAAAAAAAATACAGAGTTAAAAGAAGTAGCAATGGAGTAGGCATGGTCCTTACTAAGACAGGAGGGCTATTTATTATAGAACTTTGAGTTTACACAATGTACATACATTATCTTAATATGTATTTAATTGACTTATAAAATACCCAACTCATACATTAATTCACTTAGAAAACCTTTCCCAACCTCTCTTCTGTGCTCTCAAAATAGTATATCACTACACCCATCACACTGATACATAATTACCAGTTTATGTTACTAGCTCCCCTATCAAATCAAGATTCTTGCAAACAATAACCAAGATTTATTTATATTTGTACCCCCTCGCAAAAGTGATAAAGTTAAATTCAAATCTGAATTCAATAAATATTTACTGAGCTCCAAGTAGGCAAAAGTAGTAATAAGATACAGGTTTCTGATTTCAAAGAGTAACATTTATAACCATAAAATGTCATCATATGGTAGAGCTCATTATGTGCCAAGGATTGTTTTAAGTACTTTGTATCCATTCTCTCGTTGATTCCTCACAACTGCTTATTGATATAATTATCCCCATTTTGCAGATGAGGAATCGCAGACTGAGAGAGGTTAAGTAAATTGCCCAGCTCAAAAGAGGTAAATGATGATCCAAAATAGGGGTATAATAATGAACTACAGCATCTACATTCCAAAGCACAAACTCACAATTATATCTCAAAGGATAAGACATGTTCACAACATGCTTACAATACGGTACAATATATAATTAAGTCATAAAAGTGGTTATAGATGTAAATAACATAAGATCAGAAGGAGAGATCTCCGGTCAGTATATTCTCTGAGGATGCTATGAAAAAGCAAATTTTAATTTGGAAATTAAGAGATGGGTAGAGTTTCAGGAAATCTAAATGAAGGGATGATACATACAAAAGGAACACATAGAAATGCGAAGACACATATACAGATGTAGACAGGAAGCACTATATGTTTTGTGTCAAATCTCTCTGCCTGAACAGTCAAGGGCTACAGCGGGTACAGATCCAGCCAGGGGAGATCTCAGGAGACATACAGTCTCATACATCTCTCTTCTGAACATATAAAACATGGAAACAAATGGGTAATTACCAGAGGGAATATCCCAGTAAGTTGCTGGAATGGGGTTGGAAGGCAGAGTTTACAAAGCACTTGAAATTGGGTGACTTTGCATGTTTTTTTCCTGAAGTCCTTCCTCTTGTCTTCATCTCTAACAATACTGCTAGAGTCCAATTCCAAGCCACCATTTTTCTCTTGTGTAAATAACATCAATAGCCTCTCTTAAGTTTGGTCTACATTGCTATAGCCACAAATTTTATTAGTTTCTTGCCAAAAACTATTCAGTGGTTTTCTTATCACCCTTTTTGTAAAGACTCAACTTTTTAACATGGCCCATCAGGCTTAATGATCTGATCCCAACCTACTTCTAGAGCCTCGTTTCCCAATCACTTGGCTCCAGCTATGCTGGCCTTGTAATTCCAAGAACATACCCTTCCCCCTGTTTGGAATCTTTGCACATGCTGCTCCTCATGTCTCAAAAGTTTTTTGTCTTGTCTTCTTTACCTCATTAGCCATTCTTCAAATGTGACTTCTTCATGGCAGCCTCCTCTGACTGGCCCCCCTAAATATATCAGATACTTCTCCTATAGATTGTATATACTTCTGTGAAATAGAGTTGCACAATTTGTAATCATAAATGCAGGTAACTGATTAAAGTTTATCTTCCCTCATAGAATTTAAATCCTTGTGTACAAGGTATATGCCTACTCCCTACATCACTGACATTTAACATGGTGTCTGGTTCATAGTAGGTGTTGAATAAATGTTTGTTGATTGCTGAATGAATGAAGGGACAAAACAAAAAGAGAAAGCAGAAATATAGACAAGTGGATCAAAAACCAAGAAAAGCCAATTGATGAGCAAATTTGAAGCAGATGGAAAAAGAAACTCTGGAAGAATTCTTTGAGTCCGACAGTGTTCAGGTGTGAGCAGTGGCTTTTTAAGCAATGGGATGGCCTCTGGTGGGAGCATTCTGAGAAGAGATGATAAGGCTGACACGTTGCAGATCCTTTGGGAGTCATCTGGGAAATTGTGTTCAGCTTGAATCCAGATCAGAAGCAAATTATTCTCAAAGGGAAAAGTTCAAATATGAGCCTGAAAAGATAGAAGACTTGGAGATAGATTGTAAGACCCTCAAAAACCAGACTTAAGAGTCTCGGTCCCATCTGTGTATAGGACTCAGGCACTTTGAATTTTTGAGAAAGGGGCCACATGATTTAAATTATATGTCAGGAAGACTGACCTGACAGTGGTAAACACAGCAGATTGTAAGGAGGGACACTAGTTTGTGGAACTTCGCAGTAGGTCCGAAATAAGCTGGAAAAAGCCTATCCTCGGGTAATAGAAGTGCATCTATAAAGAAAGGGGGAAATATAAGCGTCATTTTGAGGGATGACTCAACAGGACTTAAAATATACTTCCCATATTACCATAGGTAAAAGCCCAGGCTTCAGAATCGACCACTCTGGGTTCAAGTCTCAATTCCACCACTACACAGCTATGCTACTTTGGGGCAAACTCAATGTTATCTTTATAATGGGGCAACGTTTACATCTACATTAGAGAAGTACTGGGAAGAATCAATAAAAATAAAAATAAACTGCTTAGCACAATGCCTGGCAATAATAAACTATCAATCAAGGTCAACTGTTATTTCAAGCTAGACAGAAGAAAGGGCACAGTGATGGCATGCCAGGGAACTTATTTTTGGTGGGCGTGTCTTCATGTCCCAAGAAGATAGCCACCTATATTATAAAGAGTTCACTCCTGTCCTGCCTTCTTCTGCCTGATCTTCTTATAACACATTTACCTCTCTGGCTTCAGGTCTGGATACATGCCAAACACAATCTATGCCAACTCTTTCAGGGACCTTGTTCTTCAAGCTGATTGAGCCATTTCTAAACTTATGCTTTCAACATATATTTCCAACTTGCCCTTACTCTAATGCTGCCCCCTAGAAGCAATCCTATGTGCTAAACTTGAAGGCAAACCTGTGGCTAAATACACCATTTCTCTCTTCCCAAGAAATGTCAGAAAGATTATGTTGAAAGCAAGTGCCATGTTAAACTCGGTCTTTAAGAGTTAACAGAGAGTCATTTTTTTTTCCTCCAAGGATAGGTAATAGCATCAGATTCTGAAATTAAGCACAGCAGGAAGAAAAAGCCTGCATAGATTTCACAGAGTATCACAGGCCTCTGCAATAAAGCACTTAAAAATGTCTTGTATTGCTAATTCTTTACACAATCTCCTTTTATTTCCAAAGCAATATGTGGGGCTTGAGCCATGAGACGCACATTGATGTTAACATTACACTGCTTGAATTAGAGGCATTTTTCCACTGAAACTCCTGTTAGGTTTAGGATTACTTTTTACCATCTTTCCCACAATACATTTTCTGGCCTAACTTCCCAGATCAAAGGAATGACTGCCTCTTCTAACAATGCTGAACCCACCTTTGCAGCCATTACCTTAGCAAACATCCTTCCCCTCAAGATCCCAACAATCAGGCCTTGAGCTATATGGGAAATATGCCTACTCAAAGGTCTCTGGATCTCGTGTCACTCTGAGAATTTTAAGCAAATGAGGACAACTCTCTTCTTCCTCTGCTTTCAATCACCCACCTCCCCCTCCTGGGCCCAAGTCAGTACTCTTCATTCACTGATTGAACTATTCAACAAAGACTAATTAAATAGCTAATTTTTGAAACAGTAAAATGAAAGTGGCATTGAAGGAAAGGCATTGGTGACAGGCAAACAATCAGATGGAGACTTTATTAAACTCTAAAGAGACTGAGAACATGCAGTCCTATGAAGATTTGTTATTTTCATGATCACCAATCTATTGGTTAGCCATTGTAAAGATTTTTTTTCTATGAATACCCAACTTTTGCATCAACATGGATGGGACTGGAGATTATGCTAAGTGAAATAAGTCAAGCAGAGAAAGTCAATTATCATATGGTTTCACTTATTTGTGGAAAACAAGGAATAGCATGGAGGACATTAGGAGAAGGAAGGGAAAAATGAAGGGGGGAAATCAGAGGGGGAGTCGAACCATGAGAGACTATGGACTCCGAGAAACAAACTGAGGGCTTTAGAGGGGAAGGGGATGGGGGGATGGGTTAGTCCGGTGATGGGTATTAAGGAGGGCACATATTGCATGGAGCACTGGGTGTTATACACAAACAATGAATTGTGGAACACTACATCAAAAACTAATGATGTACTGTATGGTGACTAACATAAGAAAAATAAAATAAAGACCTTAAAAAAAGATTTTTTTCCTCTTTTTACAAGACATTCTTGTGTCATTTAAAAGCTTTCTTTTCCAGTTCATGTGGAAACTCTGTCATTTTTTCAATAAATATTTATTGAGTACTACAATCATATGGAGAACAAAACAGACTTGGTCCCTGTCCTCATGTAGTAATTGCTGCTCCCAAGATAATATACACAGACAGTAGCCTGATGATTTTTTTTTAATTTTTTTATTGTTATGTTAATCCCCATACATTACATCATTAGTTTTAGATATAGTGTTCCATGATTCATTGTTTGTGCATAACACCCAGTGCTCCGTGCAGAACGTGCCCTCCTCAATACCCATCACCAGGCTAACCCATCCTCCCAACCCCCTTCCCTCTAGAACCCTCAGTTTGTTTTTCAGAGTCCATCGTCTCTCATGGTTCTTCTCCCCCTCCGATTTCCCCCCCTTCATTCTTACCCTCCTGAGTAGCCTGATGATTTAATCCTATACAAACCTCAGGTTTGTTTTTGCATTGTTTATTTGTTTGCATGAAGGCACTTTTCTGTAAGGACCATATTTGTCTAATTAAAACCCTGTCCTTGTCTTATCTCACTAGGATTCCTTTTCAGCATACTCTTTCTTGACTTCTTTATTCACAATAATCATGATCAAACTATTCTAATCTATTTTACACATATTACTCTCTTCCTCTGCCTGTCTTTATTAATTCATTAAACAAAGGCCTTGAAACACCTACTATGTTCCAGGCACTGTTTTAAATATTTGGGATACAGAGCTGGATAAATAAACCAACCTCTGGTCTTCAGTTTACTTCAATTTAGCCATTTTAGATTGGTCTTTTTAGAAAGTTCTTTCCAAGCCTAGAAGGCACATAACTGACACCCTTTCCCAACCCATTTTGTGACAGGTCACCTCACTCTTGACTTTAAGCATGCTGATATTCTATATATTCAAATTTACTAAAGGTATTTTATATTTTATTTCAAAACTCCTAAAACCACATCATCAAAAAAAGTCTAAAAATCTAGCAATCAGTTGTGCTTTATCTTGGCACTGCCACTATTCTTTGAACATCTTACTTTAATTCCAGATGCTATATATATATATATATATATATATGTATAGCTTATTACCAAACTAAGTCAATACTTTTTTATCACTGGTTCCCAAACTTTTATGTGCAAAAGAATTGCCAGTCATACTTGTTAAGAATGCAGGGTTACGGAGCTATAACCACAGAGATTCAGATTCCCTGTCTGAGTAGGGGCCAGAAAGGTAGATTTTTAAAAGTATCCCAGATGGTTTTCAACTAGGTGACTGAGTGATCATCTTTGAGAAATACTGTTCTATCATTTCCTTTGATGTCAGTTTTTAAGTATTCAGAATCTCTGCTTCAAATCATAAAATATTTCCTATTAAGTAAAGTGCAAACAACATGCATCTGTGTGATCAATACATATTTTTCTTAAGATTTTATTTATTTATTTGACAGAGAGAGACACAGTGAGAGAGGGAACACAAGCAGGGGGAGTGGGAGAGAGAGAAGCAGGCCCCCCGCCGAGCAGGGAGCCCAACGGGGGGGGGAATCCCAGGACCCCAGGACCACAACCCGAGCCAAACGCAGACGCCCAACTACTGAGCCACCCAGGTTCCCCCATATTTTTTTGTTAATAAGCGAATGGGTTCTCGATAATAATAACCAACATTTAGGATTTACTTTACATCTCAGGCATCTCTTTCTGTGCCTCCTACTTATCCCCCGTGGGAGGCAGGCAGGTATGTCTAGTGCTCCCCACACCAGCATGTTGGGCTTTAGAGGGGAAGGGGATGGGGGACATTAGGAGAAGGAAGGGAAACAGCATGATGGAAAGAATACAAGTGGCAGAGTCAAACAGACTGAAATTCAGGCAATGATTCTCCTGCTCCCTCGCTGAAAAAAAAAAAAAAAAGGCCTGCACCTGACCCACTGGAGTTTGTTCACCCATCCATGAAAAGGTGATAATACCCACCTAATTATTTAGGTGGGCTGTGAGGATTAGAGGAGATTATCCACATAAAGTGCCTAGCACCATGCCTGGAACACGTCAGTGCTCTAGGGCTGTTAGTTTTCCCGCTTCCCTGTCCTGCAGGGCAGTCTTGAATCAAAAATGAAGCTCACTTTGCAAGATATGTTGGCTCAACAATGATTTGTTTTGCTGCTCTGTCCCAGGCATCGTGATTATGCCAGGGACAGACACAACACACTGCCCTCATGGAGTTTCCCTTCTAATGAGAACTGTTTGGTCACCCTCTGAGTTACCCCTTTCAAACCAGGCACCAGTGCAGTCAGGCACACCTTTCACTTCTCGCTTCATCCAGTGAGACTCACACAATGCAGAGTGGTGAGTGGTGCCATGAGAATAAAGACTTTGTGGTAACAGAAAAGTTAAGAAAATCCCAATAGGCAGTGATGGGGAAAAAGAAGCAGGGAGGGAACAGCATTTGGGGGGGGAGGGGTCTGAGTAAGTTCCTAGAAATAAATAGGGGGAGCATTAAGGATCTCTACATACGGACAGATCTGTTTGTCTGTTTAGTATGCATTAAAAATTATCCCTTCATTTCCTGATGTAATGTACAAAAGGCACTACTATCCTGCTGGTAGTGAAGGTACAGTGGAGTGAGGCTGAAAGAAAAGTCAACACAGAATTAGGAGAAATAGTATGCACTTGTTCAAAAGCAGTTCCCAGCGCAAGAGTAAATTAATGAGACTGAATGTGCCAGATACACGGGAAAGACTGCCAATACTGCATAGTAACACCAAGCATCGCAAGAACTCACATGCAAACCTCAGTCACACATCAAACAACTTAGCTTTTAGTAGCCATGAATTACACCAGAAAATCTTAGCAGACAGCAGATTTGGGGGCAGGTCCTAACCCAGAATGGGAATGGACCAGCACCTACGGAGGGCATAAAGCCCGGCATGGCAGAGAATTAAATCAGAAATTTAATGCGAAACAGCATCTAGAAAACACGTCATCAAAAATACCAACATCTCTTTTCCTCTCGCCAATGTTAAGTTCATCAGCCTTTTTAACGTTAAAGTAACCAGTGCTCACTATTTGGGGAAAACTATGCCAAAAGGCTCACAGCAAGCAGTCCTTATCCTGGGCACAGATTCCCTAGAGGGGTCACTTGTTTAAGGAATGTGTCAAAAATTAGCTCTCTTTTCCTGCCTCCCATCCTCCTTGGACCCTGAAGTTGTCCCGGTGCCAGTTTCCCACACTAGAACTCACAGAACCACCTACAAATCAGGGGTAAAATGCCAGTGGTCCTGTGAATCCCAGTAGAAATTAATATGCTAAGTCAGTGTATCGTACCCAAAAAAAAAAAAAAAAAATGCTCACTAGCACACACAGAAGGACTGCTCTCCGTTGCATTACTGAAAATCAGTCTGAGTCTAAACGACATGGTCTTCATCCTCCTCCACCACAACGGCCCCCCCATGCTGGCCCAAAAAATAGCAACAACTCAATTCTCAGTCCAATAACGTCTTTTCTCAGATGTTGTTCTCCCAGTGGGTAGAAGAATGAACTGCTGCAATACCACCCGCTCCCCTCTACAGTTTCTTTTAATTTAAAGTTACAACAGGAGGGAAGAAAAGAGACTTTCTATTAAGGGACAACTCCCTGAAGGGTCTCTTAGCTGACAATCGAAGGACTGCTCATGGCAGTGATCAAATCTAACGCAACAAAGTGCTGGTGGCTCTGTGACTCATCCCAGCAGGAGCAAGCACTGAGGGCCACTTGAGTTCAGTGCTTTGTGGTGCGGCAAGTTGGTTTAGGAACAGTAACATAGGGGAGCAAAGCCTTGCAAGGTGTTTGAGGCTCAAGATAAAATGCAGACTTACAGTGCAAGTTGCTTCTCAACTGAATAGGAAGCCTAGAGGGGTAAGGAAATGAAGACAGCCTTCTGTCTACCTCATGCTTTAGGGCAAATTACCTGAAGATGGCCAAGGTCAGTTGGTCTATCCCTTGTGCGGTTTATAACCTGATAGAAATAAGGGTTTGAGGCATGAGAAATAAACTGAGCTATGTTTAAAAGGTAAACATTAAAGATGTTTGCTTGCAAAAACAATGCCTTCTAATTACATGTAGTATCTATTGTTCAAGTAGATTTACTCTCACCTGATACATTCAGCTATACCACTCAGTTGCACATTATGAGTATGTTAGAAAGAGTGCAATACAGTAATACAGCACCACCCCTCACCTGTGGTTTCACTTACCTGAGGTCATCCGTGCTCCAGACGCACGTGATCCTCCTTCTGACGTATGGTCAGATCAGCGGTAGACTAACACTACGTCACAATGCCTACATCATTCACCTTCATCTTATCACACAGGCATTTTATCATCTCACATCATTACAAGAAGAGTAAGTACAGTACAAAAAGAAATTCTGAGGGCGCCTGGGTGGCTCAGTTGGTTAAGCGACTGCCTTCGGTTCAGGTCACGATCCTGGAGTCCCGGGATCGAGTCCCGCTTCGGGCTCCCTGCTCGGCAGGGAGTCTGCTTCTCCCTCTGACCCTCCCCCCTCTCATGCTCTCTCTCTCTCTCTCTCATTCTCTCTCTCAAATAAATAAAAATCTTTAAAAAAAAAAAAAAGAAATTTTGAGAGAAAGAGATACCACATTCCCATAACTTTTATTATAGTATATTGTTATCGTTGTTTTGTGATTAGTTATTTTTGTTAATCTCTGACTGTATCTAATTAATAAATGAAACTTTATGATAGGTATGTATGAATGCATAGGAAAAAACAGAGCATATACAGCGTTCAGTACTCTCCATGGTTTCAAGTCTTGAAATGTATCCCCTGTGCATAAGGGGGGACTACTGTATACATTGAACAGTTCCTCTATGCTATACACCATACTATGAATTTACACATAATTTCATACAACCTCATTTAATCTGACGAGGACTCTGAGAGGTGATACTATCATTATGGTCATTTTGCAATGGAGGAAAATAAAGCATCTGAGAGCTAAAGAAATTGCCGGGTCTTTTTTTAGTGCCAAGTCCACCTGACCAGAGCTACTGCTACTAACTCCCGGGCTAGACGGCCAAACCACTATACCACCCAGATCTCCTGTTGCAAGATTATAATGGACTCAGTGCCCCACCTGCTGCCCCTCTGTCTCTAGCAACAGTTGTGCACCAAGGCCATGCTTCAGGAAGGCTGTTTCCGTCCAGTGACTGAACGCAGTCAGGGGACAGAGGACTCTTCCAATGGCTGACTCTTGTCTGCTGGGCCAAACAACCTGTCCTGGACTGCATGACAATAGAGCTTCTTTCTACTCAATCCTCCTTCCTTCCATCTCTCCTTCCATAGGTGTCAAACCGGGATCGCAACTGAAAGCCTCTCCCAGCTTTCTGCTCCCTCTTAGTACATATCTAATCCCCTCCTGCCATCTGCTTCTCAAGGGATCCAAATTAATGCAATAACCAAGTTATTTATTTGCTTTTTTAAAAAACCTTTCCTTTATCTTTGGTCACATGTATAGGTTCCCCCACCCCACTATCCAAAAGGTTGGCTTTACACCATTTTGCTTTTATGAAACACCTACATTAGTACCTATTTTCACTAATCCAAAGAGGATTTCTGCTTTTATAAAAATGGTAATTGCTTCTTCACTTTATACCATTTCAGCTCACGAAAGGTTTCACTGGAATGTTCTACTTTCAGATAGTGGGGGAAGTCTGTACTTACAGAGAAATTTTCCCTATCACTGTAAAGAGAAAACATCCACTAATTTCTCCACATTACTATATATCATCTCTTCACACAGGTAATAGTATATTTATTGTGCCTTTCTCCTTGTGCCCCATATAAACAAGCCTAGGAAGTTCTCTTTGAAGGAACTGCTAACTCCAAAGGGCAAACATTACAAAGTCAGATTTATTTCTTTTTCCAAGTGGTATCTCTATCTATGTGTACTATAACTTCATATTATTCAGAGGGAGATAACTATCTATGGACAAAGTCACAATAAATTTTCACTAGTGTGTATCTGTAATGGGAAATCAGAAAGGATAACAAGAAGATAGATCTATAGTGAGGTCCTAGAGTTTTTGTTTGCCTTTACCTATTATGTAGGATAATATGTTAATTACTGAAGGAACATCTCTATGAATAAAAGATAGAATTCACACTTGCACCAAATACAGCATCTTAATAAAACCACATTGTCAGAGATCATATATAGACGTTAACTGAATCACTGTTTTAAAGTGTTGATCTCAGCCTCAAGGAAGTGATATATTTTTCTTCTTGGACTCAAATTAAGTCCAGTACAAAGCAAGTACGAAATTAAGCTTCAAACATTATTAATGATCAAAAAGACTTAACTGGAGGGACAGAAGAGTGTAGCTAATATTTACTAAGTACCTAGTTCAGGACAAACCCTATGCTAGGAATTTGGCATACAATATCTAGTATAATCCATGCAATATCCATATAAGAACAAGCATTATAATCTCCAGCTTTAGAGGTGAGTAAACGGGGCAGAGCACTGAATGCTCAGAACTCCAAGCAAAGTCTTGGAAGAATTACACATAGACCTAAACTGAGAAGCTCCAAAAGCGAGTGAGATTGCCTCTTGCATCCCAGTTCCTTCCTGAGTTCCCTACATCTAAGACTTTAATTGGTGCTGCGGGTGACAACAGAATACCTGAGCTTCTAGGGAACCCCAACTGGAGGTCAAGTCAGAGCCCTCCCATCCCGTTGACTGCTGCATTATTTGTCCCCTTTGGACACATGATAGCATATAATCACAAAATAACTGAATGACAAGTAATTGAGCATCAAAGATAGAATCAGGTTTTTCTTTTCCTTTTTAACTTACAATGAACTTTAAGCAATAAAGAATGAATGGACCTGTACCTATAGAATTCAATACCACCTCTCCTGGAGACACATTTTTTTTTCTGGGTTTGTTTATTTTTAAGGCTCAATTTTTAAAGGTGGTTATTTAATATACTCCTTAAATACATTCATTCCCCCCTACTTTTATCAATATGCCTGCCCAGTGTCCTTACAAGTAAGCAAACTAATTACTTGCCTATAAGGTATGATTTAAGTAGTATTGAAAAAAATCCCTATGTTCATAAATATTTCCTCTGGCGGTTTCACATGATACCTGTACTCTCCACAACTCTTTCTCTAAGGAATTAGATGGTCATAATAAACTGTAACAATAACAGTAATAATAATAGTAACCACATCTAGAGAATTAAACCATCATGAGCTATTAATAATTTTGAATTAATTAGTTTATGAGCCAGAGGTTAAATTGGTCAAATGCGGCAGGAATTCAGAAGGGTCCTTCAAAGCAAACTGGGATGTTATCAAGGGCCCATCCTACAGTTCAGGCCCCTGATCAGGAGAGCATTCAAAAGTATCCATGTAGGCAGCTAAAGGGGTAGGGGTTTGGAGGAAACAACCCAAAAAACATATTACCCTTAATTTTAAAGACAAGGAAATTGAATGTAGTAAAGTTTATTAAATAGCACTCCAGAAATGTCCCAACATGGCCCAGCTAAAAGCAAATAAAAGTGCCCAAATAACTGCCCTACTACTGAGCTGTAAGTGCTCCATTTCTCCCCCTTTAAATATAAAAAAAATCACTAGTTTTAAGCAAAAGGTTAGACCCTTGCTTTGTATTCTTAAAAATTTTGTTTTACTCTTCCATTAAGAGCAACTTTTCATGCAAATGAATTCTTGGTTTAATTGAAAATCATTAAATAACTTTTCTACATCTAAGATCCTTCTCCTGTTAGGTATGAGTAATTATTTATGTTACATCACACACAGAAAATAAACAAAAGACCCCACTCACATTTGAGAATCATTTACCATTCCCAAGCTCCCCCAAATGGGAAATGGAATAACAAGACTGATCATAATTGGATTAAGAACTATAATTCTTTAATTCATTCATCAAATTGAGGCATTTGGAACAGTTTATTTACAGAGTTGTTTAGACAGTTTTGTATGGTGTTTTTTAAGATAAACCAAAATGCCTTTCTGAAAGAAGTTTCAGATCCCAAATCATTAACATATGAAAACCAAATGTAGACAATTTACAAATTGGTGTTTTAAACATTGTTTGGAACAAAATTGGACTTTTATTTTATTAACTATCTACAAATCTAGGTTCAGGATATAGTTTATTTGAAACAGCCAAGGACTTCCTTCGCCTTTAAAATAAGCCTACATTTCTCAGGCTAAAAAATTGTGACGAGTGTGTGAGGGAATGCACTGACTTTAGGCCTAGACAAATAAATTTTCTAGGTTACTCTCAAAACTCTAATTACAGCATTTTCTACCACTGCAGGTGATTGGATATTGAGTGGAAGGTCCCGGTTATGCCAATCAATCATATCCAACAATTTTACCTGATGGAAATCTAAATAGCATTCAACCTTAGAACTCTGAGTTATTTGAAACCCAGTATATTTTAGAAGATCACTAAAAACAAGTTTTATCCTGCCCTATATATTGCTTTTTTATATAATCTGAACATGACTTCAAAACAATGATTGCCTATCACTTAGTAAATGAATAGAGCTTTTTCAAGAAGACAGTATGCTCTTTTAATTACATAGTTTTCATTTGCTTAAAGCAAGAAAAATTATTCAAGCATTCAAATTCATTCTTTTACCTGGAAAATGAAATTTTAAACTTTCCCTATAGCTCATGTCTTACCCCCAAAAAGGACCAAAAACAAAACAAAACAAAACAAAAAAAAGCCATCATACCTGAGTATAAACTTCACCCTTTTGTTATTTACTATTTACTCCATACACTCCACAGATAACATCTTTATAAGCGTATATTCATTTTTTTTCTTTTACAAAGTCATGTGTCAGTCTAAACAGGATGTGCATTTACATGTATAGAACTAAGTTAACTTGAAATAACCACTGAATCTCAAATGCCTGGTTATTTACCAAATAAGTTTGAGAGTTCTGAATCCTGTATATAACATGCCATTCAACCAGAACTGTTTAAGCTCAACAATAAAACTAATACAGAGTTTGTCTATTAAGAGTTGAAGCTCTTTTTTCCTGTACTAAGTTTACTCTTTCAAGTCTATCTCAGATTGATTTAATATTGCCCATTCAAAAAGGCTACAAAAAGAGATTTTTTAAAAACCCACAAGCAAACAAAAAACTCTATTAATTCTTCATGTACAAGATTGTTAGAAGACCACTGGAAAGAAAAAAAAAAGGAATTTCAAGCGAGTATGCTACTATATAATTAACACAAATAACTAAATAATTATACACATCCCTTCCCACCCCCACAATTAAATGTTTTTAAACAACTCATGTGATGAAAGATCTACCTTTTAGGCAAACACAAGCAATCCCTACCAGTCTGAGGATTTAAAGCTGTATTGCATCAGTTTTAAGTGATGCTTATGATTTTTATCTTATACAGTTCTGAGGAATAAACAGTTGATGACATAATTTGCAGGAGAACTTTGCACAATGCCTAAGAGAACTTTCAGTGTAAGTACTTTTGATTTTAAGTCGCTGTGACTGAATTTATCTAGGCTTCAGCCTGGGAGCTATATTTAAATCAGGAAGAAGGACCCCCCGAAACTTTGTCCCATGTATCTACATTTGAAACCAGATTCTTTCCCTATCAGAGCTAACAACAGTTCACATACAGCTGAATTCCTTCAAAATTAGACAGATCAAAATTTTGCAGTTCTGTAAAGACTCTAAGAAATCGTCCGCCTTTTAGTCCTATAAAAGTCAAACTTAAAAAACATTTCTGTATACTTTAAAACCATCTGGCCCTTAACCTAATCACTCTTGGCAATCGAGCCTCACTCCTGTAATCCTGATCAAAAACTCTGCTGTATTTTTTCTGATTGAAATGTCCATTCCCTACAAATCTCCCACGCGCCTACTTCATTGGCCTGTTTTGTTTGCGTGGGCTTTTTTTTTTTTTTTTTTTTAAGGATACTAGGGGCCATTATTCATGAGCAGCAAGGAAAGAAATCCTCTGTCTAGTCCCTTTGCAGATTCCCACACTTATTACCCAAAATCCCACAGATCTCCCTTGGTCTTGCCCTTGACTGAAGAATTGTGCTGAGCCTGAAGGCAGTCTCTGGGGAAATCGGCTCATGCCTTTCTTGACAAACTACGTTGGATATCTGGATATTGTGAGGCTCTCAAATGGGATAGAACAAATCCCTAAACTTTTCTGAAGAAGTACAGTTGACTGCCACCCAGAGTGCCTGGGTTGGCTGACAGTGAGACTATGGGCTCTACATATTCACAGAATTCCTCATTTTGACCTGCTTTAGTTGAGAAGGGAAGACATCAAAATGAATTCACATTCACCACACTCTGAATTTAGTCAGAGAGGCCAGTGTCTTCAGATAGTCACCAGGGTCAATCTATGTATTAATATATTCGCTTTGCAAAGTGTACGGAAAATGACTATTAAAATATGTAAACAGTGCTTCATGTGCATCCGATGCCAGCAGATCACTACTCAAGAAACTGCTGCTATCAAATGCAAACATTTCCAAATCCCATTTGATTTCAAGTCGTATAACCTCTTTTCCTTGCTGATTACCGTAGCCCCAAAGTGCAAGCGAGATTTCCCAAACCCGCGCTTAAAGTGACACAACACGTGAGTGGTTTCACTTGGTACACTGAGGGGGTTTGGGGAAAGTAGTTGCAATTAAAATTAAAGCTTCCGGTCGCTGGAATCCCTAGAATTCTGAAGGATGAGACTTGTCTCCGAAATTCCGGGCGGGAGAGAGGAGGACTGGTAGGGAGAGGGATTGCAGAAAGCGAAACAAAAAGACGAAAAGGGGGAATATTAAGATTGTGGGGTGGGCTGGCGGCCACGTTTATATTCTAGGAAGGGTAAAGAGCTTTGTCCAACTTTTAGGGTCTGTGGTTTGGCGTTAGCCGAAATGCACAGACTAGCCTAGGCTTTTCCCTGCACTCCTGCCCTCATCTCGAATCACCACCTCCACCGCCACCACTTACAAAACAATACCGGCAACAGCGCGCAGGCTCCCCCACAAATATCTAAAGTTATCCCATTTCCTGAATGGGGGCCAAGCCCACGCTCCGAGGTCCCCCACGGCCAGCCGCCCCCCGAGGATGACAGGGCCACCTCAAGTCTCGAGCCGCCTCCCGCCTCCCGCCTCCCCCTCACCCCCAGCCCAGTCCCCCTCCCTCCGTACTTGAGGAAACTCCGGTGGCGGCCCCCTCCCTCCTCAGCCGGCTCTCCAGCTGGAGCCGGGAGCGAGTGCTGAGTGGCGGGCACGGCGAGCGGCTGAGGGGAGCTCTGCGCCTTGGAGGTCTGCCCACAACAACATCGGGACGAACAACAAAGTTAAAACGCTGCGATTCACGCACCTTACCGGGTCTCCTTAATGTCTCCTCTGGCGTGGGATGCAAAGTGGCACAGTGGCGGGCTGGGGGCCCCCGGGAGGAGACTGGAGATGGGTTTTGGTGGCTCGCCTTTTTCACTCTGTGTGTGTGTGTGTCTGTGTGTGTGTGTGTGTGTCTGTGTGTGTGTGTGCGCGCGCGCGTGTCCCTCTCCCCCCCTGGCTCTCGCTCGCTCGCTCGCTCTCGCTCCCCGTGTGGCTCTCAAGGACGAGGTGAAATCCCTTTGCTGGTCATGAGGCGGCTTCAGAGACAAACAACACAATGCGAGGGCAAATAACAAAAGGCAAAAAGACAGTAGGAACAATGGGGGAGGCGAGGGCAGCGCACCAGCCGGCGGTCACCGCGGCCGGGCGCCCGCCCCGGGGGGTGCGGCGGGGGCGGGCGCGGGGGCGGCGCCGGGGGCTCCGACTCCCTCCAGGTCGCCCCCGAGCTCCCGCAAACCCACCCTGACCTCCTTCCTGCAGCTCGCCGCCTGGCCGCCCTCACTGTCCATCCGAAGGGAAGGAGCCCCAGAGTTTGCTTCCCCGTCTGCTGCAGAGTAACTAGATTGTAAATAACGCGGTGATTACCCACACCGTGCAGGAATGTTAAAAAAAAAAAAAAAAAAAATCTGCCCTCCACTTAAAGGAGCGATAAAATGAAATGGCAGGAGTGGAAGAAGGCAGGGAGAGTGGGCTATCTCCGGATCTCGGATCTCGATGGAGCTCGCATCTATAAATACGCATTCATGTTTAGTCAGGTCCCCTTTGTCAACTTCTTCCCTGCGCTGGAACCTCACCCGCTGCCCTGGAACCATTACCTGGGCCCCTGCTTGCCCCTCACCCCCGTTTGCACACAGTAAAGCTCGCACGAGGGGCGCTTGTGGGGGTCTGCGGGTGTCCGCGGAACCTTCTGGGAGGCGAGCCGCCGTTTGCCCGGCGCGAAGGCTGGAGCAGCGAGAGGTTCGTTTTTAAAGCGACCACTATCTCCCCGAGCCCGGCTGTGCGCCCGCGGGTCCCCGCCGCCGGCACTTTGAACCCACCTACTCCTTGGGGTGCAGGGGGAGAAAAGTTTCGAGCCGCTCTCACCCCTGCCTCCGGGGTAGTTGAAATGGTTTTGTTTTGTGGGGGTGAACCCAAATGACCCAATGCCCAAGAACCAAGGAATGATATTTGGTGGGGACAGGCTCAGTGCTGGGCTTTCGACTCCAGCGACACTGGAGTCAGCGCGTGAAGGCGACAGAGAGAGACCCTCAGAGTTACATCACCATGGGAAGAAACTCCGTGGGTAATGCTCGGAGCAGAAGCTGTGGGGCTGATTTAAGTGTGTGCTCTGACAGCTCCCAGGCTGCTCTGGCGCTTATCTCTTCCAATCTTACTTTCATTGACTTATAACAGCTGCCGGTTTGCCAGGGGTAAAAAAAAAAGGGGAGGGGAGGGAAAAAGAGAGAAAGAAAAGAAACCCTATTACATCTCAAACTAGGGTGGACGGGGGGAGGGCCGGGGGAGTCGGGGTTCCCGAGTGATCTTCCTAGAACTGGTGTCCAGAAAGGGGCAAGAAGGGAGATGTCACGAGGGAGGCAGCGGGTAAGGGACTAAGACACAATACGAGCAACACGTTTCTTTTTCTCGCTCTCCCCTTCCTCTTCTCTAGCCGATTTGCATGTTCTCTTTCCTCATCTCGGTGATTTTCTTCAGATGCGCATCCATTGACTAAGCCGCGTCCCTGGGCAGCCCCCAGCATTTCCCAGAGTGCAACACCACCACCAGGAGATCAATGACCACAGTCTGTTTATTCTTCACGCGCCTGGAAGAGCAGGGCACTGAAGCAGCATGGGAGCGAGGCTTAAGGCTTGCCTGTCTGTGCGGTCTCTCTCAGACTTTTTTCTGGCTGGTTTCTAAATGGCAGCTAGTAAGCGAATATAGTTTCTTAATGCACGCAACACATACCAATCACAATATATTCACCTAGAAAAGTGATACATCCTTTCTCCCCCTTTCCACTCTTCCTAGATTTGTTTCTGGAGGTGGACTGCTAATACCTGAGATATTGCACTTGTCTAGAGTGGAAACTTTCTGGGGTGTTTGATGATTGATTATTTGGTACCTGATTTCTAAAAATGGCAAAACACCTTTCCTTGGAACAAAAGTGAGAAATGCAAATCTTAATAACTCAAGGCAGAATTTTCAAAGTGTAAGCACAGTTATTATCCACTCCCACAAAGAAAAGCTTCCTCTTCCACAAATATTTGATAGCATAGAGCCCAGTAATTAGGAGAACAATCAAACTCAGGGCTTTCATGGGGACTCTAAATTATCATCTGCCTAGAATTTATAAGCAGTGTAATCATTTGCTACTTGGATATAGCTCTGGATATGGCATTCTAAATGTGTATCCTTAAACAATTTTACTATGTTTTCTTAAGTATTTAATGAGAGGGACCAGGGATAATAATAACATTCAAATTGCTGGATCAATGTGGCTTCACCAACTGTGTGAAAAATTCTCTGCACGTGTGCGTGAAACACCTTTCCTATATGCTACCTTTCCTCAGGTTTCTTATATCATGCAAGCTTCATGTCAGACCCACTTGTGTAATAAGAATATAAGAATTCATAAGAATTTATCAATAATTGCACTATCCCTTGAAATATTAAGTATTATTTTTATTCTAAGGAGTTCTTGGCATACATTAAATGATTTACTTTCAGAGTACATATGTAGTTGCTTTTCACAATTAGCTATTACTATGTCAAACCCAAATCCTTATATAATGTGCAAGAGATGAATCAGGCCCAACTACAAAAAAACAATGGCCCCTTACTACCAATTATATAAAAATATATAACATTTGAAAAGAAATTGCCATTTACAGTGAACTGCCTGAGGTTTTAATCCATTTCTCTCAGACTCAGTGAAAATAAAGGGACAGAGTGAGTCTTTTTCCCCTGGGTCTCTGGCCAATGGGTGACAAACATGCCTGCTTGCCC
Organism: Phoca vitulina; assembly: GCF_004348235.1. Lineage (NCBI taxonomy): Eukaryota > Metazoa > Chordata > Mammalia > Carnivora > Phocidae > Phoca > Phoca vitulina. Next base: position 2,831,913 of record NW_022589752.1, read on the forward strand.
TAACCCCACCAAGCAGAGTGCTGCCAGCCCACAGGGTTTCAGCTTCTACAGCGTTTTCAGTGTAACTGCTTCTGGGGCTTCTTACTGGCAGGAGAGGTGAGGCTGGGCAGAGCGGGAGAAAGGGCAAAGTTGCAAGCTGCCTGGTAAGATACTGATGAAACTTGAGTTACACCAACCTCTTCCCTTTTGCTCCTACAAGCAGCAGAACTTCCAACCATTATGGTTATTGAAACCACATGCCCTTAAGACTAACTCATGATCATTATATAGCAACAGCTATAGCTGATCAAACATTTCCAGTGCGATGTTTGTTTGTGTTGGGCTTTAAAATAATAGCCACGTTTGAAGTGGGACTGACACATTAAAGATCAGTGTTTCCATTTATCAAGCATTTACTATGTGCCAGGCTCTTGGCCAAGTGCTTCTTTTATGTACTTCTACTTCTCACCACAGACTTGCAAGAAACGTTGCATCCCTGTTTTGCAGATGAAAAAATTAAAGCTCAAAGAGGCTAAATGACTTGCCCAAAATCATATAGCTTCTGCGTGGTTGTGTCAGAATGAGAATCCAGAGCACTCCTGCCTTAAACCTGTGCTCTTCTGCTTCACATTGATGCCACTTACACTGGGAATTAGAGCCAGTATTCAGTGAGAAATATTAATTCATTAAATGGGTAGATTTAAAATGCCAAATTTATACTATGTACAGTCCAGACATGAGCTGCGTTGGTATTCTCATATTGGGCATTAGATAACTGAAATTTTCAAGAAAATCAAAATGTGTCATATATGGAGTATACATATATACAATGTATTACACATAAAATGCATTTAGCAATGTATATAAAAACATAAAATCATCTTATTTTGTAGACTAAGCAATTATATATTATATGCGCCTATGTATATATTCATATGATGCATATCATCACAATTACTAAAGTTTTGGATCCCTGTAACTTTTTTTAAATTTTTTTATTATGTTCAGTTAGCCAACATATAGTACATCATTAGTTTTTGATGTAGTGTTCAAAGCGAATCCCTGTAACTTTACAGGCATGTTCTAAAGTGGTTTTTGTGCATGAACTCATTTAATCCTCACAACCACCTCATGAGGTACATAATTTTATTATATTATTTTACAAATAAGGAAACTGAGGTACAGAGATGTTATATAACATGTTGAAGCTTATACAAATAGCAGGTGATGGAGCCTGGACTCAAACCAAAGTAATCTAGCTTCAAGACTCTTAACCACTCTGGATGCTTTCTATATATATATACATATATATATATATATACACACACACACATATATTCAAGTACAGATATATTATATCTATAGCTCTCAAAATATAGGGAAAAATTAAGGCAAATCAACTGGGATTTGTATCAATCTGCATTCCCATATTCAAAAAATATTATTGATGGGAGAGGGCTTTATTTTTGTCCAAAGTATTCAAGATCTTTAAAATTGTTTGAGGCAATCTTTTTTTTTTTTTTTATGTTATGTTAGTCACCATACAGTACATCATTAGTTTTGGATGTAGTGTTCCATGATTCATTGTTTGCGTATAACACCCAGTGCTCCATTCAGTACGTGCCCTCTTTAATACCCATCACCAGGCTAACCCATCCCCCCACCCCCCTCCCCTCTAGAACCCTCAGTTTGTTTCTCAGAGTCCATAGTCTCTCATGGCTCATCTGTTTGAGGCATTCTTAATCCCCCCAACATATTTGGAGATATTGAGGGGATGCTAGTACATATTGGGAATATAGAATATTTGACCCTAGCTGATTTGCCCAAAGCTCATCTTGGATTTATTTGGTCATCTATGTTAAAAATAGCAGAGACAGGGTACTTGGGAATCCTAAAGAGGATAGAGACAGGGTACTTGGGAATCCTAAAGAGGATAGAGAATCCTAAAGAGGATACTAATAAACATGAAAATCTGTGGCCTGAGAAGTAGAGGGAAATTTAGATGATACAAGAGACGCAATATGTAACACCATTTTAATGGTTATTAATTATCCATTTTTTAAAAATTAATGTCATTTATCAACCCTTATTCCATTAACAAGAGTGTATTATAAAATGGTAATTTAAGTTTAGTGATTATGGACTGAAACATTGACACCACTCAAAGGAACTTAAAATACTGGATAAAAATCCCAGGTACACAAACGGTTTATCCCATGTCTATTTTTTACCTGTCTCACCAAACACACTGGGCATATCAAATTTTAGAAGTGAACTTCTTCAAATCAACCATCTTTGAGAAGGTATTTTGAGGTCTTCTTCCCTTCCTCTTCTTCTCGCCCTAAATACAATACAAGGGATTACGTATGGAAGGAGAAATAACTGACAATAATCTTCCTTCCCTGGGCATTCTTAACCCCGATAAATCCCAAGATACCAACATCTAAAATATTAATTTTACTGAGTTTGATATGTCTCTTCAGAAAAACTGAGACACACTATACCTAGCAGATGCCACACATTAAGTACTTACCGAAAAAAAACTTTTAAAGGCCTATTACAGATACATATGTTTTCATTTAAAAACTACCATGAAATCGAGTGTTCTTTTATTTAAACATTCCCTTGTGGTCCTACGAATTAAGATCGGTAGTACTATATTAACAACTGAGAGCCAGACCCAACTGAACTGGTTACAAACAGTTGGTAAAACTGCCAACACTGGTTTTGCTGCCGGAAGTTGACTGAAATGTGACATAGCATTTACATTTAAAAGTGAATCCTCATTTTTTAAGCTTTCTCGTTTCGGTTAAGTATTTAGAATGAACTTTTAAAAATTTCAGCCACAGTTTTGAAAAGGGGAAATAATGTATAAAATTCAGATACTTTACACAGCCAAAACCGCAATTGCATTGCTCCCATTATTGAAGCGTGTTCATTACTCTGATTGTTAAATTTTCCTTTCCTGCGAGAAAAAGAAAGTGAACGAGATTGGTTCTATTCAAGTGAAACACTTGTAATCCCCACATCTTGTCTCTTAATTTACTGTTTCTCAATTTGACTTCTGTCCTTTAGTTTTAAATAATGAGTATACAATGTGGGGGGACTTACACATGTAAAAGTAGTGGGTTTTTTTTTTAATATGTGGATTTCTTTCAGGCTCAGCTTTCATAGTATATTCTATGTTCTCTACTGCTACAAAATTTGGGTCATAAATAGAGGTCTACCTGCAATGGGATACATGGTTTTATTTATAAGGAAAAGGATAATGACTGATATGTTTTGCTAACTTAGAATCAGTAACAGAACTCATTGTCAAGCAAGGCAATAAAATATCAAGCTTGAGTCTCAGTAAGGTTTAGATATTTGGGTCTCTGAATTCATGATTCTTATTTCTATAACTTCTTTTCAAACGTATGGTACTGTATTACCAATTGCATCATATATTATGTGAAATATAGTAGAGAGTGAAAGAATGGACAAAATGAAAGGTCAACAAAAGCACATAAAATGAAGAGGATGGTTTAAACAATCACTAAAAAATGTCCTTGTTATTGAAATCCCAGTAAATTATTTGAAGACAGTAAATAAAAATTCAATATATAGGTATCTGGGACTTCTACCCCATCTTCTCATTGATGGTGATACACTTAAACTTAGAATTTAATTCATAGGTTGATTTTTAAAAAAAAATGTTAAATTATTGCACATTGTTTTGTATGCTCAAAATGTCTGCTTTCCAGGTAACTTTGCTCCAGGACAGAGTAGTCAATTGGATCACTACCCCAGTAGTCAAATTTGGTCATACCACTTTCAGTTATTTTAAACAACTCTTTGTGCAATATGTCCATTCATTTTTCAGCTACTTTTAATTTTTGTTGCGTAAACAAATGATCAAGCATTTATACAATAAAAACATTTGATTCCTATAGGCAGCTTCTGAATTCTGAGTGTTTACCTGGGCATAGCTACAACCCACAATGTATTTTTCTGTCTGCCTATAGCAGGAAATTATAACATATAAATCCTCATAAATTTTTCAGTCCAAAAAGAAGTAAAAGAAATAACAGGATGAAGGATAATGGACATAACTAAGTATGGTACTGTGTGGAAAAAAATAGCTTTAATATGGTTATCAGTAATATACATAGCTAAAAGGCCTGAGCATGTCAGCTTGAACAAAGATGAGACAAGTCTTCAAATTAACAGCAGAGGGTCTGGGTCTACATGTACAAAACATGAGAGTCTAGAGTACAGAGAGAAATAACAAAACTGACTAAACCACTGGAAACAGAACCAACATGGTAGTGAGAGAGGAGATAGACTGAATAACTTTCTTTACAAATTGTTTAAGATAAAAATATTAACCAGTTGTTTTCCAACTTCAAAAAGAATAGAACTAGATACAACATAGGGCACTGGAATTAGTAGACCTAGATGTGAATTCCAGCTTATAAAAAATAAAAGGTATGGATCTTTGATTCAGATTTAAATAAAAGTAAGAAAAAATGAGATAAAGGGATAAAAAGGCAGGGAATAAAATGGAACCACGGGTGAGTCCACCATAAAATGCACATCCCACTTTACAGTTCTGTATCCTTCATTCACATGATTTATCAAAGACCTCCTTGTGCCAGAGATTGTACATATTTGATTTTAGTCTCTCCAGCAGCCAAGAAGGAAGAAAAAGGATCCATTTCCATATTTCCAACTGTTAGGGTGAAGCCCAATTATTATTCCTCATATCAAGACCAAATAGAAAATTTGGGGGGGTCCCCTTCTCAAGGGCACTGAGTAATGTTAAAACATACTTCCCATTGGTCAAAATAGAAATGAGTTTCAGAGGATTGTTTCTTATAGTCTATTGGAAGAGACACTCCTCCATGGTCTCTCTTGCTCTTCTATGTCATGCAAAACAGGCCAAGAATGCAATGCCCACTCTTTACCCAGGCCATTTCTCAGGGTTATGTTTACAACAAGCAAACTGTAAAAGATGAAATAATATCTCCCTCCAAAACAAAGAGTAAGTTTACTTACCGCTTGTTATAAAAGCAGTGAAGTCTCCAAACTCAAGGTTCCTCATCCACCATCCAAACCCACTGCATGCATAGCATCCAACACTGACCATTCTTAGGCATGTCCAGTCTTTCTTTCCCAAAAATCAACCCTGGACCATTCTGTTTGGCTCACTTTTTGGATCACAGCCCTGACAAAAGTGGCTGTAGGGAACCAAACTTAATTCTGGTTCAATCACCCAGAATATCTCTTAGGATTGACAAGGTTCCAGATCATAAGGATGATGACCACTTGGTTTCATATATGAGCTCTCCTACATGGCCCACGTGGGTCAAAATGGAGGACATTATGGGTCTTTGTAAGTTTTGTAAAAATGCCTTGTCTCACATGCACCTCACCCTTCTAGGCAAAAGGTCTGGTCCAAGTCAGAGCTCATTAAAGAAAGATGATGTTATACTGGGATGGATACATCAATTTCATAACTATGGGAAAAGAACAACAATTTCGGCACTTGGAGAGGGCACACCTCATACCTGAGGAGGCACTAAAGGTGGAGTGGAAAACAGTTAATGCTCTCTATGTCTCCTGGATCCAGTACCACAGTCTGCTGGCAATCTGACCCACTCCTGGCTCATCCCCATCTATGTGCTATGAAAACAGAAAAACCCATGTGGACTTGGTTGGCCCCAAACTATTCTGCTGTACCTGATGCCTTCAAGAGCAGCTTCAAATGTGACTCCTCTCAAATATATACAAACACACAATTGACAAAACCTTGTTTCATTCTGACTGACACAAATTCATATGCTTCTCCTGGTGCCCTAGCTTCCTTGGGTTATGTCATGTATTACATCAAGAGACCTCAGAGAGCTCTCTTACTCCCTCTACCATGTGAGACTACATCAAGACTATTATCCATGAACCATGAAGCAGGTCCTCACCAGGTATCAAACCTGCTGATGCCTTGATCTTGGTCTTCCTAGCCTCCAGAACTGTGAGAAATAAACATTTGTTGTTTAAGGCACTCATCCTATGGTATTTTTGTTATAGCAGCCTGAATGTACTAAGGCACTCTTATGTGACCAGGTAGAGCTCATTTAGGGATACTACTCTTAAGCTTATTCATATGAGACCTAGAACTAATGTCACAGAGAGAAATATTTATGGAGCTCCTACTGTTTGTCAGGTATTATTCTAGGTACTGTGGATTCAGTGATAGCCAAAAAAGACCAGGTCCTCCCTCTACAAAATCATGAGTTCTACAGGAGCAAGATATATGCTAAGGAAGGAAATGACCAAAAGTATCAGAGAGTTGTAAGTGCTTTAAGGAAAAAAAAGGATGTAGAATAATAGAGATTGATTGAAGGAATTACTTTGGACTAGGAATAGTTTTAATTAGGAAAGACCTTCCTAAAATGGTGACTAATGTCATTTTTCTCTCCTACTTCAGGGTCAGATCCCTGCTTTCTGGAGTACCCTGCATCCAGCCATCCTTACACATGCCCAGTATTAGAGATTAGGGGCAAACTTTGTCTTTTCCCCTTTGGGAATGAGAATCCTAGAAACAAAGGGTGCAAAATCCTTTATGCAACTCACCAGGAAATATCAGAACCTTATGTAAAAACCAATCCTAGAGGATTGCCTTGATATACCACAGTTCTAGATGAGCATGTAGATTTGGTTATATCAGAATTCTAGCAACAGCTGCTTGCACTTCCTTGTTCATGTGTTGTTATAAGGGTCCACTGAGATGATGGTTACAAACATGGTAACCTTCAAAGATGATTATATCAAGTGCTATTGGACTTTAAAAATAATTTGTCAAAATTAAAGATGCTATGGACTTATTGAAACAATAAAGAGGTTACAGAATTCCACTCTGGTCTATATTAAAAGAAAGATTAGAAAACAGTCTTTGATATCCTATTAGATTGGAACTTACTAGGAACAGGACTAGACAAACCTTTACTGTCCCATCAAGTGTCCCACTAATAGTATAAAAGCATTAAATACTAAAACATTTATATGTGTATAAAAATTTACCATAATTTCAGGAGGAAGAAAATGATAGCATTATAAACCAAGTAAAATAGACTCAAAAAATTAAATGTAACACAAATGGTAAGAAATTATGACATTAGGGGCTAGATTTCTTCCCTCTTCTACATATAAATATAGAAAACCTGACTATTGAAAGTTCATGCAGAGACTTCTTAAGATTCAGACATCTTTTTAAAGTTGAATTTCTTTAAATGTGCCCCGGTTTGCTCTTGTGTTCATCATCATTCAATGCCACAGTTTTCCAGGGAGAATGCTCCCCTATGGCATTGTCAGAACTTCCAGCCTTGGCCCCTGCTGTAAATGGAGTTTTAGAAATGAGCATATGGTTATGCGGTTCTGAATCATGCAAGACCTTTTTTGAAATTATTCACCCCATCTTCCTTCAGCCACCAATACCTCAGTATAATACAATACGAGCAAAATTGGAGAAAAAGAGGATGACTTCGTAGGAAAAGAAAATTAAAATAAACCAGTTGAAATCTTTTTAAAATACAACATTTCTATCATAATTGAAGACTAAAGAACTTCTCTTTTTTTAAATTTTAAAATTTTGCAGGAGACTAGCAAAGAATACTTAGTGCCTTTCTTCAGGGGCCACTTTCATGTTGGATTGATCTAAAGCTATTGTGTACACTGACTTATGCTGCCAACATGTGGGAGAGGACAGGAGAGCTCAGAGGAGCTAATGCAGTGAACTGTGGCCCTTGCACACAATTAGGATGATGGCACTTCATCTAGCCAAGTTCCAGTGTGGTCAAGCCTGCAGCTCCCACATCTATACGGCCAGCTGCAGCTCAAAGTGCAGAAAATTCTAAAATGAAGAATCTAGAAGTGAGAATCAGTTAAAAAAAAAACAAAAAACATTTACTTCATTTGCTCTGTCTGGAGAATAAGACTGACAACAAAAGTGTTAATAAATTCACATTTATTGAGAACATTTTTATGTCAAGTATTTACTGTGCTAAGTATTCATATATACATCATCTCATTTAATCTCCATAATAATCCTAAAAGAAAGTACTATTTATAGTCTATATTACCAATGAGAAAACTGGAGCACAGACAGGATAATTAACTTTTCCAAGGTCACACAACTAATATCTGCCTCATAGAAATGCTGGGAAAAACAGCAACAAACCTTGGTGGTGTGCATTAGTATCCAAAAAAAAAAAAAAAGACCGAATATGTGAAGGAAATTTTAAATTCTTATTTTATATTTTTAAAGATTTCAAAATTTCCTATTATAAATAAGCAAAAAAGAAATTTAGACTAGGAACAAATTATTAAATTTATTCCAAATGGATTTCTGGTTTCCACTCTGACATGTAAGAAACTTAGAAGTCATCATTCCAAACATCCTTAAGATAAGAAAAGGCTATGCAAACAAAAGTTCAGCGACTTTTCTTGGACCCATCAGAGAACTGAGATCACAGGGTACATCACTTAAGAGACAAGCACATCCTGAAAGTCACAGTCAAGATTTGTTTACCTGGATCAGAAGATGCTGGAGCCATTGACTTGTAGGAACGCTGAAATGGTAATTTTGATGAATTCCTGGAGGCTGTCGGTGAACTAGTAGGAGAATGAGAAACTCCTATTTTAAATAGCCCCCACCTTACTTTGGTGGACTTAACTCCAGGAACCCCATCAAGGTGTCATTATGAAGATCCATTGTCTCATAGCTCCTGGGGGTGGGGGGAGGGAACGGGACAAGATAAGTAGTCATTGTGAAATAATACACTCAGAGCCTTCTCCATAACAAAGGTCTACTGAAAAGATTTTACCAGAGCTTTATCCCAGCTGGAAGAAGGACATTCTTCCCAGCCAGCCACTCCAGCCTTCTTGTCTCACCTGTTTCACCTAAGAGGGGGGAAAACATAGTCAACAAGGCTTTAGGAAAACAGATTAGAGTCCTGGCAGCCAAGGAAGGAACTAGGAAACCGGGAGGAAAATCTATACCACAGGAGAAATATTTGTGAAGGTCACACCCAGCCCCAAGACACAGGCCCACTAAAAGACTGAGATTTAATCAGATTATAGAATGTTCCCCCCTCCACTATACTTACCATCACCACAGCAGGGCTTCAGTATAATAACAGTGAATAGAGCCTGAAAGAACTACAAGACACAGACTCTCTCTGAGAAGGAATATTTAGGGAAGCCCAAAGTCAGGATGGGAGATAAAAGCAAGGACACTAGAGGCATTCGAAGCCTCCAGTAATTCAGCAAACACAGCTATAGCTACAGCCTGACTCCTAGCCATATTAATAGAAGTCCTCACAGTAAAGCCCTATTTACCCCAGTCTCTAATATCTGAAACAACGTATCCTGCTTTCAAGAACAACATTATAAGCTGTGCCAAAGGCAAGAAAAAATAATCTGAAGAGAAAAAGTAATCATCATCATCAGACTCAGATATTAGAAATGTTGGAATTACCAGATATTAATTAATATAAGTACGACTAACATCTTAAGGTCTTTAACAGAAAAAAGAAGACAACAAACAAGAACCGATGGGTAATGTAAGCAGAAAGGTGGGAAATATAAGAAAGAATCAAAAGGGTATGTTAGAAATCAAATACATGTAAAAGAAATGAAGAATGCCTTTGATGGGCTCATAGGTAATTGCAACAGCTTAGGGAAAAATCAGTGAGTTTTACCATAGGTCAATAGCAACTTGCCAAACTGAAATGCAAAGAGAAAAAAGAATGAAAAACACAGAATATCCAAGAACCATGGGATCATTTCAAAAGGTGTTATATATGCATAATTAAAACACCAGAAGGAAAAGAAAGAAGAGGCAAAAGAAATATTTGAAGGAATATTGGCCAATAACTTTCCAAAATTAATTATGGACACTGTACTGGTTTGAATAGTGTCCCCTCAAAATTCATCTCCACCCAGAACCCCAGAATGTGACCTTATTTGGAAATAGAGTCTTGGTGGATGGAATTCCTCAAGAGGAGATAATACTGAATTTGAGTGGGCCCTAAATCCAATGAATGCTGTCCTTATAAGAAGTTCATATGAAGACACAGACATACTCCGAGGGAAAATGACCTTGTAAAGACAGAGGCAGAAACTGAAGAGATGTAGTCCCACACCAAGGCATGCCAAAGACTGCCAGCAATTACCAGAAGCTAGAAAGAAGCAATAAAGTATTCTTCCCTACAGCCTTCAGAGGGAGTGTGGCCCTGTTGACACCTTGATTTCAGACTTCTAGCTTTCAGAACTATGAGAGAATAAATTTCTGTTGTTATCAGCAATCTAGTTTGTGGTAATTTGTTATGGCAACTTCAGAAATTTAGTAGACATCAACCATAAATCCAGGAAGCATAGATAGCACCAAGCAGAATAAATATTAAACAAACAAACAAACAAAAATCCACACCTAGGCAAGCCATACTCAAATCTCAGGAAACCAAAGCCAAAGAGAAAATCTTGAAAGAAGCCAGAGGGGAAAAAATAAACCTTACCTAGAGAAGCACAAGGATAAGAATTACAGTGAACTTCTCAACAGAAACCAAGCAGGCCAGAAGAAAATGCAGTGAAAATTTAAAAGCAGTGAAAGAAAAAAGGTTTACCATTCTAGAATTCTATATCCAGCCAAATTTAACCTTCAACAGATTTATCTTTCAAAAGTGAAAGAGACACAAAGACTTTCTGAGACAAATAAAAACTAAGGAATTTATTGCCAGCAGACATGACCTAAAAAAATGTTACCAGAAATTCTTCAAGCAAAAGGAAAGTGATGTATGTAAGAAACTTGGATCTACATAAAGAAAGGAAGAGAAAGAAGGAATAAATGTAAGTAAAATAAAGTCTTTTATTTCTTTATTCTTGATTTTAAAAAGAATTGTTTGTATAAATTAATAATAATAACAATGTATTGGGTGATTAGAGCAAATGGATAAATGAAATGAGCAATGTCACAAGGGACAGAGGGAAGAATTAGAAAGACTGTTCTAAGGGACCTGTACCACATGTGAAGTGATATTGTGTTATTTGAAGGTGAATTTAAATTAGTTTAAAACATATATCTTAAGACCTAGAGAAAACTATTAAAAAAAATTAAAAACAGTGTAATTGATAGAGAAGATAAAATGGAATCACATACAATGCTCAATTAAACCAGAGAATTCAGGGAAAAAAAAGGGTGGGGGGAAGGAAACAAAGAACAAATACAACAAAGAAAAAAGTTACAGATATAGTTATTAATCCAATCTTATCAATAACTTCTTAAATGGGAATGGTCTAAATACATCAATTAAAGATATAGATAGATGATAGATGATAGATAGATAGATGATATAAAACTGCGTGTTGTCTACAAGAAAACCAATTTAAATATAAAGAGTCAGGTTAAGAGTAAAGGAATGGAGAAAGGCATACCATGCTAAAATTAGTCAAAAGAAAACTGGGGGTGTGCCTGGGTGGCTCAGTTGGTTAGGCATCCAGCTCCTGATTTTGGCTCAGGTCATGATCTGGGGGTCATGGGATCAAGCCCCATGCTGGGCTCTGCACTCAGTGGGGAGTCTGCTTCTCTCCCTCTTTCCATCTCTCTCTCTCTCTCCCTCTGCCTCTCCCCCTACTCATGCTCTCTCTCTAAAATAAGTAAATAAATCTTAAAAAAGAAAGAAAGAAAAGAAAACTGGAGTAGCTACATTAATTTCAGACAAAGCCAACTCCAGAACAAGCAAAATTTTCAGGAATAAAGAAGGGCACCATGTAATGATAAAAGGGTCAATTTTCTAAGAAAACATAATCATCCCTAACATATAAGCACTTAATAACACAGTATCAAAATACATGAGGCAAAAACTGATAGAACTTAAAGAACTAGACAAATCCACTATTATAGTTGCAAACTTCCCCTTCCCTCTGTCATTAATTGATTATTCTAGCAGGCAGAAAATCAGCAAGGATATAGATGACCTGAACAGCATTATCAATCAAATTAATCTAACTGACATTTATAAAATATTCCATCCAAGAATCCAGCAGAATATACATTCTTCTCAAGCTCATATACAGCATTCACCGAGATAGACCACATTTTGACTATAAAACACACCTCAACAAATTTAAAAGTATAAAATTTATATAAAGTATGTTCTCAGACCACAGTTTAATTAAAGTAGAAATCAGAAAGAGGAAAGATAGCTGGAAAATCACCAAATATTTGGAAATACATATGCTAAATAGGACACTTGTAGATAATGAATAGGTCAAAGAAGTTTCAAAAAAAATTTAAAAATATTTCAAACTAAATTAAACTAAAACAAAAATTTACTAAAATTATTTATTGCAGCATTATTTACAGTAGCCAAGACACAGAAGCAACCCAAGTGTCTACTGACAGATGAATAAAGAAGACATAGTAGATATATACAAAAAGTATTACTCATTCATGAAAAAGCATGCAATCTTGCCATTTACAACATGGATGGACCTAGTGGATATCATGCTCAGTGAAATAAGTCAGACAGAGAAAGACAAATACCATGAGATTTCACTTATATATGAAATCTAAAAAACAGAACAAATGAATAAATAAGCAAAAAACAAAAAGGCAGAAACAGACCCATAAATACAGAGAACAAACTGATAGCTGCCAGACGGGATGAGAGTGGGTGGATGAGCAAAATGAGTGAAGGGGATTGGGAGATACAGGCTTCCAGTTATGAAATGAATAAGTCATGGGGATGGAAGGTACAACATGTAATATAGTCAAGGTACTATAATAGCATTGTATGGTGACAGATGGTAGCTACCCTTGTGGTGAGCAAAGCATAATTAAGAGTCGTTGAATCACTATGTTGTGTACCTTAAACTAATGTAACATTATGTGTCAGCTATACTTCAATTAAAAAAATAATTTAAAAAAAATTTTAAAACTTGCTAAAATTTGTGGGATATTGCAAAAGAACTACTTAAAGGGAAATTGACAGTATTTGATGCATATATTATAAAAGAAAAAATCTAAAAATTAATACTTTAGCTTACCTTAGGAAGTTGGAAAGAGAAGAGAAAATTAAGTCTAAAGCAAGCAGGGGAAAAAAAGAAATAATAAAGATTAGAGCAGAAACCAATGAAATTGAAAACAGAAAACAATAGAGAAAAGCAAGAAAACCAAAGGCTGATTCTTTGACAAGACTAATAATATTGATAAACATCTCTCCTGGCTAACAAGAATAGTGAAGAAGGGATACAAATTATCAATATGAGAAAAGAAAGAAGGATCATCACTACTGATCTCATGAACAATAAAAGGATAATAAAGAAATACCATTAAAAAATATATACCTATAAATCAGATAACTTAAATGAAATGGACCAATTCCATGAAAGACAACAAACTGCGAAAACACCCACAAGGAAACATAGAATACCTGATCTACTAAAGAAATTGATCAATGATTCACCTTCCAAAAAAGAAAGCACAAGGCCCAAATGGTTTAATTAGCGACTTCTACCAAACACTGAAGGAAGAAATAAGACCAAATCTCTACAATCTCCAGAAAAGAGAAGCAGAGTAAACACTTCCCAACTCATTCTATGAGGCCAGCATTACCCTAATTCTAAAACCAGATAAAGATATTACAAGTAACCAGACCAATATCTCTCATGAACATAGACACAAAAATCCTCAATAAATTATCAGGAAATTGAATCTAACAATGTATAGAAAGAATTATATCCTTTCAGAAGTGTAAGAATTTCATATTTAATTTAGTATTTTACTCCATAGGTTGATCAAAGTTGAAATGTAAGAAAGGAGTCATATAAGAAAGCAAGTCTACAGTAACAACTAAAAAGTTTAGCTAATTATATATCTATCTAAAAGACCAAATATTATATGGTTCTGGTCTTAAATTCATGTATATATGTATTCATTAATTCTGTAACACTAGTACTAATACTAGACTACTTAGGACCTGCTCTGAGTTAGGCACATGTAGTTCTTTTATACATGCCTAGACTACAAATATCTCCTCAAAACCTAATTTATGCTTATTTTGGGTATATGAATAAGAATTAAAACATGATTTTTTAAAGATGAAAGAACATATATTTATGATCAATTATCAGAGATTCTAACAAACAGATATTTGGGTTTGGGTTGGGTAGAAGAATTCTCTACAGTGCTGCCTTAATTAGTATTACCTTAATTATTTCAATGAGGATAAAGCAGGGGAGACATATGACGTAACCCAGGGAACTATTTGAGCTCAGATGTGAAGAAGATAAGCATATATCACAAAGGAAGTGAGATAAGAATAATACAAAAGACTGATGGTTACCAGAGGAGAGGTGGGTGGGGAGATGGGTGGTGATGGGGATTAAGCAATGCACTTGTGATGAGCACCCAGTGTTGTACGAAAGTGTTGAATCACTATATTGTACACCTGAAACTAGTATTACATTATATGTTAAATATCTGGAATTTAAATAAAACTTTTTAAAAAAGAATAATATGAAAGAACAATATGAATTTTTAAAAATAATGTCAGAAAAATTGAAAGCCCAGAATAAGCTGAGATTATTGGGAAAGAAAAAAACTGTGAAGCAACCAAATATTTTTAGCTACTGAGCAGAAAAATTAAAAGAAAGAATTAGGTCTCTTGCAAGATAATTAATATAATTCTGACAGATGAGAATGTGGAGGGAGAATGACATCATTTCTATATTGTTTCCATCTTCCTATTAAAAAGAACAATCTTCAGAAACTAGAAGGAATAGTATAAACATAGACAAGACAGCTGAAGTCCAAAATATGCAGAAATCACAGGAGAGTACCTATTGCATTAAAATAATCCAGCTCTTCTGGTCCAGATAAATCACAGCTTAGGGTACTGCAAGAACTAAAGGATGGCCTGCTAAACTACTACTAGTAATCTTCAGAAACAATGAGAGCCGATATGTACATACATATAAAGATCTCTAATGCAAGTCATCAGGTGAAACAAGAGTGAATATTTATTGCATGATCTCATATATATATAAAAGTAACATATATATTCATCTATATTAATTACAAAATAAAAAGATATACATCAATTATTCACTACTGGTGTTATTTTTAAAATGAAAAATGAAAGCAAAACCAATAAATAACGATATATCCATATTACAGAAAATACGAAGTGTAAAAAATGGAGGTGGGAAGAAATGTTCAACTAGACAAATGGTAAGATCCCTTTGCTTCTAAGATTACACAAAAGCACACACACGTAACTAATTGGTGGGCCCCCGTACAAAATGAAAATATGTGCTCTACGCTCAAAAATTATTAAGAATTTTAATACTCCAACAGTTGATCATTAAACCAAGTGCAAAACTCTTCTAAGCATGGAGCCCTGTACAACTGTACAGGTTACATATTCATGAAGCTGTTCCTGTATACAAACACACACACACACACAGGCACGCACATACACCATCTACATCTACGTACATATACACAAATACATATATATACATATATATTTTTTCTTGAATGCAAGGATTATATCTTTAGAGAAGATGATGCATGCTACAAACGTGTGGTCCCATTCTTGAATGCCAGGATGCCCTGTGATCCAATCTCTCTGTACTCCTTCCTTGCCCACTAGCCTGAGTGCATCATCTCTCTGTCTTCTTATGAGGAAACATCTTCCTACTGCCTGTAATCACCTTTTGAGAGTTCTAGCTCCTCCATGTAGTTCTCTTTATGTTTTAATAGGCCACATCAGAAGCAATGATTAAAAAAACACTCTATGTTAATTAATGGTGTGAAATTATATGTGAGGAGTTTGTCATAAGGTTGATATCAAGACCTATAAATTGTTACTTTGTTCCTGCATTTTCCCAAGGTAACATTGATACTCACAAGAAATAAAAACTTTTTAAATACTTAATAGGTTATAACTATAATATAATGTCAGCCAGCAGAGTATGAATGAGTCCTTGGGCTTCTTCATAGCTTCTGAATCATGTTAAGTGGGATAAATAGATAACAGGTAGATGTTAGATGATAGACAGGTAGATAGATAGATAGATAGATAGATAGATAACCAAGCATAGTAGCAGTAGAGAATATTGAAATAGGACACGATGCGAAGATTGTCCAAGTCAAACAAATTTTGTTACAAATGATTCCCAACCACCAGAGTTGGAATGGACCTAAATCTTAAAATAAAACAAAACATTGTTTGTTAAATAATTATTCTGTACTAATCACTGTATACGTATTTCTTATTTAATCTTCCCAGTAATCCTGAGTTAATTTCTATTTTTTTTTATTTTACAGATGATTAGGGAATAAAATTTTATATTTTGTCAGTATCAAATAGACTCCAAATGTTGGCTCTGATTTGTTTTTTAGAGAATGTAACAATACTGGCTATATTATACTACCTCCCAGGCCTTAAATATTATCTGATATATTTATGTTTTTGATGTTGAATTCTTTAGCATTCAGCCTAGTGGTTTTCCAGCCTATCCTTGCATTCCCCAATCGGGAACTTCTCTAAAACAATCTACTTTAGGTTCAGACAGCAAATATTTCTTTATATTGGGCCAATCTCTCTTCCTTGTAACATCAACTTATTAGCTCTAGCATGGCCATTCATGAGACTATGTCTGATTTCTTTTCTACATCATACCCTTTCAAATATCTGATGAATAATTTGAAGCTAACTATCTTTGCTCAAGAATCTTCTCTTCTCTAGGCTAATATTCCCAGTTCCTTCAGATGAAACTCACAGAAATCTGTTTTGAGTTTTCTCATCCAAGGACTATTCCTCTTTGAATATAGTATAATTTGTTTGTGTTTCCCAGATTCTCAGAGCTGAATGCAACACACCAGGATTGTTTCAATCAGCTCCCAGAGCAGGACAATCACTTCCCTCATTCAAACCATCATAGGTCTATTACCACACTCAATCATACATTAGCTTTCTCAGCAGCCACATCATACTGCCAGCTTTTATTGAAATCAAATCCACGAATCTTTGTCATACAAGTGCCAATAAGCCAGCCTATAGGAATGCAAGTGTGTGTGTGTACGTGTGTGTGAAAGAGACAAACAGACAGAAATGAGAAAGAGACCCAAGTCTTAAGTTTCAAATTTGCCTGTATTAAGTTTCATGTTAGATTTGCCCCTTCTTGGCACATGTTGCAGTTTTTGTCTTTGCTGATCTTAACACCATCATACATGGAATTTTCTTAACTCAAAATTATGATCAAAAGCAAATTTGGCAAGCATTCCTTTAGGTCTTCATCTAAGTCTCTGACAAAAGAAAAAGATGGACTGGGTAAGATAGAGCCCTTTGGCTTGCCTCTAGAGACCAGACTCTAGATTAACATTTATTACAGTCCTATTTTTTGAACATACAACGAATAATGTATAAAAATACAAAGGTATGTAGCCCATAATTTTTCATCCTATCTAGGTTTGATTAGTGCCATGCATGAAAGATAAGCAGGAACTAGAGAAAGAAATTGTGGTTTTCTTACAGGGAAGTGCTCTATGTCAACACAGCTGATTTATGTGGGAGACAGGTTTTCAAGGCAGGACAGTAGAGAGCCCTCCTGCAGTTCCCTAGAAAAGCAGGTTTTCCTTCTTTGAAGTTGAACTGAAAATAAACTTGGGCTATCAGGGCAGATTTTCTTTGTTCTTCCTTAGCCTTGGACACAAAACAATAGAACTTTTCAGTGAACCCCCACTCTGTCCCTCCCACACATGTATAAAATACATGTTAATAATCACAGTTAAAGTAAAATTTATTTTTAGTGTATTCTAATTTTTCAAAATTTCTTCCCATTTATCAGTGTGGTATGACCAAGAAGCCACTGAACTAGGCAGAGAACTAGTTTTTTAACTGCCTATCAAGTGGTTATCTAGGATTCTGGGTTAATGTCATGGGATTTTGAAGTAGATGAATTAAAAGCGTTACTTACCTATGCCTGTTTCATGGCTGGTTAACTCCTCAACACTTGCTGTTGGAAGGGAAGATAAATCTTGGAGTCTACAAAAAGCCAGTGAGATGACACTCAGTATTCTACATTCTTACCGAGATATTTGGGAAGATAAAAGCTGTCTGGAAGAATTCAGAAAAAGCTATCATACAAATACAAATTGTCATCAATTTTAAATTTTTCCTCACAGCCTATAATTTCATGGTATATAATATTTTAATTTAATTTTATTAAGAGATCTACCCTCTCAACAAATATTTAAGTGCATAAAAACGTATGGCTGACTATAAGTACCATGTTGTTCGGCAGATCTCTACAACTTACTCACCTTGCTTAACTGAAACCTTACGCCCGTTGATTAGTAACTCCCTTTTTCTCCCTCCCTTAGCCTCTGGCAGTGGTCATTCCATTCTTTGATTCTATGAATTTGACTATTTTATATACATCATAAGAGTAAAATCATGCAATCTTTGTCTTTCCGTGTCAGGCTTCTTTCAATTAGCATAATGTCCTCAACGTTCATCCATGTTGTTGCACATTGCAAAATTTCCTTCTTTGTCAGGGTGGAAAATAACCCATTGGATGTAACAGTAATTCATTTTTAAGAGACTTTTATTCTTAGCCCACATTCTTTCCACAGAACTTGTCTTTGCCACACCATCCCACTAACCCAGAATGAGGCTGTTTTCCAATCCTGCGTGTGCGTGTGCGCCTGTGTAGCCTGCCTACTGCTCTCACTCCACTGTCTCGCCTTTCCCTGGAACGGGTGGTCAGCTTCTCAACCTTGGCTAGCCTAAGAAGGGCAATACGAAACCTCTCTATGCCCCCAGGACGACTGGTGACAGCAGCACCACCAATGGCAGCACCAGATCCCACACTTGTGCACCTAGCTGGGGAAAGGGGGGAGGAAGGCTTCTATGATTCCTCAGACCTTCTCAGTCCTCATTCTATTTCTGCATCTCCTGCTTTTCTTCTATTCCACTTCCATCAACTTTTCATTCTCACCCTTTTATCTCTTTTCATTCTCTTATTCCTTTTCTGTGCATTTTTTAAAAAGATTTTATTCATTTATTTGACAGAGAGAGACACAGCGAGAGAGGGAACACAGCAGGGGGAGTGGGAGAGGGAGAAGCAGGCTTCCCGCTGAGCAGGGAGCCCAATGCGGGGCTGGATCCCAGGACCCCGGAATCATGACCTGAGCCGAAGGCAGACGCTTAATGACTGAGCCACCCAGGCGCCCCTTCTGTGCATTTTTTTTTAAAAATAAACTTGCCTCTCCTGTCTCTTCCTGTTTTTAACTTCCTTATTTCCCATCTCTTCTTCCTATCTGTATCTTCAGACAACTTTCTCCTTCAATCTGTATCATGCCCTCTATATTGTCTCTGGGCTCTCATGTTCATCCACTCTGATTCAATCACTGGATTTTTCTCTTCCTTCATCTTTAGTCACTAGTCTTTGGTTCGAAAATGTCTTTTTTCTTTCATTCTTCTTATTTTATGCAGTTCACTTGTTCAGGGAAGAATCAGCCTCCAAACAACAAAAGAAGTGAGTTTATTCTCCGATGAAAGGTCAGAAATTGATAGTACATTGAAAATGATGACAAAGCTATAAAAAATACACCACTACCTAGGGCTGCTGGATTTGGGGGTGGGGGAGAAAGTATGTATATACACAGTTCAATTCGATTTTCAGTTTCAAATAAACAATAAATGACTCTTAGTATAAATAAGCCCCATCAATGTTGTTATACTAAATTTTTGTGTGTATCAGAAAGTCAAATTTACCTGGGTTTCCTGTATTTTCCCTGGCAAGCCAACCATGACTACATTTAGTCATATTATCAGCTAATAAATACTGGATCCAAACTGTATGTCTAAATAGTATACTAGACAATGTGAAAGCTATTACATGTGTACAAAATCAATCCCTGCTACAAAGAATGTAAAGGGTTAAGAAGTTAAAAATATAATAAATAATTAGAAAGCAATGCAAAATAGCATATAATTAAATGTTTAACTGTTTCCAGTTATAAGTCTAGTACAAGTTCAAGTACTGGAGTGGAGGATGTGATAGGGGTTTAAGGGATGAAATATATTCTCCAAGCAAACTAGAAAAACAAAGCATTCCCAGGTCTTCCCCATGTTTTCCTGCCTCTGCCTTCTGACACTATTCTTTTCCTCAAAAACAATCTTACCTAGACTTCAAGGTGCATTTCGTGCCATGTACCTCTTGGAGATCTTTCCTCCTTTAAACCCTCCATAGCACTTTCTACTTCCACACATCATCCATCATACTCTGTGTTGTTTTCTGGCTAATTTTGGACATATCTCTTAGGGATTATCTGCTTTTTGAAGGAAAATGCTGTGTCTGTGTGGAGCAACTACTCCACAAACTGACGAAATGAATGAATGAATCCATCTTGGAACTATATCTGACTCTCCAACGATTGTTCACAGCTATCATGTTCACCACCTCTGGACTTCTTACAGGCAAAGTTGAATACTTTTTCTTCTGGGCACTGATAGCTCTCAACACTTTCAATATATGCAGAATGTGCTCCTATATTGCGTTATTTGGACACATGTTAATTCCTTCTACTGGCCTGTGAGTTTCCTTCTACTGGCCTGTAAGATCTTTGCCCCTTTGGTCTTTGTAACCCCAGTGCCTTTTCAGCAAGTACTAAAAAATGAGGTGGAAACGACTCTCTAGGAGAAAAAAAATCAATCTTTTTCTGTTTTACAGTAAGTTTGTTCTTATATTGATTAAAATACGTCATGTACTGTAAATTAATAAAAGCTATCTATATTATATAGAGAAAACCCTATTTATAGTAAAATAAATTATATGTGGCACATACTGCATCATGAAACAGGCCAAATTCTTTTTAGATGCATATAATTTAACTTCCCAGTTATTATAAAATCTCCACTTGAGATGTGACCTCACTATAATTTGTTTTAATGTATACAGTAGATAAATATATTGCTTACTTTTTAAATAACTGTATTTTTATGGTAATATATTTACAAGAACACAGTCATTATTTATAAGGGTTTTGGTCTATTTGAAATTATTGTTTGTAAATATTTGTTCTTGTCTATAGCAAAAATTTTTCCATGATGCTCTAAGTCCTTTCTACAAGCTTTTGTTAGCTGTATTTGGAAGATCTCCAGGCAGCACAAATTACTAAGAAACAATACAGGACTTCAAAAGCATGTTTATTTGCACTATAATGTGGAATTCACTATCACACATAGGTATTTTGAGGCCTTTACTCTTATTCAAACAATAGGAGATTCTCCTGTAAAAAGCCATAATAATTCACTATGATTTTCTTCTTTTGCTTCTAAAGACTTTTTAATGCTCTACTTCTGGGGGTCAAAAAGAAAGGAGAAAAACCTAGTCAGGTATGATTAACTCCTTGTGCAGTGCAGTGATGCTCAACCAGGCCTGCAGATTAGGATATGGAGATTTTTTAAAAGTCCCCATGCTGAGATCCTACCCCAGACCTGCTGAATCAGCATTCCCACAGCGGGGCTCTGGGCATGAATATTTTCAGAAGTTGTATGGTGAGTCTGGTATTCAGCCACCATTTGAAACCACTACAGCAGCTATTATTCAAGGGGAATAATCTCCAGGAACTAGAAATATATTTTATTTTAGAAAATGATTAGAATTACGAAAAATACGGTTGATGTAATATACTTGCTTTTCACAAATTATATCTCTTCTTTTCAACGGAACTAATTATTCTGCATTTTGATTAGGCTTTTTCTTATTCATAGAAATAACTAAACAACTGACCTAATAGCACAGTTAATTATAATTATGACATCTCATCAGTTTGGCAACTGGTTATTTCTAACCAATTATTTTGATTATCTTTTAACAACCAAATATGATTGGCTATTCTGCAATTCAAACTATTTTTCAGGAGGTTTAAAGAAAAAAACACTTTTGTCTTATTGACTTGAAATTTATTAAAAGAAAATCATTACCATGATAAACAGTGACAATTATATATTTATATATAAAAAAAAAAAAGTATATGTTATTGATCTTCAAGTATTCCAAACCCTGTATCACAATTCAATCATGTTACACCATGTCTAATTCATGTATTTATGATATTTAGTATAAACTTCTATAAATCTATTTAATTCCTCCATTATTTCTTAAATACACCCTTAAAAAATAGATGATTTGCCTCCTTGCTAACCAGATAAACAATCCAATGATCAACTATAATAAATTGAAATTAATCACATGAAAAAGTACACAGTAGAAGTACATAGTACTTTTTGCAATGGTCACAGAAAGCATTACTTTATGTAAATTTTCCTCTCTCAACTAAAACAAATTTACCCATCTTTACAACCACAGATTTTGCAAAATGTTAGGATGGACAAGAACAATAACTATTTCTGAACCTTGTGTCACAAATGTTTTTGAAGCAACTTTCATTGATATTTTTGGCATCCATTACATTATATTATTTAACTAACCTGGTTTCAGAAGAAATAAGGTCACTGTGTGCATTTAAATCTTGTTGGGATAATTCCATGTTCTTTTAGGATGGAAGAACATTACCCCCTCTAGTGGATGAAGGCAAAACACATAGCCTTGATGGGTGGAAAAGAGACTGGGTTTTCTTAAACCGTCATCATCTAACAGATTGATGGATTAATTTCCCTAGTTCATAACTTCATTTCAAGCATATTGTCTTGGAAAAGGTGTTATGCCAGACATATTTCTTATATTAAGATGTATAACGGTATTTGGAATCTAACACAGTGCAATAAAGGAAATGTAGTTCATTCCAGGCATCCTGTTTCATATTAAGAATAGGTTTAGAGGCTGCCATCTTAAAATGTTTACTTCTAATGAACAAAGCACCATAAAAACATGTTTTTTTCTAATCAGAGAAAAGAAAAAAAATAGCATAAATGAAACTCATTTTTTTTTTTTTAACCTAGAAGTTTTAATCACAGGTATACCTAAAGTATATGTATTTTTTTCTATTCAGTTGAATGAACCAGCCTTTTGACTCTAGCATCTTTATTTATATAGAAAGTTGTTTGGAACTTATTATTTAAAATTTTCTTTTTAAAAATATTTATTTATTTTTAAGTAACCTCTACGCTAACATGGGGCTTGAATTCACAACCCTAAGATCAAGAGCCACAGGCTCTAGCAACAGAGCCAGCCAGCACCCCTCATTTAAAATTTTCTACTAAAAAACATGATTGTCTTTAAAATTGAGTAGCTTAATATATAATACATATACTACACACACACAAATTTGGGAGCTGGTTTATTTTCTGGAACTCATCTATTAGCAAATGGTCCATTAAGTTCTGCTCAAATATGAAGACTTAAGGCCATTCAATCTGCTTTGATAGTTGATTTTAACATCAGGTAAATAGAATAAACAAATCCCTGCTCAAGTATAAACTAGTTTTACTTTCTCTATTTAAATCATCAAAGCCAGGTTTCAAAGCCAGCGTCTGTGAATTTCTTGTTCATTATATTTATCACTAGTAAAGTGAAGTTATCCTTAGTTGCCTCATCCCTAATAGATCTTTTAAAAATATGCAGCAAATGGCTTTGAATTACTCTTAATATTTTCCCCTTTACTAGGTCATATTTGATTGCTTCTTTAAATATATTTTGAAATATTTGCAAATTTTATTTCTACTTGAGGCAGCCCACATAAGTGAGGCTTATCTCTTTTCCTTGGTAACTCCTCCAAAGTCTCTTTATTGTCAGGTATGTGGCTGCCAAATAGGCAAAAATAGAGAAAAGAAGATTGTAAGCTCCTCTGATGGAAAGGTAAAATCCTCCATCAACTATAACTGTAAGATATATATCAAAATAAATCTGAAAATATTTACAAAGCAATTACTAACTCTAGCAACTATCATGAGAGATTATAAAGAAATACATAAAGTCATTTTTACTTTAAAGTACTTAAAATGTAGTTGGAGAAAATTTTTAAATTGCATAAAATAGAAGATTTAATAGCAGGTCACAAATAGATTTTTAAAAACCTCATATTTTTATAGTTGTTTCTCAGCTTGCAAAGTATTTATATACAAATTATTGCCTCATTTTCCTATCTGCAAAATAAAAATAAGACCTACCTATATCACATAATTGTTGGAAAATTTTAATAAGATACCTTGTTACCTTGGGGCGCCTGTGTGGCTCAGTCAGTTGAGTGTCCAACTCTTGGTTTTGGCTCAGGTCATGATCTCCGGGTCCTGAGATAGAGCCCTGCTTCCAGCTCTGCGCTCAGCAGGGAGTCTGCTTGTCTTTCCCTCCCTCTGTCCCTCCCCCCGCCCCAATGTTTTCTCTCTCCAAAATAAATAAATAAATCTAAAAAAAAAAGATAACACATTACCTTATTAAAGCTAGCAAAGGGGGCACCTGGGTGGCTCAGTTGGTTAAGCATCAGCCTTTAGCTCAGGTCATCATCCCAGGGTCCTGGGATGGAGCCCACATGGGGCTCCCTGCTCAGGGGGGAGCCCGCTTTTCCCTCTCCCTCTGCCACTTGCCCTGCTTGTGCTCTCTCTTGCACATGCTCTCTCTCAAATAAATAAATAAATTCTTAAAAAAAAACACCTAGCAAAGTGTTTGGTACATAACAAGGAGTCAATAAATATTAGTTCCCTTGATCCTCATGAAAACTCTATAAGATTGGGAGTTTGTATGTTATACAACTTCATTTTCCAGTTGAAAATCAGACTCATACAAGTTCCAAGAATGGTCAGAAGCAGCACAAAGCTCAAATCTATAGTTTTCTCTCTTTCTCTCTCTTTCTGTCTCTGTCTCTCTGTGTGTGGATAAAACCATTATGAGTAAATATATAGAAGTGGAAAAATGAAGAGGGTTAAGGAATGGTGAGTAAACCTCTGGATTGAAATAGAAGCCTTAAGATGTGTGGTTACACGTAGGATGGTTGAGGACAAATTTAATATGAAGCTAAGGAGTTTAGATTTAATCTGAAGCTCAGCAGGGTTAAAGGTTTGCTGTAGCATGAATTGTAATTGAGGTAAAAGGGCCCGAAGCTAAATTTTAGAAGTCTTTACATTGCACCAAAGGCAGGAACGATAGGATCAAAATGTTATAATGACAGTTTTCAGGATAGATACAAGGGAAGGAAAGCTGAAGACAGAGAGATCAGTTAAGTTGTTGACACATTAGCTGAGATTGAGGTGGAAAATAGGGAAAAAGGAAGGTATTGTAAAAGAATGAAAAGAATATGGCCAAAAAAACAAAATGGGAGTTGAGAAAGAAGATTGGAATGTATAGTCAAAGGTGATTTTGTGGTTTCTTATGTCTGTTAACATTTACAAAAATAGGGGCGCTGGCTTGATCAGGAAGATGAAGTTTTCAATTTTAGATCTGCTGAACATATGCATCTTAATATGTTGAGCAGTTTCTTTGGGAGAGTAATTGGATCCTGCCACTAAAGCATTCAGCGTGTAGCATTTTTTAAATGCTAAGGAAAACTTATTCTCAACCAATGAAATCATGGACTCTAGGGAATCCTGTATTTCTGAAGTCAACTTCCCTTTTTCAAGGCAGCTTTTGCACACTTCATCAGTTGTGGTTGGGGCTGGACACCTGTGGGCACCATCAGTGCCAGCATTGGGCAAAAGTGTGAAGTAGCAGAGTCAGATTTGGCGGATCTCTTTTCCTTTTTCTGTGACTCTTTCCTGCCTTTGGATCCTATCACCAACTCGGTGTTCTGTTGCCAACTGGGGGTGAGCTACTCAAGGGCTATTCAAGAGCTACTCAAGATTTCCATCACCTAGAAGAGTGCTTGGCATGCAGAAGGTACTTGATAAATTTCAGTCGTAGGAATCAATGAGATAAGTGAAAGAATGAAAAATATTGATGAATGAATAAAATACCTGATAAATTCATTCATTCTAAGATTTTGGGTATTTAATTTGGGCATCCCTCCCTAAATTATCTCCACTGAAAAACAGCCATATGAAAAAGTATTCTGTACTCCAATAGAAGGAATTATTACTGATAGACTTCAGACAACAGTGGAGACTGAATTTTGAGAGCCTCCACTTACGACTTTAAACCATATGATAAAGACAATCACCCACACATAAGATTGGCTCCTTTTGACAGTAGTCCTCATTTTGGTTGTCACCCGCTATTTAACAGCTATCGGTGAAAAGAAATTTTATCACAAGAGAAGAAAATTCTGTATAGTGGGTAGTATTAATTCAGTATCACTATCTGGGCCTAAAATACAGCTTTACTCTCTACAGCTCTGCTTATAGGCAACCTGAACATGTTAGTTTTCAGCATGCCGGGAGGCTCTGTTGCCAAGTTGCATAGCCAGGGACCGTCGATATGATTTAATTTGGACTTCAGTTGCTTCAGTTAGTCATTCAGGACAGAGCCTTGACTAAAACTGGAACAAAATTTCAAGTGCTGCTGGTTGCAGTGTACATAGAAATAAATTATAATGTTCATGGTCACTGATTTTTACTGCTTTCATTTAAACATTGTAGTAATGTTTCTTATAATCAGCGGTGGATAGATGCATAATAATTATTTGGAAACATAGTTCTCGTGGATAGCCAGAGATTCCTTGTCTCGGAGTCCTTCTAATTTTGAATTTGTGTCTAGAAGTTGTGGGAGAATGACTTACCTACCAGCTCTTTTCAACAATGACTTTTCTCAGAGTTTTTGGTACTTCTGCTTGTGGCCAACAACAGGAAACACTGTCAAGAGAATGGAAAGAGCTTTAACTAAGTGTTCTGATTCACCATAGAATGTGAGTGAAATTTTCCTGTTAGTTATGTCAGATTTTAATGGCATTCCTGGGGGACTGTCTAGTTGTTATTATTTATATTATTGATTAAGTTCATGTATTTACAAAAATCTATGCATGTAATATTAGTATCCAAATATGGATGAGTTTAGATTTTCTGTTAAGAAAAAGGAGTACAAAAGTATGAATGGTAAACTAGCATGTGGGCCTTATAAGTCACAAAGTTGTATATAGCACTACATTTATTTATTTGTATTTTAAATGTGTTTAATTAGAACTGCATAAATTACAATTTTTGTATCTTCAAGTATAACAAGATATTAATTAATGAAATCATAACCAGAAATATCAGAATACAATTTCTCAATGTTTTAGATACCTTTAAAAAATGTACACCATTTTACTTAATCTACGCAGTTTTTAGATCTGAGGTTTTATTATAATTCTTCCTATGACAAATCTTGCAGAAGTAATTGAAGTTCATGTGACTTGCTAAAGATGGTTTGGTGAATTTCAGAAAATATGTAAATAAATTAATAGAACTTGAAGTTCATTTAAGTTAGTGATCTTGTTTTACAAGGATATTAAGGCCTAGAGTTTGTGTACCCCAACAGATACATGTATTAAAGACTCCAAAAACACTATATGGACTTACCTATTTAAAAGTAGTTCTAAACTATTATTCAAGTGTTAATTTTTTTAAAAGATTTTATTTATTTATTTATTTGAGAGAGAGGGAGAGAGAGCTGGGGGAGGGGCAGAGGGAGAGGGACAAGTAGATTCTGCACTGAGTGCAGAGTCCGACATGGAGCTTGATCCCACTACCCTGAGATCATGACCTGAGTGGAAATGGAGTCACACGCTTAACCAACTGAGCCACCCAGGCGCCTCTCAAGTGTTTGTTTGTTTTTAACATAGCAAGCTATGTGGCTTTTTATGGAATCGAATATTCAATAGAACATATTTAATCTCATTTAACATGGGGCTCATCTAATAAAAAGTTCAGTGTTTAAGTGCTATTCCTAATGACATCTATGAGAGGTCCTTAGTGTCAACATCCCAATGCTCAATCTCACTGTGTTACAGAAACAGTAGGAGGCATTTTTTAATGTTGAAATCTACAGATCAGGCCCCTTACAACATTAAAAATAAGGTACATAAGTAAGAAAAAAAGTATATTTAAAGAGAAAATTCAGTTACCTGCATTATACATTTATGTTTTAAAAAAAGAGCCTGATTTACTGATAAGTACGACAAATAAAAATGCTTTTCAGTTTTTATGGCTAGTTAAGTGTGAGAAACATAATGTGTGCGTGTGTGTACAGAGAGAGAGAGAGAGAGAAAGAGAGAGGGAAATTAAAAATGTAAAAATCGTAAAGGAAATAAAAATATAAAGAAAATTAGGGAATTCAGTAACTTGGGGAAGGACCCACAGAAAAGATTTAAAAAAATGACCAATCCACATAACAAACATTCAGGGAATAATATTTTCCTTGTATTGTTTTAGGACATTGCTAAACAGACTTAAAAACCATACTGCAATTTTATAACCTTGGGCATAAACAGGTAGATTGCACCTAAGTATTTTTCCACCCAGATGAACTAGCTCTGAAAGAACTGGAGGCTGGAAGGAGCTAATAGAACTGAACTCTCCAATTCCTCTTACCATAAATTAATTAATTAACTAATTAATTTATTAACTAATTAATTAATTAATTTTAAAAATGATGATCTAAACTTTGACCTTGACGTTGGAAATTAAGCTCATACAAACCTGGAAATGTTCATCTCTCTCAGCCTCAGGTGCAAGCAGAGAGAGCTCACCCTGTGTATGCCTCCTTCCTAGTGCTATTTGTAGCAGAATAATTTTGCACTGGTTCCTCAAACCCTTACTTTTCCCCTCTCTGGCCACTGTACATATTAGGTCACTTTTTATCCAGGGTCAAAGCATAAGCAGGACTGCTAGACATTAACACATATCATTGCTGTGATATTTTTGTTCAAAAATGTGATGGTGACATTGAAGTTAATCTCAAAATCAGCTGTGAAAATACTGTCTAGAAAAGGTTGAAACATTGACATTTCTTTAAAAAAATCTAGTAGGACTGTGCCTTCAATAGTCTTTAGAATTATTTTAATTAGCTTTGCCTACTTCCTAATTTGCTAGCTGCCTATTTCTTATTTTATTTTAGCAGTTATTTTTAACCTAGAATCTATTTAAAGCATTAAGATAGGCAAAGAGTGGAAAATCATTACCGGAACGTTTGGTTGTTAAAAAAAAAAGAGAGAGAGAGAGAAGATTTGCATCACTTTTTTTTTTTTTTTCGTTTTCTCTTTTTCCTTCAAGGGATAGCACTAACAACTATTCAGAAATTCTAATAATGTTCCTGGTCAATTCAGGGTTGATAGGGTGTGGTAACCATTTCATGGATTAAGCAAGAGATCTCACATGTTTCCTCCATGGGACTTCATGCCCATTTTAAAACCTCTTAAGTGAGAGTAGTATTGAGAATTCAATTTCCCATCTCTAAAAGTTATAACTGAAAAGATATCATGACTAAACCACAGTCACGCACTTTGAACGTGGCTGCTTTGCCAATTCCTTTTCCAAATGACAATCTAGTGTTTTCCATCCTTCTGCTCAATGGTTTCAGTGAGTGTTGGTGTTTTCATATGTACTCTAAGGGGACTAATTTATTATACTTAACGCTTTAATTTTTAAAATTTCTAGGTAATAATTTTTCAACCATTGATACAATCTAAATTCATAACCATTCATTATCATATGTGGGAGATTATATTATTCTTCCCACCTATAGCTCCCATGTAATGTAAGTCCATGTTCTTTGCCTTGTAACTTCCCATGCCTTTCTAGGCAGCATGTACTATCCTGTCACATTGTTGGGCTGGCTAACTGATTGGCTTTGGCCAATGGGATGTGAATGGACATGATGTATGACACTTCTGAGCAGAAACTATAAACATATTTAGATGATTTAATTTGGCGTCTTATATTTCTGTCTCTGCCATTAATAACAGCATTTCTAGACAAAGACAGCCCCTGTAGCTTTGGTTCTTTAGTCTGGGATATGAGGATGTATAGAACAGACCTGAACAGACCTGGGAAGGGTCTAGCAGAGCCACAGCCAACTGACAGACCTGTGAACCAAAAATAAATGTTCAGTGTTGAAGGCCACTGAAATTTGAGGGATGTTTGTTATCATAGCAAAAATGCTTAATAGACCATACCATAAAACAAAACAAAACAAAAAACAAAACAAAAACTAGTGATTCAAATTTATTTGTTGAAAGAATGGAGGGGCGCCTGGGTGGCTCAGTTTGTTAAGCGTCTGCCTTCAGCTCAGGTCATGATCCCAGGGTCCTGGAATCGAGCCCCATGTCAGGCTCTCTGTTCAGTGGGGAGCCTGCCTCTCCCTCTCCCTCTGCCTGCAGCTCCCCCTGCTTGTGCTCCCTCTGTCAAATAAATAAAACCTTTAGGGGCGCCTGGGTGGCTCAGCCGTTAAGCGTCTGCCTTTGGCTCAGGTCATGATCCCAGGGTGCTGGGATCGAGCCCCACATCAGGCTCCCTGCTCTGCAGGGAGTCTGCTTCTCCCTCTCCCACTCCCCCTGCTTGTGTTCCCTCTCTCGCTGTGTCTCTGTCTGTCAAATAAATAAATAAAATCTTTAAAAAAAAAAAAAAAACCTTAAAAAAAAAAAAAAGAAAAAGAAGAAAGAAAGAATGGAGAAAGGTAGCACCGCAACTTAGGGTAGAGATAAGAGTACAACACAGCTAGACAAAGCTTTGGGTTAAGTTTCAATGGTGTGTTCTGCTACTTACTCACTTTGAACATTGACTACTATTTATTAGTTTTCTACTGCCACTTAAAAATTACCCCCAAACTTAGCAGTTTAAAATAATAAACATTTATAATGTCATCGTTTCTGTGGATCAAGAATCCAAGTGTGCCTTAGCTGGGTAGCTCTGGCTCAAAGTCTGTCATGAGGTTGCAGTCAAGCTGTCATCTGGAGTTGTGGTCTCAGCCATAGGCTAGACTGGGGGTAAAGGTGGAGAATCTATTTCCAAATTCACATGGTTGTTGGCAGGCCTTGGTCCCCTGTCACATGAATTTCCTCACGGGGTTGCTTTAACTACATGGCAGCTATTTTCCTTCAGGGCAAATGATTCAAAAGAAAGCAAGGCAGAGCACTCAAGATGGAAGCTGTGGTCTTTTATAATCTAATCTGCAAAGTGACAATCCATTAGTTCTGTCATATTCTGTTCATTAAAAGCCAGTCAGTAAGTCCAGTCTATTCACAAGGGGAGGGGAATATACAGGATGTAAATACCAGGAGGCAGGGATTGTCAAGAGCCACCTTAGAGGCTGCACAACAATCAACAGCACTGGATCTCTCTGAGCTTCAATTTCCAAACCTGTAAAATGGGTATAATTGTACCTACCCTGCTTACCTTGCAAAACTCTTGAAAGGTCAAATGAGCAAAAATATGTAAACTGTATAGTATTATACAGTTATTATAGTGCTTTGTAAACTGTATAGTATTATACAAATGTAAGATGTTTTTGTTTATCTGGGTCTTACAAGAGGCAGAAACCCAGATGGGATTAAAGGTGCAAGGATTTTATTAGGGGAAACATCTGTAAAAAGAAATGAGGAGGAAGGTGGGGGGGGGTTAGATCATAACTGATGGTTAGTGAAGAAAAGAAGGAAAAAGTGTTGTGTAGAAGCTTACTATGACATCTAAGGGAAGTTAGGCAAGGCTTTTTCAAACCAAAGCAGCCTGTCAAAGAATCCCACATCTCCCAGGACATGGTCTGCCTTGGTATCCCTACTGTACTCAGTCACTGGCTATGAGCAGCCCAGGGGAGGTTGAGCCTTGGTGCAAACATGGTGATGGCTTCATTCTCATCGATAAGGGTAACTGGGTTCCATTCTTGTTTTCTTTGTTTGAGTTCTATCTTGGTGCCATTTCTAGTATTTCTACTTCTAGAACGGGGGCCATCCTGAAATGGCTGCCAGGGGCCCTACTGACAATTGCTTATCTGAATTTCCTCCCAATGCTCTTTCTCGATCTGTTGGAACCCCCTCAACCCAGGCTGAACCTCTTTGAGTCTGACTGCTGGACTGTACCACCACCTGTTAAATATCACCACACCCTCTGGACACCATGCTCTACCCATGGGACTGAACTTCCTCTTTGCACCTGTATTTGGGTCTGCTCTTCCAGGGATCATCTCCATTCTAGGAGGTGGTTTTCATTCTAGTTCTGGATCCCTCTCAGGCTATTCCATTGGCCTATGGTTGTTAATAATACTTGGAGCCAGATTTCTTGGGTTTTAATTCTTACTCTGCCACTTTCCTCTTAAGTTGTATGACATCTGGTAAGTCACTTAAACTGTGTCATTATAAAATGGGGATGATAACAGTACTTATCTTACAAAGTTTTTTTTGCTTTGTTTTGTTTTGTAAAGTACTAAGACAATGCTGGATACATAGAAAGTATTCTGTAAATGTTAGCTATTATTATTTATTACCTCAAAGACTATCCAATGTACAAGCTAAAATACCCTATGCCATTTAGAGCCCCACTGTGATCTGTATTTGTGTCAATTCCATTTTGTATTAGGATAAGGAAATAAATAATTATGGGAAGAGAGAGGGATGAGAAGAGAGAAGAGAGAGAAAGAGAACATTTTTATGTGCTTTGATATAACTTTTGAAAGCCTTATTAGTTCACTCCTAGGCTGTTTGTGCTTACCTACTAAATCTATATTGGGCTCTAAGCCTCAGTTGGTTCAACTCCTCATGTACTTTTTCAGCTCTTGCTGGCTGACTTCACTGGCTAACTGCTTCATATGGTGTGGTCCTGGGTCTTGCTACCAGGCTTTGCCTCCTAATAATCAAGTTCCTATTACCAGGTTCTGGATCTGAACTCGGCTTCAATCCTAGTCCGAGAGATTGGGGAGGCAGGGATTAGGGCACAGCCCGCACTCATTTTTAGCTGTTTCTGTGCAATTTGGTCCCTTCTTCCTCTGCTTTCATGATAGGTTTGTTTTCTTAATTGCTTTGTTACTGTCTGAAATAGGGCCATCAATAAAGAAAAACAGTGTAGAATTTGTTCTAGAAAGATGGAGGTGTTTTGCTCATCCAATTTGTTACCCTTCTTCCTTTTCTCCCTCCCTTCCTTTCTTTTTTTCCTTTTTTTTTTTATTATACCTGTTCCCAAAGGCACTAATTCAGTATTGTATTTAGGTCTCAAGAACAGTGAATGGAGAGGTTTAATTAAAAACACTTTCAGAAACAGCCTTGTAGCTTAACATACAACTTCCATTGCCTCCTTCTCCTGCACAGTTGTGCTCCCCCCTCTGCTCCTTTTATCACTTCATTATCTCAAGCCAAATGTTGATTTGGTCAATTTCCTGTTTGAGTGTAAGCCAATCCCTTGAAGTTATTTTAGTATTGTGGTTCTTAAAACACAAGGTTTCCCTGTTATATTTCCACCATTTTAACACTTCATCTATTGTTTCTTTTTTTCTTAATGACAACCACCAATGGATATTTTCAAGTCTACCACTTAATAACTCCATGTGTTTTTGATACCCTAAACTCCACAGGTCTGTGTTGATAGTGACTAATCCTCAGAACTGTTAAAACAGTCTTGTGCAAATAGAGGTACATCAGAGGAATTTTTTATATGAAAACTTTATTTAGGGAGCCACTTTCTTTCCTGTATTTGCTTATTCAAACTTTCCATTTCAACTTGTTTTGAAATACTGTCAAACTACATAAATCAGAGTTTCCTTTTCATTTTTATTAATATAGCCTGATAAAATGGAACTAAAATTCTTGATTAAACATTCTTCAAAACTGGTTATCCTTGATATAAAAACACCTAAACCTTTTGTCAATTTCAGAGCTATAAAGAAAGGTCACTTTGTTGACTCTCCTTACTTTATGTCTGGGGACAACTAAAGGTCATAGAGGTTATACGATTTGTCCAAGACCGTCCATTTAGTTAGTTGAGAAAATGATATTTTCCTTCCGGTATGTGAACTCCCTCAAGTTAAAGCACGACAATGTCTTTACTGGTCTTTTTAATTCCTTTCTTTATTGGTTTTGTTTTCAAATTCAGTAACTGTAAGTTAGTTTTTATTTATTTTTTATTTTTTTTAAAGATTTTATTTATTTATTTGACAGAGAGAGAGAGACAGCAAGAGAGGGAACACAAGCAGGGGCTGTAGGAAAGGGAGAAGCAGGCTCCCCGCTGAGCAGGGAGCCCGACGTGGGGCTCGATCCCAGGACCCTGGCATCATGACCTGAGCCGAAGGCAGATGCTTAAAGACTGAGCCACCCAGGCACCCCTGTAAGTCAGTTTTTAAAATCAGATTTATTTAAATATAATTTCCTATGCTGTAAAGTTAATGAATTTTAAGTGTATACTTTGGTAAGTTTTGACCAATTAATACAGTCATATAACCACCACCATAACTGAAATATAGAACATTTTCATTACTCCTCAAAGTCCCATCATGCCTCTTGCTCTAATGGCCTGGCTTATGGTGGTACCTTTTTTTCTTTTTTTTTTTTCCTTTCACTATAGTTTTGCCTCTTCTGGAATTTCATAGAAATGGTATTTTACAGCATGCAGTTTTATGTGCCTGGCTTTTTTCACCCATGTTGTATATATATCTGTAGTTTGTTCCTTTTGTTACTAAATAATATCCCATTATATAAATATACCATAATTTGTTTATCTATTCACCAGCTGATGAACCTGGTTGTTTCCAGTTTCTGGTCACTATGAATAAAGCTAGTATAAATAGTCATATTCAAGTTTTTGGGCAATCATATGTTTTCAATTCTCTTCAGTGAAAACTTAGATATGGGATTACTGGTTTGTACATTAAATGTATACTTAACTTTATAAGCAACTGCCTCCTGATAGTACCATTTTACATTCCCACCAACTGTGTATGAAAGTTCCAGTTGCTCTGCATTTCTGCCAACACTTAATATGGTCAGTCATTGTCAGTTTAATCATTTTAATTGGTGTGCAGTGGTATCCAGTGTGGTTTTAACTTCCCTAATAAATAATAATATTGAGCTTCTTTTCATGTGCCTCTTTTTCATCGGCATATTTTCCTTAGGGGGAATGCTTATGCAAATCTATTGCTTATTTAAAAAAATAGGTTGTTTATTTTCTTATTAAGATTAAAATTATAATAGCACTGTAGGTGACAGATGGTGAGCTGTGGTGAGCACAGCATAATGTATAGACTTGTCAAATCACTATGTTGTACACCTGAAACTAATGTAACATTGTGTGTCAACAATACTTCAATTTAAAAAGAAAGAATTCTTTGTGTACTCTGCACATTAGTTCTTCATTGGATATATAATTTTTAAAAAAATTTTCTCCCAGACGAACCATGAGAGACTATGGACTCTGAGAAACAAACTGAGGGTTCTAGAGGGGAGGGGGGTGGGGGGATGGGTTAGCCTTGTGATGGGTATTAAAGAGGGCATGTACTGCACGGAGCACTGGGTGTTATACGCAAACAATGAATCATGAAACACTACATCAAAAACTAATGATGTAATGTATGGTGATTAACATAACATAATAATAAAAAAATTTAAAAAAAAATTTTCTCCCAGTCTGTAACTTGACCTTTCAGTTATTTAACAATATCTTTCAAAGAACAAAAGATTTTAATTGATGAAATCCAATTTATCAGATTTTCCTTTATGGTTTATGATTATTGTGTCCCTCCTAAGACATCTTACCTAACTTAAGATCTGAAAAACTCTCTCCTATGTTTGTAGTTTTATGTAGTTTATGATCCGCTTTGAATTAACGTTTGTATGTGGTTTAGAGTCCATTTTGAATCTTCAGTCTTTTCATCACAGCACTGCCCTCTGCTGATTCTGTCACTTGCTTCATCCACTGCTTAGACCAGTCTCTTCTGATGACACCACTTCCAGGTCTCCAGATACTTCACACCTAGATTCCTGAAGTCTGCCCTTAGGTAGTTTCTTCAAGTGATCAAATTATCCCCCTTCAAAAAGTTTATCCCTCTCACAAAACTTTCCTCTACACATAAGTGTTTGTTCCCTAATACCTGCTTGTTACAGAGCTTAGGGAAGTAGGAAGTAGCCATAGCCAATTCCATTTAGTGGAAATACAAGAAGACCCCAGTTTAAAAAAAATTATAGGATAAAGGTCTTTTTAATTAAACTTGACTAGAACTCAAAGAATATTTAAAATATGTCCTTCTTCTTCCACTCAGGGAAAATGCTATTATCTCAAATAGAAGATACAAATAGAAGATGCATTGACTTGTCTCATTTATGAAAGCTAAATCTTTGGGGATCCCATTCAGCCTTGTCCCTTCTTCTTGTTCAACATCCATAGCCTATCAGTGAGGGTCTAAACTGGAAGAAGTGGGAGTACTCCTTATAGAGACTTAGAGGTTTTTCAATATACAGCTAAATCCTTCTTACCACAAGTAGGAAGGGAGACAGGGCACCTCAACCCCCAGATGGTGAGAAGGGAATCTACACCCAAGCACACATTCCTGTGCTCTTAAAAGACATCTAGTTTTATAACATGCATTTTGACTTAAGGAGGAGTTCATGAAACCATAGTGGATGCCCCATAGTTGGCCACCTTTTGGAGAAAGTGGTTCTAACTTTACTCCTCTCCCAACTTTGGTTGCTATTGCTCAAGCAGTTTCTCTTGGAGAAGTGGAGATAGCCATGGCCATCACCACAGTGGATTTTAGTGACAGAGGAAGCCAACGCATAAAAGCTGGCAGGAAGCAACTCATCCACCTGACAGGTGCTTAACTACCACTTACCCATTGAGTGCCCCCATGTCTAGTGTCACCAAAACAAATGTTGACTTTCAGAAATGTAAGATGGGTGGCTCACTCAGTTCAAGGCTGTTTTCTGAAGCCAATTAGGATAATCTCATGATTTCTTTTCAAATCTACCACACTCTCAGAACCAGGAGAGCTATGATAGAAGCAGTTGTTCTGTGTACCTTGAAAAGACTTTCCATCACTGGATTCTCAAGTCTTAAGGTTCTCTGCTTGGACAGAATACTATTGTAAAGCAGGTTTGAGGATTACATTTAAACAAATAAAAAAAAAAAAACCTGATTCAATCTGCAGAACTATAAATCTACATATATCTTTACAGAAACACTATTACATTAAGTGAACATACCTGGAGCAGCCTCAAAAGATCTTGTTTCCTTTTAATAGAGACATTTGAACACAGGGATCATGTTCTCTTATGTTCTTCTCTGACCATTATTTCCAAGCACTTTGAAAGTATTCAATAAATATTACTAATCTCCCCCGAGGTACACAGATCATAAACACAGACTGTTACTTAACCTGGAGAAAATGAAGAATAAATATTCCTAAAGCTTTGATATTCATACATTGTTATTTTTTTGTCTCTGCAGCAGAATTACTTACACAGGTAATTCTATGTAAAATTAGTAGATACTCCTACAACATGACACTAATACCAATTTCCTTCCAGTGAAACTGAGCACCAGCCTCTGCAGCTGAGTGAAGAGGTAATTCTTGCCATTTGAGTGACTGGGACTTAATATTTTTATACTAATTGACCATTAGTTAATATAATTATTTAAGGCAAAATTATATTTCTTTCATATTAGTTTTATTGTGGGCAAAGGGAAAAAGAGCATTATTCTAAACTTTTCAGCACTTTGTCTTTTAAAATAAAGAGTAAAACCATGTCAGAGTGAAATTTTGTGACTCAGTGAAAATAATACAGACATCAGATGTGCGTGTTTGTGTGTGTGTGTATAAAATCGCCACCAAAAAAAAAAAAAAAAAAGAACAGGATCAATCAGTACATTAATATATTTGAATGCTGAAATTCAGCGGAGCATGGATTAATTAAATTGACATAGCATCTCTAGAATTTGTTAGTATGATTGTCCTAAGTTAGGCTGCAAAAAGACAGAGGGATTAATTAAGCCTTATATTGGATAAGACTAGAGCACAAATTAAAAGCCTCCTAACTGTAAGTCCATAAGGAGCACTTACTAGTTGAAGGTCACGCTGCTGGTCACACGGCTCGATTACTCACTTTAAACTGTAAACTAACTAGACTATGGTGAGTCAGGCTTGTTTCCTTTCTCTTCTCTTCTGGCCTCCCCGGGGGGCTTCTCAATTCAAAGAAACTCCGGGAGAAACAGGCCACTTACTGTGAATAATCCGAAACAATCTATAAATTCAAAAGCAGTTGAAATTCCTAGAAGAGATTGAATGTTATAAGAATAAACGGGTTAGTATTTTAAAAGACAGAACTGCCCTTGTTTAATATCAAGGGAGTGTTAGCAGGACACAGGTTTTACAGTAACTTTCATTATTTATGTAGCAGGCTGTATCACTCTACACTTCGGGAAATGGAGTCCATGCACTCAGTCCAAGCAAATTTTAAAACAGAGGGGTTCTTTTTCTTTCCTTTCTTTCTTTTTTGAGCATAACAATAGCAGCATCTGTAATTAGTAGTTATCTACTTCTGCCACAATAAGACCAAGTACATGGAACTCTTAGAAACATTTAGACAAATTCAATCTATTGCTCTAAGAGGGAAAGATTACGTGTATTCAGACAAATTCAAAAGCAGAAACTTTGTAATTTATCAGAAATGAGAATGTTATTTATGATGGCTACAGGGAAAGAAAAAGGAATTGTTTTTACGCTAGACTATTCTATACTTGATTCCAAATATATCATTTTTTTTAAATGGAGATAACACCCTTCTGACCCTCAAATCTATTTCCAATAGTAAAGAAAGACAATCGTATGTTTGGAACATCTTTCAAAGGACTTTGATTTCCAAGGACACCATCAAAGTTTTACCTTCACAAGGATTAACATCTTCGAATATTCATCATCACAG
Organism: Phoca vitulina; assembly: GCF_004348235.1. Lineage (NCBI taxonomy): Eukaryota > Metazoa > Chordata > Mammalia > Carnivora > Phocidae > Phoca > Phoca vitulina. The sequence continues at coordinate 2,870,701 of NW_022589752.1, forward strand.
GAAGAGAGAAAGGAGGGGGAAATGCCAAATTCTGTATTTATTTTTAAATTTGTACAATGTAAGTACTATTCCTCAAGGCAACACATGGAAATGAGAAAAAGTTATGTACAAGTGGAAGCCTAGTCAGGGAAATATGTCAAATTTAATTCATTTCACTTCTAATATATATTGAGATTTTACTTTGTATAAAATATCATTAGTGGAAAGGCAAGCGAAATATAATTCCTACTCTAATAGAGCTTATAGTATCACTAGAAGTATATAAATTTTAAAGATAAATCAAAATGTTAATTTTATAGGAATAGGTACAAGGCATTTAATAATATAAAAGAGATTTCCCATTTAATTGGAAGTATCAGAAAATGCTTTAAGAACTGATAATTAATTTAAAGGATACATATTTCCAACGTGCAAATGTAACAGAAGGAGCATGGGCAAGAGGAGAACAAGACCAATGGGAAAAATTCTGTTCAGAAACAGGGTTGGGTCCAATTTGGTTGCCAGAAGGATAAAAAGGAGAGAAAAAAAAACATGGGCAAAAATTTGTAAAAGTAGTTTGAGACCAAATCTAGTTTTGAAGGTCATTCCACAGAGTTTGTCTTAACTTGGTAGGTCATCAGGAGATTGTGTTTTGAGCAACTGCACAGAGAACCATTGTCTATTAATGAAATTTAGTTGAATTGAGGATTTGCCATAGTGCATAGCATGAATATCTATTTTTAAGGTAGAGATTAACCAGGATTGCTATTAAAAGAAAGAGAAATAGATTTAATATGTACAAGTCAGGAAGGGTTATAACAAGTGTTATCTAACAAACATAATGTTAGCAATTAGTCTTTAATGTATTGGAGATAAATAAATGAAACTCTGTATAGCAGGTTAATTTATCTAGTGATGTAGCCTTACTGTCTACAATTATTGTCTGGTAGCATAGCAGGGGCCCATGTTATGTAGAACTCCTCCATGGGAGTTACTGAAGCTATTCTACGGCTAGACAGATGCCTAGGGCCACTTCATCAAACATGTTAACATTCTTCTGCTTTAATAATCCTTGCTATGTGCAAAAGAATGGAGTGCTGTGGTCTCTGGTGAACACGTCTGGGGAAAATCCTTATGCTGGGTACATATGCAAGTGGAATTTTCTCTTATTCAAGCAAGAATAGAACCTGTCCTAATTTTCATAAGAGATTAACTTTACTACTTGCTTATGTGATATCCAAAGGATTTGCTGCAGCTCAGCAATGAAGGTATCATTACTCCAAGTTCTTGCTAGAGAGAATACCTTGATTCTTTTACCCTGTGCCTGTCAAAGCCTTGGCAGAAGAAATTGTTTTTAGGGATACTGGCTTGGGGAATGATCTATCATTAGGAATTCCAAAAATTTCTGAGTTCAAATTACCAACAGAGACCATGTATTTAGGCCGCATCACTTTTGCCCTCAACAGAATGACCTACATTCTGGGTTCATTCTTGGTGTTGTACATTCTACGGGTTTTGACTAATGTATAATGACATGTATCTACCATTATAGTATCATGCAGAATAGTTTCACTAACTTAAAAATCTTCTTTGCTCTGCCTCTTTGTCCTTCCCTCCCTCTAACTCATGGCAACCTCTGATCTTTTTACTATCTCCACAGTTTTGCCTTTTCCAGAATGTTATTTAGTTGGAATTTTACAGCACGTAGACTTTTCAGATTGGCTTCTTTCACTTAGTATTTGCATTTAAGCTTCCTCCATATCTTTTCATGGCTTGATAGCTCATTTCGGTGCATACCACAGTTTATTTATCCACTCACCTACTGAAGGGTATCTTGGTTGCTTCCAAGTTTGGTGATTATGAATAAAGATGTTATAAACAACTGCATTCTGGTTTTGTGTGAATACAAATTTTCAATTCTACTGGGCAAATACCAAGGAACATGACTGCTGGATCACATAAGAGCATGCTTAGTTTTGTGAAAAACTGCCAAACTGTCTTCCAAAGTGGCTGTACTTTTTGGCATTCACATCTGCAATGAATGAGAGTTTCCCTTGTTCCACATCCTCACCAGAATTGGGTCTTCTCAGGGTTCTGGATTTTGGCCATTCTAATGGATATGCAGTAGTATCTCATTGTTTTAATTTCCCTGGTGATGTATGATGTGGAACATCTTTTCATATGCTTGTTTGCCATCTGTATATTTTCTTTGGTGAGATGTCTGTTAAGACCTTTGACCCTTTTTTGATTGGATTGTTAGTTTTCTAATTGTCGAATTTTAAGAGTTCTTTGTATGTTTTAGATAACAGTCCTTTATCAGATATGACTTTTGCAAATGTTTTTCTCCCAGTCTGTGGCTTGTCTTCTCATTCTCTTGACATTGTCTTTCACAGAGGACAAGTTTTTAATTTTAATGAAGTCCAGCTTCTCAATTATTTCTCCCACAGATTGTGCCTTTGGTGTTGTATTTAAAAAGTCATTGCCATATCCAAATACAAATGGTTATCTAGATTTTTCCCTACATTATCTTCTAAGAGTTTTTGTAGTTCTGCATTTTACATTAGGTCTATGATCCATTCTGAGTTAATTTTTGTGAAAGATGTAAGGTCTGTGGCTAGTTCAATTTTTGTATGTGGATAACCAGTGTTCCTGCAACATTTGTTGAAAATACTTTTTTTGTTCCATTGTATTATCTTTGCTCCTTTGTCAAATACCATTTGGTTATACGTATGTGAGTCTATTTCTGGACTCTCTATTCTCTTCCATTAGTCTAATTTTTTATTCTTTTTATTCTTTCACCAATCACACTGTTTTGATTACTGTAGCTGTGCACTAAATCTTGAAGTTGGGTAGTGATAGTCTTCTGACTTTGTTCTTTCCTTCAACACTGAGTTGGCTACTCTGGGTCTTTGCCTCTCCATTCACACTTCAGAATCAGTTTGTCCATAGCCTCAAAATAACTTGCTGGGATTTTAATTGGGATTGTGTTAAAGTGATAGATCAAGTTGGGGAAAACTCCTATCTTGACAATATTGAGTCTTCCTACCCATAAAAAAATCTCTCCATTTATTAAGTGCTTCACATAGAACTCATACTTCACACTCTTTACACACTTAAAACTTCAGAGTTTTGTAGTTTTCCTCAAATAGATCTGGTATAGTCTGTCAGATTTATATGTAAGTCTTTTATTTTTCTTGGTGTTAATGTAAATGATACAGCATTTTTAATTTCAAATTCCACTTATTCATGCTGTTATATAAAAAAGCAACTGACTTTTGTATATTAACCTTGATGCTGCAAACTTGCCATATTTGTTTATTGGTTACAGGAGTTTTTGGTCAATTCTTCAGATTTTCTACATAGACAATCATGTCATCTGTAAACAAATACAGTTTTATTTCTTCCTTCCCAATCTGTGTATCTTTAGTTATATATATTCTACCTAAATGTATATTACATCTCTGTATATTATACCTAAATCTAGCTAGGGGCTGTGCACTAGGGCCTGCCATACTGTTTAAGATCTGAGAAGATTCTAGCAGCCCCCAAATGAAGAATTAGGAGGACCAAGGTAAATCTGTATCCCTGTGCATTGGCAAGGAGCACGTCTTGGTAATTCTACATTTCTGAGAAATAATACATAGTGGGTGGGAGTGGGAGGAAAGCCAGTAAGGAGCTTATATAGTAATTAATTCTTGAGGCATTGTTATAAATTCACTTAACCTATCACCTTCACAAGTTACCCTATTCTCTGTTTTTGTTGGGAAAAAAGCAAAATGAGTTATGGATGGCACTATGATGGTCATTCATCACTTCATTAACTTCTGGTGCAAGTTGCTATATCAGTAGAAATTATTTTTAGAAGATAAAATCTGGTGTTTAGCCAAAGGATGCCCCTTAATTTGGATTTACCCATTTGTATGATGCTTAACCTTTGATGAATATATCAGGAAGCACATTTCCCATAGCATGTATCCCAGTAGCACAGTTTCCTCCAGTATAACTGTCTATAAATCTGGCTGCATTAACTCAAAAAAGCGCTCTGCTCACAGGTATCCAAAATGAGGTTCTATCATATATAAATAGTGAGCTAAATATTTAAAAGCCCATTATTCAAGTAATACCAATATTTCCCAACTAAGTGCCCTTTTCTGCATTGTAGGCAACATTGATCAAAGCATTTCTTTTCTTAATAAAAAAAACACTTGAAAGTAAGAAAATTTAGATATGATTCTCTGACATTAGATGCTATACATTACACTCCCTTCCCAAGAGATATGTCGTCTTTCTACTAGCATATATACATAGAACGAACAACTCCATTTCATATTTGGTATGTATATTATACCTATTTAAAGCAAACATGTGAATTCATTCTTAGCCAAATGAAGAAATTCTCATAACCTTAATCAGTTCATTCCAGATGCGATTTTAGAGAAATACATGGCCCTTCTCAAAATCCTATGTCTGCATTTAATTGTGGAAGGTGAGAAGGTCAAAGAAATCTAGGTCAGACACCATAGTTGCTGATGTAGCTGCATTTTGTGTTAAATTATACCACCGCTCTACACTTTTCTTGCCACCACTCCCCACCTTTTCCATGTATATCTATTCTCTTCCATGCTCTCTTTCCCTGTGCACTCATGGCTCCCTCCTCAATTTTTTTCTTCATGTATCTTCTTTTTCTGTTTTGTTTTTCCTTATTTGTTTTGTTTGTTTGCTCTACTCTTTCCAATATATGCACATGCATGTGGCAAAGCATATATATTTGTGTGTTGATATATGTATATATGTATATGTCCATCTGTAAATCTTTGTCAATTAAAAAAAATGCATGCATGTGTGTGGTTTGCTATGAAGATACAGTACATAGATATTAGGCTATGTAGGAGTATTTGGGGACCAGAAAAATTGTAATTATTGTCTGAATCCATGATGCATTTAAAATGTATAATAGGATGGAACAAGTTATCTTGGAATTCTCTTCCTCTCCATTGCCTTTTTTAAAGCACAGTGTAAGAAATCTTTTTATGTGCCAGATTAGACAAAGTGTTGATATTAAGACCGTACTTTTTTCATGGCTTCATGTAGGAGTATATAGTCTCCTATTCACTTTAAGAAAAATACCAGTGATCAAACATACAATCTATTCAGTATTAAATGATTAATTTACTTAGATGTTCCCACTTACTTGACACACGATCAGATTTGAGAAGCTATACTGGTGGTGTTATTTCTCAAAGTTTAAAACTCTCTAGGTGGAAGAACTATTTATAGATGGTTTTGCTATGCTTTCAAAAATCACTTCTATTTGCTACTGAAAATAGTATTTCAAATGATCTTAAGGTAAGTGATAAATGTTTTTCTGGACCTTATTAAAAAACTGTTAATAAAGAGTATGTAGGAATCATTATTTTCTCCAGCCACATTTTAAGTTACTTTAAAGTATAAATAATTTCTTTAAGATTTTATTTTTAAGTAATCTCTACACCCAACATGGGGCTCAGAGTCATGACCCCAACATCAAGAGTCACATGCTCTACTGACTGAGCCAGTGAGGCACCCCTAAATAATTTTTTAAAGAATATTTTTAATGTTGTGTAAGAAAGGATAAAATTTCAGTGATTGTTACAAACATTGGTTAATAAAGAATGCAAAAAGTATAGCAGAATTTGTTACAGTACTTAAAAAACTGATCTAAAAATTCACAAAGAAGAGACAATGTATAAGAATAGGTAAGAAACTTTTAAGAAAGGAAAAAACAATTAACGCTGGGTATTTGCCATATTACATATCAATGTGAAATTTTAAAATAGAGAAATTTAAGTAGTGTATCTTGGACAAAGAGATAAATACTTAGAGATAAATTCTATTTAATAGAATAGAGAAGTTAGAAAGAAATAGACATATATAAACATTTAGAAATGGCTGCATTAGGAATCAGGAGAAATTACACAATAATTAACAAATAGCATTTGGAAATTAGAAATTTATATAAAAATTAAGTTAGATTCTCCACATAACAAAATACATGAAAATAAATTACAAATGGGTTAAACCAAAAATGTAAAATAATAAACAGTGAAAATATTAGAAGAATGTGCAGGAGAAATTTTTTATAATCTTGGTGTGATGAAGGCTTTATAAAGCAAAACCTAAATCCAGAAGTCATAAAAGTACTAACAGATTTGATTGCATAAAAATGTTAAATTTTTTTATGTCCCAACATATTTGAAGGAAAAAAGACAAATGACAGAGTAGGAAAACATGATAGAACTATATAATTCATGAAAGGTTAAAGTCTACAACCAATAATAAAAAGACAATCCAGTAGAAAAATGAGGAAAGAACACTTGTAAACAAGTGACAACATTTGTGTGTGTGTGTGTACATATAATGAGAAAAATATGTATCTATATAATTTATAACAAAAATAAATCACAATGAATAATTATGAAAATTCAAGTAAGTATATATAAGATTATACATATATATAATCTCCAAAATGTCATAAATTTTAAGAATTATACTACCTAGTATTGATAAGATAGAAATGGACACTAACAGGGGCGCCTGGGTGGCTCAGTCATTAAGCATCGACCTTCAGCTCAGGTCATGATCCCAGGGTCCTGAGATCGAGCCCGGCATTGGGCTCCCTGCTCCGTGGGAAGTCCGCTTCTCCCTCTTCCGCTCTCCCTGCTTGTGTTCCCTCTGTCGCTGTGTCTCTCTTTGTCAAATAAATAAATAAAATCTTAAAAAAAAAAAAGAAATGGACACTAACATACATATATGCTAGGTAAATTGGTACAGCATTTTGCATAGATCTTTGGTGGTATTTTTAAATCTAAATACTCCACTTTAAAACTTATCCTACAGAAATACATAAATATGTACACCGATATGAATGTGCAGAGATGTTCATTTCAGCATAGCTTATAATAATGAAAAATAATAAGCCATACAGGTAATCATATTAAGAGAAATGATTAGGTAGATTACAGTACATCTATAATACAGAACACAATGTATCAGAAAGAATGAAAATACACATATTCTGATACTTAGCAAACTCTTAGACTTATTAGTAAGTGAAAAAATCAAATTATAGAATGATATAATCACATTTATGAGCAAAACAATCTTTACTTAAATGTATGTACACACATACACACATATATGTATATAAATGCCATAAAAAGGATATATACCACACTGGTAATAGAATTTCCATCTTGTGAAGGGAAGTGAGAAATGGGGTGGGGGGGAGAATAGGATAATTTGGAATAGAAGTGATGGAGATCTTTGAGTTTTAGTTTAAATACCTTTGTGTATTTTAACTTTTTACAATATGTACATATTTTTCATTACTCATTTAAATTTAAAACAATATATTTTGTTGCCAAAATCTAAAATCTGATGTATAGTCTTATCATTGTCATGTTTTATCAATTGCTTATTGTCTGACCTGTACTGGAAAGTTGTGCTCACACTGAAGTTCAGTTTAAATGCCAAAACAATTTTCTAAATTGTTGACTTTCAGGGAAGATGGCAGAGTAGGAGGGCCCTAAGATCACTTTGTCCCATGGATACAACTCAGTAACACCCACATCAGTGTAAATAAACCAGAAAACGAACTGAAGACTAGTAGAACAGACTCCACAGCTAAATGTAGAGAAGAGGCTCAATGGAGGAAAGATTAAGCCCCGCTGATTGTAAAAACTCACAAAAGTCAACCCCTCTAATTTTCAAAGCCAAATGTTATGGGTATTCATCTCCCTACCCCCACCTCCACCCCCCCCCCCCCCCCCCGGGGGTTCCTCATGCCTGGATTGCCTGGCATGGAGATTTGCTCCTCTCCCCTCTCTGTTTCCATGGAGTCCCTGTTCCTCCTATGGACAGTCCTGCATGTCTGTTTAGCTCCAGACCACATCTCTGCCCCTCCTACCTTTCAATGTAGCCTCTTCTCTACATTTAGCTGTGGAGTCTGTCAACAATGAAATAGTGGCTTTGAACGACACATTGGACCAGATGGATGTAACTGATATATTCACAACATTCCATCTTATAACAGCAGAATACACATTCTTTTCAAGAGTACATGGAACTTTCTCCAGAAGAGATCACGTATTAGGCCACAAAACAAGTCTCAACAATTCAAAAAGATTGAAGTCACACCATACATCTTTTCTGAACATAATGCTAGAAACTAGAAACAACAAGAAATAATCTGGAAAGAACACAAATACAAGGAGGTTAAATAACATACTACTAAAGAATGAATGGGTCAACCAAGAGATCAAAAAGGAAATAAAAAATACATGGAGATAAATGAAAATGAAAACACTATGGTCCAAAATCTTTGGGATACAGCAAATGCTCTTCTAAGAAGGAAGTTTATAGCAATACACGCCTGCTTCAAGTAGCAAGAAAAATCTCAAATAAACAACCTAACCTTATACCTAAAGGAGCTAGAGAAAGAAGAATAAACAAAACCCAAATCAGTAGAAGGAATGAAATAATAAAGATTAGAGCAGAAATAAATGAAGAGGAAGTTAAAAAAAAAAAAAGAACATATCAATAAAACCAGGAGCCGGTTCTGTGAAAAGATCAAAACAAAATTGATAAACCTTTAGCCAGACTCATCAAGAGAGAGAGAAAGAGAAAGAGAAGACTCAAATAAATTCAGAAATGAAAAAGGAGAAATTAGAACCAATACCACAGAAATACAAAGATTATAAGAGAACACTGTGAAAAATTATATGCCAACAAATTGAACAACCTAGAAGAAATAGATAAATTCCTAGAAACATATTACCTCCCAAAACTAAATCAGGAAGAACTAGAAAATTTGAACAGACTGATTTCCAGCAATGAAATTGAATCAGTAATCAAAAAAGTCCCAACAAACAGAAGTTCAGGACCAGATGGCTTCTCAGGTAAATTCTACCAAACATTTGAAGAAGAGTTAGGTCTATTCTTCTCAAACTATTCCAAAAAATTTAATAAGAAGGAAATCTTCCCAATTCATTCTATGAGGCCAGCATTGCCCTGATACCAAAACCAGATAAAGACACTTCAAGAAAAGAAAACTACCAGGCCAATATGTCTGATGTACATAGATGCAAAAATCCATAAACAAAATATTACAAACCAAATCCAACAATACATTTAAAAAATCATTTTTTTTATGATCAAGTGGGATTTATTCCTAAAAATTGTATGGAACCACAGAAGAGCCAATGCAGTCTTGAAAAAGAACAAAACCTGAGGTATCACAATTGCAGATTTCAAGATATACTACAACACTGTATTAATCAAAACAGTATGTTACTGGCACAAATATAGACATATAGATCAGTAGAACAAAATAGAGAGCCCAGAAGTAAACCCGTGATTACATGGTCAAGTAATCATCAACAAAGAAGGGAAGAATATGCAATGGGAAAAAGTCTCTTCAACAAATGATGTTGGGAAACTGGACAGCTACATGCAAAAGAATGACACTGGACCACTTTTTTTATGCCATACACAAAAATAAACTAAAAATGGATGAAGGACCCAAATGTGACACCTAAAACCATAAAACTTCTAGAAGAGAGGACAAGCAGTAATTTCTTTGACATCAGCCATAGCTACATTTTCTAGATATGTCTCCTGAGGCGAGGGAAACAAAAGCAAAAATAAACTATTGGGACTATAACAAAATAAAAAGATTTTGCACAGCAAAAGAAACAATTAACAAAAGTGAAAGATAATTTACTGAATGGGAGAAGATATTTGCAAATGACATATCCTATAAAGGATTAGTATCCAAAACATATAAAGAACTTATAAAACTCAACATCTAAAAAACAAATAATTCAACTAAAAAATGGGCAGAAGACATGCACAGACATTTCCTCAAATAAGACATTCAGATGGCCAACAGACATATAAAAAGATGTTCATCATCACTTACCATCAGGGAAATGCAAATCAAAACTGCAATGAGATATCACCTCACATGTATCAGAATGGCTAAAATCAACAACACAAGAAACAACAGGTGTTGGCAAGGATGTGGAGAAAAAGGAACACTGGTGCACTGTTGGTGGGAATGCAACCTGGTATAGTCACTGTGGAAAACAGTATGGAGCTTCCTCAAAAAGCTAAAAATAGAACTACTCTACAATCTAGCAGTCACACTCCTGTGTACTTACCTGAAGAATATAAAAATACTAATTCAAAGGGACACATGCATCCTGATGGTTAAAGCAGCATTATTTACAGTAGCTGAGATAGGAAAGCAGCCCAAGTGTCTATCTATTGATGAGGTGAACACACACACACACACACACACACACACACACACACACACACTGGAATATTATTCAGACATAAAAAAAGAATCAAATCTTGCCATTTGCAACAACATGGATGGAGCTAGAGAGTATTATCTTAAGTGAAATAAGTCAGCCAGAGAAAGACAAATACTATATGATCTTATATGTTGAATTTCAGAAACAAAACAAATGAACAAAGGAAAAAAAGAGACAAATCAATAAACAGACTCTTAGCTATAGAGACTAAATTGATGGTTTCCAGAGGGGAGGTGGATAGAGGGATGGGCGAAATAGATGAAGGGGACTAAGAGTATACTTTTGATGAGCACTGAGAAATCTATAGAATGTTGTATCACCATATTGTACACCTGAAACTAATAGAACACTATATGTTAACTATACTGGAATTAAAATTAAAATTTAAAAAAGATTTTCTAAATTTTTGTTAATCAAACGACTCCTAGAGCATCTAAAGTCCTATTTTTTTATGATCACCAAATCTTGAAATTACAATGGAAACACCTAATGTTATTTTCTAATTTCAGCCAAGATATTGAATCATATCATTAATATCCAATTGCCATTATTTGTACAATTAAGAATTACTCCACTGCTTGACTCAAAGTGTTTCTCACTTCTTTTTTTAATTTAATTTTATTATGTTATGTTAGTCACCATAGAATACATCATTAGTTTTTGATGTAGTGACCCACAATTCATTGTTTTCATATAAAACCCAGTGCTCCATGCAGTATATGCCCTCCTTAATACCCATCACTGGGCTAACCCATCACCCCACCCCCCTCCCCTCTAAAACCCTCAGTTTGTTTCTCAGAGTCCATAGTCTCTCATAGTTCTTCTCCCCCTCTGATTTCTCCCCCTTCATTTTGCCCTTCCTTCTCCGAATGTCCTCCATGCTATTCCTTATGTTCCACAAATAAGTGAAACCATATGATAATTGATTTTCTCTGCTCGACTTATTTCACTTAGCATAATCTCCTCCAGTCCCATCCATGTTGATGCAAAAGTTGGATATTCATCCCTTCTGATGGCTGAGTAATATTCCATTGTATATATGGACCACATCTTCTTTATCCATTCATCTGTTGAAGGGCATCTCAGCTCTTTCCACAGTTTGGCTATTGCAGACATTGCTGCTATGAACATTGGGATGCATATGGCCCTTCTTTTCACTACATCTGTGTCTTTGGGGTAAATACCCAGGAGTGCAATTGCTGGGTCATAGGGTAGCTCTATTCTTAATTTTTTTAGGCACTTCCACACTGTTTTCCAAAGTGGCTGTACCAACTTGCATTCCCACCAACAGTGTAAGAGGGTTCCCCTTTCTCCACAACCTCTCCAACATTTGTTGTTTCTTGCCTTGTCAATTTTTGCCATTCTAACTGGTGTAAGGTGGTATCTCAATGTGGTTTTGATTTGAATTTCCCTGATGGCTAATGATGCTGAACATTTTTTCACGTGTCTGTTAGCCATTTGTATGTCTTCTTTGGAGAAGTGTCTGTTGATGTCTTCTGCCCATTTTTTCAGTTGATTATTTGTTTTTTGGGTGTTGCATTTGAGAAGTTCTTTATAGATCTTGGAAATCAGTGCTTTGTCTGTACTGTCATTTGCAAATATCTTCCCCCACTCTGTGGGTTGCCTCTTTGTTTTGTTGACTGTTTCCTTTGCTGTGCAGAAGCTTTTTATCTTGATGAAGTCCCAAAAGTTCATTTTTGCGTTTGTTTCACTAGCCTTTGGAGATGTATCTTGAAAGAAGTTGCTGTGGCCGATGTCGAAGAGGTTACTGCCTATGTTCTCCTCTACGATTTTGATAGACTCCTGTCTCACATTGAGGTCTTTCATCCATTTTGAGTTTATCTTTGTGTATGGTGTAAGAGAATGGTTGAGTTTCATTCTTCTGTATATAGCTGTCCAATTTTCCCAGCACCATTTATTGAAGAGACTGTCATTTTTCCATTGCATATTTTTTCCTGCTTTGTCAAAGATTATTTGACCATAGAGTTGAGGGTCCATATCTGTGCTCTCTATTCTGTTCCATTGGTCTATATGTCTGTTTTTGTGCCAGTAACATGCTGTCTTGGTGGTCACTCTTTGTAATAGAACTTGAAATTGGGCAATGTGATGCCCCCAGCTTTGTTTTTCTTTTTCAATATTTCCTTGGCGATTTGGGGTCTTTTCTGATTCCACACAAATTTTAGGATTGTTTGTTCCAGCACTTTGAAAAATGTCATTGGAACTTTGATCAGGATGGCATTGAAGGTACAGATTGCTCTGGGTAGCATAGACATTTTAACAATGTTTATTCTTCTGATCCATGAGCATGGAATGTTTTTCCATCTGTTTGTGTCTTCTTCAATTTCTTTCATGAGTGTTTTGTAGTTCCTAGAATATAGATCCTTTACCTCTTTGGTTAGGTTTATTCCGAGGTATCTTATGGTTTTTGGTGCTATTGTAAATGGAATCGTTACTCTAATTTCTCTTTCTACAGTTGCACTATTAGTGTATAAGAAAGCAACTGAGTTCTGTGCATTGATTTTGTATCCTGCCACATTACTGAATTGCTGTATGAGTTCTAGTAATTTGGAGGTGGAGTCTTTTGGATTTTCCATATAAAGTGTCATGTCATCTGCAAAGAGAGAGAGTTTGACTTCTTCTTTGACAATTTGAATACATTTTATTTCTTTTTGTTGTCTGATTGCTGTTGCCAGGACTTCTAGTACTATGTTGAACAATAGCGGCGAGAGTGGGCATCCTTGACATGTTCCTGATCTTAAGGGAAAGGCTCTCATCTTTTCCCCATTGAGGATGATATTCGCTGTGGGTTTTTCATAGATGGATTTTATGAACTTAGGGAATGTTCCCTCTATCCCTATACTCTGAAGAGTTTTAATTAGGAAAGGATGCTGTATTTTGTCTTTTTTTGTTTTTTCTGCATCAACTGAGAGGACCATATGGTTCTTCTCTCTCCTTTTATTAATGTGTTCTATCACACTGATTGATTTGTGAATATTGAACCACCCTTGCATCCCGGGGATAAATCTCACTTGGCCATGGTGGATGATCCTTTTAATGTATTGTTGGATCCTATTAGCTAGGATTTTGTTGAGCATTTTGGAATCCATATTCATCAGGGATATTGGTCTGAAATTCTCCTTTTTGATGGGGTCTTTGCCTGGTTTGGGGATTAAGGTAATGCTGGCCTCATAGAATGAGTCTGGAAACTTTCCTTCTGTTTCTATTTTTTGAAACAGCTTCAGGAGAATAGGTATTATTTCTTCTTTGAATGTTTGGTAGAATTCCCCAGGGAATCCATCAGGCCCTGGACTCTTGTTTTTTTGGGAGGTTTTTGATCACTGCTTCAATCTCATTACTGGTTATTGACCTATTCAGGTTGTCCATTTCTTCCTGTTTCAGTCTTGGTAGTTTATAGGTTTCGAGGAAAGCATCCATTTCTTCCAGGATGCTTAATTTATTGGCATATAGTTGTTAATAATTTCTAATAATTGTTTCTATTTCCTTGGTGTTAGTTGTGATCTCTCCCCTTTTATTTATAATTTTATTAATTTGGGTCTTTCCTCTTTTCTTTTGGATAAGTCTGGCCAGTGGTTTATCAATCTTACTAATTCTTTCAAAAAACCAGCTTCTAGTTTCAGTTGATCTGATCTATTGTGTTTCTAATTCACTGATCTCTGCTCTAATCTTAATTATTTCTCTTCTAATGCGTGGCTTAGGCATCATTTTTGCTTTTCTTCTAGTTCTTTAAGGTGTAAAGTTAGTTGGTGAATTCGGGATTTTTCTATTTTTTTGAGTGAGGCTTGGATGGCTATGTATTTCCCCCTTAGGACCGCCTTTGCAGTATCCCATAGGTTTCGGACCAATGTGTTTTCGTTCTCCTTGGTTTCCATGAATTGTTTAAGTTCTTTGATTTCTTGGTTGACCCAAACATTATTGAGCAAAGTGGTCTTTAGCTCCCAAGTGTTTGAATTTCTTCCAAATTTTTTCTTGTGATTGAGTTCCAGTTTTAAAGCATTATGGTCTGAGAATATGCAGGGACCTCAATCTTTTGGTATCAGTTGAGACCTAATTTGTGACCCAGTATGTGGTCTATTCTGGAGAAAGTTCCATGTGCGCTTGAGAAGAATGAGTATTCTGTTGCTTTAGGGTGGAATGTTCTGTATATATCTATGAGGTCCATCTGGTCCAGTGTGTCATTCAAAGCTTTGTTTCTTTATAGATTTTCTGCTTAGATGATCTGTCTATTGCTGAGAGTGGAGTATTGTGGTCTCCTACAATTAATGTATTGTTATCAATATGACTCTTTATTTTGGTTAACAGTTGGCTTATGTAGATGGTTGCTCCCATGTTGGGGGTGTAGATATTTACAATCGTTAGATCTTCTTGTTGGATAGACCCTGTAAGAATGATATGGTGTTCTTCTGTGTCTCTAACTAGTCTTTAGTTTAAAATCTAATTTGTCTGATATAAGAATTGCTACCCCAGCTTTCTTTTGAGGTCTGCTGGCATGGAAGATGGACCTCCATCCCTTCACTTTCAGTCTGGATGTATCTTTAGGTTCAAAATGAGTCTCTTGTAGACAGCATATGGATGGGTCCTGTCTTTTTATCCAATCTGCAACCCTGTGCCGTTTTATGGGAGCATTTAGGCCATTCATGTTGAGAGTGATTATTGAAAGATATGAATTTATTGTCATCATGTTGCCTGTGAAGACCTTGTTTCTATAGATTGTCTCTGTAAATTTCTGTTCTATATCACTCTTGGGGTCTTCCTCCTTTTATAGAACCCCCCTTAATATTTCTTGCAGGGCCAGCTTAGTGATCACATATTCTTTCAGTTTCTGCTGGTCTTGGAAGCTCTGCATCTCTCCATCCATTCTAAATGAAAGCCTTGCCGGATAAAGTATTCTTGGCTGCATGTTCTTCTCATTTAGTACCCTGAATATGTCTTGCCAGCCCTTTCTGGCTTGCCAGGTCTCTGTCGATAGGTCTGACGTTATTCTGATGTTCCTCCCTCTGTACATAAGGAATCTCTTCCCTTTAACTGCCCTTAAGATGGTTTCCTTGGTTCTAAGATTTGCGAGTTTTACTATTACATGCTGGGGCGTTGGCCTGTTCTCCTTGATCTTGGGAGTGGTCCTTTCCGCCTCTAGGAAATGAATGTTTGTTTCATTCCCTAGATTAGGGAAGTTCTCAGCTACGATTTGCTCAAATATCTCTTCTAGTCCTCTCTCTCTCTCCACCCCCTCAGAGATCCCAATAATTCTGACATTGGAATGTTTTGTGGTGTCACTTATTTCTCTGATTCTATTTTCATGGATTTTGAGTTGTTTTTCCCTGGCCTCCTCTTTTTCCTTCTTGTCTATTAATTGGTCTTCTAGATCACTAATTCATTCTTCTGCCTCACTTACCCTAGCTGTTAGATTATCTAGATTAGATTGTATCTCATTGATAGCATTTTTAAATTCTGCCAGTTCAGCTTTCATTTCTGCCGTTAGAGACTCTATGTTGCCATTAATTAATTTCTCCATTCTAGCTATTGTCTTCACAATTGCTAGCCTGAATTCCATCTCTGACATCTTGGTTATATCTCTATCCATTTGTAAATCTGTGGCAGAAGTCACAGTCTCTGAGTCTTTCCTATTTTGGGGGTTCCTCCTCCTAGTCATTCTGTTGAAGGGTGGTTGAGGGAATGTACAGAGTCCAAATTATTGACCACAACCCAAGCAAGATGCACCTGTTTTATAGGGACCTGAGGTTTGCAGGCCTCTTGTTCTCCCAGCCTGTCTTCTGGGGGAGGGGCCTGCCACGCTCTTACTCAGGCAGCCCTGTTTGGTCAGAGTTGCCCTGCCCCCTGTGGGGGGGGGATGGGCTCAGTAAAATCCAGTTTTTTGGGGCTTTTGTTCTCTGACGGCTTTCCCTGGTGGCTTTCCACATCTCTTTTAAGAGTCAGAGCAGACGAGATTGTTTCCAACCCTCTGTCTCAGAACAGAGAGATCACAGTCTGTTCTTCAGTGAGCTCTGCAGGCCACACTATCTGCATTTCTGTCTGTGCTGCTATAACCTGCAGCATCCTGGGTTGTGCGCCCCTCAGCAGCGCTCCCAGTCCTCGCCTCCAGGTCCACACGTCTCTGCCCTTTGTGCTTCTAAAACCCCCAGCTGCTCCCAGTTCGCACTAGTGGCCCCCCGCTCCAGGTTTCAGTCCGGGGGGCTGCCCTAAAGTCTTTTCCCCGCCGCTACCGGTTTGTGAGGCTGTGCCCGGTGCCCAGCATGGGAGGCTTCTGCGCTCCTGTGTTATTTCACCTTCCCAGGCCAGCGCTTATGGCAGCTCCCTCCCCTTTCTGTTTATCTTCCAATATCCGCCCGCAGAATCACAGCTCCCCACTTCATACCCCGAAACCAACCACCTACAATATTCTGTTTGTAGAGATCCAGGATCTATCTTCTTACATCTCAGGCTGATTTCGTGGGTGTTCAGAGTGGTCTGGTAGATATCCAGCTCAATTCCAGGACCAGTTGGAATAGGGTCCCCTACTCCTCCACCATCTTTTCCTGAACCCCGCCATAAAATATATCTAATGGCTGGTAAAATATTCCACATCTACCTAGGAGATATATATTAACTTGAATGAGTTTTCTTGAAGTCATTGAAAAGCAAAATAAGTTCCATTCTTTAGATTTCCATAACTGCTTTTGTTGTTTTCTTTTCATGCTACAGCACAACCGGACCAGGAGGGCAGCGGGAAGCTCAGCAGGTCCCCGCGACAGTGGCCAGGTCTCCATCCCCACCCTCCGCAGGAGCTCTGGGCGGTGCCTGGGCTGCACAGGGTGGCCCTGGCTGCAACACTGGCTGCAGACGCCAGTGGGGCAGGGCGGGGGCGAGCCAGGAATATGGATCGCAGGGAGCAGAGCGAGCTAGGACGCACCCGGGCAGCCAGCGGTGGGGAGGCGACCTGTTTTTCACTTCTTATACAAATTATGATTATTAGGATTTTAATGAGCTCCCTTTATCTGTCTTCACCTAATAATTTTAAATTATCTCTATTATTTGAGATTTAATGGATGCGATTTCTCCTTCCTATGTATAGCTCATTTTTCAAAATAAAAAAAAAAAGTGAGGAGAGGGAAGACAAAGTAGTATGTATCTAGAACAGAGAATCCCAGTCATTTCCTAAGGAAAGGCTAACTTTCATTTAATAAATTCTTATGAAAACTAGTGCAGGTATCTAAACTCTACCTGCCAAAGAGGGTGGAGATGGAGGTATAGGGAAGGGCTTTTTTCCTCTCAAGTAGACTGCCTTCACTGAGTGATGAGTGAACTCCTAGGCAAAAGCTATTCCATGCTATAGAAACCAGCCTGAGTGTTAATTCCTGATTTGCATGGTTGGAAGATAAACTATAAGCATTGCTGACCTTTGGGCCCCTCTGAGGTAGAGGAGTCAGAAGACTTTGGCCTTCCATTCAACAGACTGGAAACTGCTTGAAGGCAGGGATCTTGTTTTATATTGGTATCTCCAGGACTTAGTTTTGTATCAGGCATTTTAACAAGTATTACTTTAGTAAAGTAGCACTTAATTAATTGAATGAACTATCATCCACTTAAATGAATGAAAGAATGAATGAACCAACACATACTGAATCTCACAAGACCATTGAATCAGTTGTTACTATGTTAATTCCACAATCTGTCAAGGGGGAAAAAGAGGACCTGAGAGAGAGAGGATGCAGTATACCGATCAGGGTTCACCAATGTTTTCCTGATGAAAAGCCATAATTGATCTACTAAAAGACATATAAAAGATCTTTTTGTTATATGTTCTGTAGGTCCCAGAACATTTATGTCCTCAGTGGACAAAATTGTGCAAGCTAAACAATCCATTCTCCCTCCTGAAATATAGTCATCTAGAATCATGGATGTTTTATCAGAGTAAGGGTATTAATTTGCCTTCAATTACTAAGAAGCTGGGTCAACCCAACTGTAATCTGTTGCTAAAATACTCAAGAATAATATAGACTGAATATCTAGGGACGGTTTATAAATTATACTGGTCCCTCAAAGCCTCTGATTGCTTTTGCATGCACATTTGTGCTTTCGTAATTCATAATTTATTTCTCTCTCCCCTCCTCTCCTACAGCATAGCCTCTATTTAAATAGAAAGAGCTTTAATCTAAGTTAGCGCCAAGCCTTGGAAGTCAGGAGGAAGGCAAATCTCCTGAAGTTCAAAATCAATTTGGTTGCTATTAACAGCCTTGCTCTTGTACCAGTTTCAGCACTGAGTGCTGAAGCTTGGAGCTTTTTTATCTGCAGCCACTTATTTTGTCTCAGAGTATGGTGAGGGTCCCCAAGAAATGACCCAGAATCAAGTGCTGGGGAGGTACTGAACTTTTATAGCCTGAGACTAAACACAAACTTGAAAGTAAATTTCATCATTAAAGCTAGAAGAAATGACAATAGGATTCCTGCTTCTTTTTAGAGCCAACACCAGAACACCCACTGGCAGTGAACACCAGGTACTGAAGATTTTTTCCTTTTAACAAAGGTCATCTTCTTTATCCAGCTGCCTTTTTGTGTGGTAAGACAAAAATCGACTCAGCTTACACAAGATTTACTTTATATTTCTCTTGAATAATAGACTTTAATGTATGCAATAGAAGCCTTACTTGCCACTCCTGAAACAAATTACTGTTTGTGATTTTGAGGCTTTTTCTGACTTCACCAATAACAACTAGAAGATCAAATATGTTTTGCAGTTTATGGTGCATTTCACCAAAAGTTTAAAAGTTCATTTTCATGGGCTGCAAGACTCAGGTATAGTACAACCATAAAGTAGTTCTTATAATGTACATATTTGATAAATGTAAACTGAGGCACTAGGAATTTGACTTCTTTCTGAGCATCACATAAGGCACCAGAAAATTTAAAAATAAAAGGCCCAGTTTGAGGGGCACCTGGATGGCTCAGTTGGTTACATTTCTGACTCTTGATTTCAGCCAAGGTCATGATTTCAGGGTTGTGGAATCAAGCCCTGCGTCAGGCTCCACACTCGGCATGGAATCTGCTTGGGATTCTCTCTCTCCCTCTCCCTCTGCCTCTCTCCCTGCTCACATGCTCTCTTTCTAAATAAATAAATAAATAAATAATTTTAAGAAGTCCCACTTTGATGATTTTAGTTAACAATATGAGTGCATAGTGGAAAAACAAAAGCTATAAAGAAAAAATCAGAGAATCAATAGAATTGGAGTTATTTGGTTGAGAAAAACAGAGCATGACATACTCTGCTTCACATGGTGGTAACACACAGGATCTAAGATCTTAACTATTTATACTAAAGTCTCTACTATTGCCAAAACTATGAAGAACTTTCTGGCCAGATGGGGGGGAAATTATTAAAAGGATATTATAACATAATGGATATGATATTATCCATCTAATTTGGCTTCACTTTGCATGAAACTTGAATTAACCGCGGTAAGTTTCTTATGTTGTGAATCATTTGTTCCATTGTTCATTTCAAAATTTAGTAGACTTTTTTTTTTTTTTTTTAGAGAGTGTGTGAGGGGAGGTGGGAGGGAAGAGGGCAGAGGGAGAGGAGAGAGATAATCTCAAACAGGTTCCTCACTGAGTGTGGAGCCTGACACAGGTCTCAATCCCACCACTGGGAGATCATGACCTGAGCAGAAACCAAGAGTCCAATGCTTAATCAACTGAGCCACCCCGGCTCCCCTTTAGTAGACTTTCTTAATTAATTAGAAAGAACTTCTTTTCACCCCCAACATAGACATGAAGACTGTGTATTGTAGTTAGACTTTAATAACTATCCGGTTACCATCTGCTCCATTATTCATAGGAGTGTGAATCGGAATAACCCTCTGGAAGTAGCTTAGCAACAACAATAATAATAACACCAATAGAACTCTTACCAAGTACCAGGAAATTTGCTAAGCATTATCTTTATTGTCACATATATTAGTCAGAGGTTATAATTTTTTTATACTTTACATATGAGGAAACTGAGACTCACTGGGGTTGAATTTCTCAACTGCAGGTAGCAGAAGTGGGATCTGGACTCATGTGTGTAAGGCCTTAGCATCTGTGTTCTAAACTTTGCAATCTAGATCAAGATTTAATCACCTCACATCTTTGACTCTTAGGAATTCTGTTCCTGGGGCTCTATTCTAATAAAATAATCTTTAGTACTTGTGATGGGATGGAAAGTATTGACATTAAAGGGTTCTTAGATTTTCCCCCAGTGTAAAGAGAATTCTGTCATTCCAGGTCAATCCCTGCCCCCAGCCTCTTAGATGAATCTATCTTAGTCAGAATGCTAATGTTATACAGAACCTGAGCAAAGTAAGAGGAGCCAAGAATTAGAGGTGGGCAGGAAAATGGAGAGAAAGAGAGGTTGGCAGAGAGTAAAAGTCATGTGATTTGTAAAGTTGGGGTAGAGGATCCTGGAAGCTTTGGGAGAGAGATTAGCAAAAGGAAGACAAGAGAATTTAAGGACTAAGATTTGGGGAGGAGAGAAGTATGAAAAATATGAGGGAAGGACATGAATTGATCCTTTTAATGTCTTTTAAGACTGTGACTTAAATCATTAGTTTCAATTGGGCATGTGATAGAAATGCAAATTCTCAGATTCCATCCCAGATCTCCTGAAACAAAATCTTCAGGGGTGGGGCCCAGCAATCAGCATTTTAGCAAGTTTGTGCATGAATACATTTGAGAAGCACTACTTTAAAAGATATGAATAAAGAATAGAACCTTTCCAATTATTTTTTGCCTATTGAGATGGTACCTCTTTAACTGTGCACAGATCTGGGACCAAACTATGTAAGTCACAACTTCAGTAGGGTTATACCCCTAATCTTTTGTATCGCTGTGTATCACCTCATCAGTTAAAAACCAAAATATCCAAGTGTGCGAATAATTAGGTACATAATGCTATACCCACTCAACAAAATATAATATAAACATCAAAATATTTTATCATCTTTTAAGAGCAAAATAGTACAGTACAAATCATACATGTAATATATTTATATGTTCTAGAAACTCAGCAGAAATAAAGACACTGGGTAAATATGTCAAAATATTAACTACAGTTATTTTTAGGTAGTTGGAATTGGGTTATGTTTTCTTCCATTTCTTCCTATATTCTAAGCTTCTGATATTTTCTCTAATAAGCATGTACATAATTTTTAACCTAGCAGCTAAAGTGTACTTTCTGCCTTGGTACTATCCCTGGAGTGAGGGAAGAGCAGGACTGAAATGGACAGGGGACTATTGTGCTAATCAGCAAAACCTCTACCAAATTAAATAAATTTAACTTGGCAAATTACTTCAATTGAAAAAATAATTACTTGATACTACTTTGGGAATCCTGGATGTACATAAATAGTTAATATATATATATATATAAGTTTAAAGTTTTTCTCCTATAGTCTCCTCTAATCCATATTTCATTTTGTGTCATCTTTCTTTCACAAAAATCAAACAATTCATTTTGCAAGTATAAGCATTAGTTGGGATAAGACTGAATGTTTCAATTTCAAGGCCTGTACGGACACCTTAAGGTATGTTCAAAGCAGAGAATTACAAAGGGCAGGGGAAAACCCTAGAGATGGGAGGGGTCAC
The DNA here is from genome assembly GCF_004348235.1 of Phoca vitulina. NCBI lineage: Eukaryota > Metazoa > Chordata > Mammalia > Carnivora > Phocidae > Phoca > Phoca vitulina. The sequence goes on from NW_022589752.1 coordinate 2,892,672, forward strand.
CTTTCTCCTAAGTACATGTAACCTTGATGGTTACAGGCAAGCTAGCTAAATGCTCTATAAAACTTGGACTTTTGGAAATTTCCGTATTTCAAAAAAACACTATAGGTCTTCCTAAGGGTCATGACCCCAATTTTGAATAAGATGACATTAGTTATTATTCTAAATAGAACTCTGGTAGCCTATCTTTTACCTAGTTAAACATTTAATCATAAAGATTAAACTATAAAGAAGAAATCTATGTGAAACAATGGTTATGACAGTTACCATTTTTTGAAATGATAGTATCTCTCAGCTAAAACCCAATATAAAGGCTAGCACTCAAGAGAATCTTCTCCTCAAAAACTGGAGTAAATGAATTCAATAAAACTCTAAAATATCACTAAAATATAAGAAGTTGTGCTTCTTATATTTTTAAGGAGATAAATGAGTAGCAGTTAAAACATGCATGAAAATATTATCCAGTTGCCTTAGACTATGTGAAATTCATCAACTTGTAAATGTTAGGGATTTTTACCTTCCTTGATATGATCAAAATTGTTTCAGAAAAGCAAGCAAATAATCAGAAAATAGGCAAATGGCATAATAGAAAGCATACCTGATTGGTACCATCTTCTGCACATGCAGAGCTGTTTTCTTAGTCAATTCCTTAATACTTTTTCTAGCTGTATTGAAAATGACTCCAATAGAACAGTTTCTACAACTGTTCTTGGCAAATTACCCCACAATTGAATTGGAAAATTTAACTCTGCATGATATACAAAAATTAACTCAGAATGGATTATAGACTTAAGGGTAAAATCTAAAATTATAAAACTAGAAGAACATGTAGGGAAAACCTTTGCAACCTTGAATTAGGCAAATATTTCTTAGATATGACACCAAAAGCACAATCCTTAAAAGAAAAAACTGATAAATTCCCTACATCAAAATTAAAAACTTCTGCTCTTTGAAAGATACTGTTAATAGAATGAAAAAACAAGGCAGAGACCAGAAGAAAATATTTTCAAATTATATATCTAAAATATTTTCAATTATATATTCTGTGTTCAGAATATATAAGGAATTGATATGTCATTAATAAGAAAACAACCATAAAAATGGAAAAAGATTTAAACATACACTTGACCAAAGGAGATAAATTGATGGCAAATAAACAGAAGAAAAGATCATTACTTCTTAGAGAAACAAATTAAAATCACAATAAGATACTATTATATGCCAATTACAATGGCTAAAATTAAAAAGACTGACCATATCAAGTGTTGACGAGGACATGGAGAAATTGTTACTCATATGTAATGCTGGTGGAAATGTAAATGTACTTCCGTTTGGAAAGTGGTATACAGTCTTTTTGAAAAAGAGTTTGGCAGCCTATTAAAAAGTTAATGCAGCCATTCCATTCCTATCCCAAGAGAAATAAAAGTATATGTTCACATAAAGACTTGTAGACAAATGTTCATTACAGCTCTATTTATAATACCTGAAATGTGGAAACAACACAAAAGTTCATCAACAGGTGAATGGATAAACAAACTGTGTTTTATCTATCTTAGAAAACACTACTCATCAATAAAAAAGAATGAACTACTGATACATGCTACAGCATGGATAAATCGTAAAATCATTATGCTGAGTAAAATGAGCCAGTGGAAATAAAAGAATATATAGCATATAGTTGCATTTATATGAAATCATAGAAAAGGCAAGCTGATCTATAGTGACAGAACACAGACCAGTGGTTGCCTCAGAAAAGGGTGAGAGGGGTGGGAAGGGGCAGAAAGGAGAGACTACAAAGGGGCAAGAGGAAACTTTCAGGGATGATGGATATGTTCATTATCTTGATTGTGGTGATGTTTTCACAGGTGTGTATATATATATATTTATATATATATATAAAAGCTCATCAAATCATACACTTTATTTTCTTTTAATTGAGGCATTATTGATGTATAACATTATATTAGTTTCAGCTGTGCAACATAATGATTCAATATTTGTATATATTATGAAATGATTGCCATATTAAGCCGAGTTGTCATTCATCATCATTTTAAATATGCAGAATTTATTGTATGCCATCACAACAATAAAGTTGTTAAAAAATAAAATGAGGGGTTCCTCCTTTGGTTGACCACTCTATCATTTTAATACTGTATGTTTGAGGACATTCAACTTTCTTGTACATTACAACTTTTCAATATTAAGTTACAAGATTTCTGTATTTAACTTACTGTAAGAATTCTAATTTTAAGCAATTTCCCTCATGTTGGCTCTACCGTACAAATAAGAATTGATTAGTCTGTTTCTCCTCGTCACTCAAACATTTTGCCACCTCGAGACAATCAGAGCCTATTTCCTCACCACTTAAATGGAAGAAATAACAATTTACATAGGGTTGTGGGGATAAATGAGATGATGTTCTTATAAACTCCGAAGTGCAATACAAATTAGAGTTTGTATTATGATTATTATAATTAATGATCTTTAGCATAATTACTATTATTTCTAGCCTCTAAACTGTTACAGTTTTTCTATAATCAATAGCTACAATGCAATACATTCAGAGCTGGCAGGAACAGTGCTTTTTTTCTTTCCTTTTTTTTTTTTTCATTTCTCATGACACCTCATGTAATTCTCAATATAGAATAGAGACTCAATAAATACTTGAGTGATAATATTTTCTCCTCTCACTATACATAAGGGAAAACATCAGAGAAGACAGACATATGACAGCTTTTGTTACATTTTTCCTCTGGAAAAATTAGGATTGTATTAAAATACTGGGTATGGTTGAATGCTAGAATGGAAGTCTAAAAGTCTAGATTATTTTTCTGAAAACAGACTTGATGGCACTTGAAAAAAGCCTGCTTTGGGCTCTCCAGATTTAAAATTCCTTACCTGAAAAAGTGTTTAAGTCCCCCAAACTGAAATACATATGTTTCTCATCACTACAAACTTTCACCCTTCCTTCATTAATAAGAGGATGGTAAAAAGTTAGTTTTATGATGAACATTTGCCATCTTTAGTTCTGAAAAATTGTACATTCATAAGGAGAGTACTAGGAGAGCTAGATCAAAAAGATAAGAAAATAAGTTTGTGAAAGATTTTTATCCCTGGTAGTTTCTTAAATTTTAAATATATATCACAGAAAAAAATCAGAACTTTGTTATTATTACTTTTGTTTCTCAGTTTAGTAATTTAAAAAATCTTTGAATTATATTTTTGGGGAGAGGGGCACTCTAAACTTTTTAGTGACTAGGACCTCTACTGAACCGACTGGAAAGACCATTTATATAACAGAACCACGTCTTGGATGGAGGGAGCAGTATGTCATAGAGCAGTTATGTTTAACAATTATATTTAACTGGCCCTAGGATCAGAAGGTCTCATATCTCCCCCTATATCTGTTGTAATTGATCATTGTGGCATAGTGTTGGATCACATTAAAAGATCCCCTTTTACTTTTCTACTATAATTGGCAGCAACAAAATGGTATTAAAGAGAAATTTTGAATTAAGCGTTGATGCCATTAAAATTTCAAGCACTTCAAGCTTGCTAAAGAGCTCAGCTATACAGATTTGGGGGACCTCCTGACTTCTTTATTTGTTAATTAAAATGCTTCTGGTTTTCAGTTCAACAAATATTTATTAAACACTATTATGGGCTAAGAACTGGGAATATAGAAGTTAATGGCACAGCCCTGTCTCCAAGGAACTTACAGAACGGATCAGAAATGAGTAAACAAAATGTAACTCTATGGAAACCATGTTCTTATGTGGTCCAGTCTGACAGCAGTTATAGAAGCATAGTCAGACAACCAAAAAAGTACTTTTGAAGTAAGTCAACTTTTGTATCTTAAACTCTAAGAAATGAAGTACAACTTTTCTTTTAAAAATCCCTTTCTCAGCCATTTTACTCTCACTGCAGCTGCCTCTGCTTTTCTTCCAAACTCCCCAAATCTTCCTTTTCCCACCTCCAACTGGATGACCATCCATGAAATTTTGCTTCAAAACATTCTTATCTCCTGATTCTGCTGTAAACCTGCCCAAGAGAATGCTAGGAGTAAGGGAAGAAACAGATCTGGCTAGGCCAGTAATCTCTTTGGCAGCCAGGAGTGGAGAAAAGGCTAGAATTATTTACATGCTATTTTTTGCCTAACATAAAAGTACTATGAAATAGGGTGAAAAATCTTGTAATAGAAATATGTACAAGGGTGAGTACTAGTTTAAAGGAAGTATAAAGAAGACGTTGCCAAGGACATTTTGCCACTTAGTTCTGATGGATCTTAAATTTGTCTGGCAGGGAAGGGGGGACTGTGGTGAAGGACAAAATTTCATTATATATCTTTGGACTTGAGTAAATTAGGGAAACCAACAAAAGCCCTTGAAGATAACACATTTCTCCCACTATGAAGCTTATACCCTGGTTAAAGCTATGGTAGAAATGTACAGGATAGAGAACTGGACATTTCCTTTGGAACAGCTAATATTTCATAGGGTTGCATACAAAAATGTATGTATTTCTGTGAAGATGTTTTGATATAATAGGATTAAAAAGAAAATAGCGACAAATAAAAATCTTTCTAATTCTGATACATTATGTTCACTTATGTGATTCTGAATGTAATTCTAACCCACATGACATAACTGGCAAGGAGATCAAATGTAGTGGTATTGAGAGACTTCAATTATCAAGGGAGCTGCTAGGAAAATCATTCTGCTAAAAGTGAAATGTCTGATAATTTCTTGGCTTGCCTGCTGACTGTGTCATTTCACAGAAAGAGGAGGTAGTGACAGAGGGAGCTGCATCTCTGAAATTAATTCTGAATATAAGGGAGAGCTACTCGGTCAGGTGGGCATCACAGGGAATTTGGGAGAAAAGAATTATATCATTTTAGAACTTATAACAACCAAATAAAGTAATGCCAGATATATTTATGGCCTCCATTTGAATGGTTTTATTAAATCTGAAGTATTTATCAAGTACCTACTGTGTGTACCTATCAAGTACTATACTATTCCATACTGTATAGGAAGTATTCCATATAAGAATACTTGCTTATTCTTCAGGTGTGTGTGTCTGTGTGCGTTTATAGAGAGTCTTTATCCTTGAGTACTGTCAGAAAGGTTAAAGAAAAAAACAGAACTCCCCCCACCACAGATTCACCACACTGTGAATTTAAAAACATCACATAAATGATAATAACTCGTATTTCCCTGGATCTAGTCTCTAAACTACTTGCAGAAGATTTCAGACTCTGCAACTACTTCCCCAACACACACACACACACACACACACACACGCACGCACGCACATGCACACACATGCACAGAGACACACACACACACACAGGCACACACACACAGAGACATACACACTTGGTGTATTCAGAAGATGACCCAATTCTGGGAATTTACAGAAATCAAAAAGAGACATTTGCATTTTCTCATTCATGGAATTGGGAGTGTGAGCCAAGTTTATCTATAAATCTGATAGCCCCAGCTAAGAATCCTGTCTCTCCCTAAGAACTAGATAAGGACAGGGATGAATCAAGTGACAGCCACCACCTTACATCATATTCAAAATCATTCTTCCTTTCCTGAACAGAATCTGTTTCATCAGAGGTTTTGTTATGGGGCCAACTGACACGTCTGTCTCCATCTCCTCTGAGGTATTCTCTGTGGCAAAGCTCCTCAGTCTCACACTAAATAGACTTCTAGAAAGCTTGCCACACTAGCTTACAAAACTTGTCCTCGTGGACGCTTAAGCTCAGGATGGGGGCTCCACCACAGATAATCTTTTCCATGGCTCAATTCTGTGGGGAATGGGAGCAAGTTCAAATATAAAAATCTCAAATTTAATTTTAGATATCTCAAAATTATGACAAAAAGAAGGTAGAGAATGAGCAAAACTATTTAGGCCATTTGGGGAGTTCTGTTGGGGTCACATGTAAAAGGTAAGAAGGACACACAACCAAAAATGAAAAAAATAGAAAAAGTTAAGCTAGAGAATTTTTTTTTAATTTTTATTTATTTATTTTAGAGAGAGAGAGCAGGGGGAAGAGCAGAAGGAAAGAGAGAATCCTGATGCAGATGCCCTGCTGAGTGAGGAGCCCCACATGGGGCTCAATCCCAGGACCCTGAGATCATGACCTGAGCAGAAATCAAGAGTCAGCTGCTTAACCAACTGAGCCACCCAGGCGCCCCAAGCGAGAGAACTTTATCAACAAAACTGAACCTCAGGGTTAGGTTGAGTGTGTAAAACAGCCAAAGACCAGAGCGAAAAAACTTTTAAAGCTATCACAGAGTGAAGAAGGAACAAGGTAAAAACGGGTTCAGTGTTTGATTTTCATCTCATTATGCTAACAGATTACAGCAAGAAAAAACTACTCATCTCCTAATTTGCTTCTATTTTCTCTATCTAGGAAAATGATCTCCAAACTGAAAAGAGTAGAACAAACACGGTTAAGGGGAAAATAATGCTCAAATTAGCTGAAGAGATGAAGAGAGAGCTCCTAACTGTTTCAAATAAATTCAAGTCCCCAGATTCAAGAAAATTATTCCCTGGGAACCAGGAGAATTTACAGGTGTGATCTCAGAAACACTGTTGGCAGCGGCCGCTGAGTATTTATGGAGAAGAGATGTGAGGGCAAAAGACTGAAATAGGTAAATGTCCTGATTTCCTACAAGTAGAAATTAGTATATTGCAAACACAAGAGAATGCTGGGCTCACCGATAATCCCTGGGAAAGTTTTCGTGAATTTCATTAAAAAGATCTTTTGAAAGTCCGTAGAGAAGAGTGTGGCAAACTTTGGGGAACAGTATGGGTTTGCTGAGAGCAGATCACATCAAAATGCCTCTTGCATTTTATTAAGAACAAGATAAGGGAAGGGAGTGGGATTAATAATGACCTAAAGAAAAGCAGCAAAGTAAAAAGAAAGGGGGGAGCAGGAGGGAGGGAAAATGGAAGATAAAATGTGCACCATCCCTGGTCATTGTTGTGTGTTAATAATATAGGGCAAAGTGCATACTTTTCTCTGGACTATTTTTTGGGGTAATAATAATCAACTGGACCAGAGCAGTAAATTATCTCAACCTACAATTTTTGGGCTAAAAGGGATCTTTGCACTACTTGAAGTAGCAAAACCTGATCAGGAGGCAAGTTTCTATCAAGATCACACAGACTGAATGCTAAAGTCTTTTAGTTTCCTTTGATATGCTTACCAACTGAAGTTCAATATGATGCTATAGACATCTAGATTTCAGGAGGGCATCTAACCAATCTCTCATTTTAGCCATTTATAAACGATTGTTTATGCCACACACTGTGGGAAGCATTTTGTATTCGTTATCTCTAATGCTTACAAAACCCTTGTATTGGTATGTCATCTTCAAATTATAGATGGGGAAAGTGAGGCTCAGAGTTGTTAAGTTATTGGCCAGAGTTGTCAGCTAGTAAGAGGTGGAGGTTGGGTTTGAATACAGGTTTGCTGTAAGCCTATACTGTTCCACTGCACTGCTCATCTTCCATTATGAACTATATGTGTGAATTTGGGGCCAGCTGATAATATCCTTAGGAGGATTTCTAAATAAGTAAACAACTATACTAAAAGAATTTTGATAAATGTCAGGTATAAAACCAGGGTCAAAGTCCTAGGACCTGTTTAATGTTATTATACATGATTTGGGTAAAGACATACGGCATGGAGTTGAGAAGGATAACTAATGCTTTATGAAAAAGAATAATACTTATAAGTATGTATAAGGTGTAACAATGGGCCAAAACTAGCCAAGTAAAACTAGATAGGGATTAAATGATAAATCCTGCATTTGGAATAAAAAATATAATCTTTCTAAATATGTACTGAGGATACGTGGTTTATCAGCTATATATACGAGAAAAGACATAGGGATTTTAATTGATAGCAACCTCAATAGGAGTGAGCAGCATAATACATGAACAAGAAGAAGGTGGAGGAAAAAGAAATCTTAAGGCTGCATTAGTACTCATTTATTTATTTCTACTTAGTGTTACTAATCAAAGGAAATAAAAGACCATTATACTCTACATGCTTCATACTATATCTTATATATGGGTTACAGTGTTCCAGATGTACCACAGTTAAAATGAATTTTGAATAATTGGAATGTGACCCAGGATGTGTCCTGTTGATGAGATATGGGAAAAGCTCTGGATAACATGTCCATTGAGAAAGAGTTGTAAGTATTTAGAATGTTTAGCCTGAAAGTTCCTCAAATATTTAAAGGGGGTAGATTTCATGAAACTAGTCATTCATTCATTTTTTTTTAGAATTATAGGTTTATTTATTCAACAAATATTTATTGAATATTTCCTGTATATTAGGTCCTGTGCTAGGAATGGGGCATTCAATTCCATCATGGAGCTTACATTCTAGCACAAAAGGTGCAAGATTCTTTAAACAAACACAAATATAAAAATATTAGTATTATAAAGGAAAAATACAATACCCAATGAGAAGTTATGAGAGGGGAACCTGTCTGGGGGAGCTGCAGGATCTTCCATGAATGGCATTTTATTATAGTTGAGACCTGAGGGATGAGTAGTTGCTAACTGGACAGAGGAGTGAGGACAGAGTGATGACCTAGAGGGTGAAATGGAAAGTATCTTGGTCCATTTGAGAAGCCAAGAGAAGGCTGTCTGAATTCACTGAACAAATATATATTTAGCTTTTGCTATATGCTAAATATGTCAGGCACTGTCTTTGGTACTAGGAAGAAAAAATTTTAAAAGACATGACTCCTGCTCTGACTTTTTAGTCTAGTGAGAGAGACAGACAAGAGAAAGCAAGCATTATAGTATGTGCTGTATTAGAGGTATTCCTAGGGCACAGAGAAAAGGCATCTCGATCAGACTGTGGAGGTCAGTGAAGGTCCCAGGGAAAAGTGCACTTAAGATAAGATTAGAAAGAAGAATAGGCATTAAATAGCCAAAGATAAGGGGAAAAAGTAAGGACACTGTAAGTAGAGAGAACAGCATGTGTGAATGTATGGGAAAATTAAGAGAGCATAAAAGAATTGGTGAAAAAACGAATAGTTCTGGCAATTGGAAAAAAGGACATGTGTGGAGCATTGATAGGGAATGTGGCCTAACTTATATTCTAAACTAAGGAATTTGAACTTTATCCTGAAATCTATATGGAGCCTCGAAGCATTTAAAACTGGGCAATGACAGGATTAGATTTTAGTTTTAGAAAGCTCCCTCAAGCAACAGTGGGGCCAGGCTGGAGGCATTAGGACCTGTTAGGAGGTTCAGTCAGTTCTCATCACTTGTGGTACTTATGCTCTATAAAGACATGCAAACACTGAATTAGAGGATACCAAGTCATTACTTCTGGAGGAAGTACAGGGTTAGGTTCCTGCAAGTCTCTTGTCACAGTATTTTCATCAACTGACCAATACATAACTTTGCTTTATGTTTAAAGATGCTTCATTATATAGATACAATGTCATATATATCTCTATATATGTCTTATAAATACTTAGTTATATGCAGTATTTCTAGCTGAGAAAGGTTTAACATTTTCCTGACTCTGAGCAACATGACCACTAACTTCATTGGCTTTCAGCCTCACAACATTTCTGTCCACTATGCTTTGAAAAAAAATCAGTCATCATTCTATGAATCCACAAATTTAGCCACATTTCCAAAGCTTCATCATGTACTATAGATATTACTTTAGCACTTTCTGGAGTGCCTGATGTATAGATCATCTTTCTTTATCTGGATGTGTCCTGCTGTTGATTCATTAACATTGAAATTATGATCAACAGCACTGTAACTCATGCCTGAACAATTTTTATCTAATACACGCATTTTCTCCATAAGGCACATCCAGCCTTCTTGCACTTGGGAACATTAGACAGCTCTTCAGCACTATAGTTGCTGGTGATTTTAAACAGCAGAATCACACACACACAAAAAAAACAAACCAAAAAAATGCAAAAAATGTAGCACTAAGTAGACTGCCAAAAGGATACTTGTTTACAATATGAGAACTGAAACGAGAAGCAAAATATTGCCTTGTTTGACCTTATCTGGGAACACACTTGCTGTGGGACTCAAATGTTTTTCCAACTCTGAGCATGTCCAGGAATGACTCCAAAAACCTGCAAATATCGATTTTTGGGGTTATTAATAAATTGAAGCAAGTAGGAGAATTTTCAAATATGAAATCCACAAATAATAAGAATCAACTGTACTTAATAGTAATCTAAGTTATAGCTGATGAACACCTGATTTAAGGCAGCAGCAGTGGGATAGGTGAAGAGGATGAGTCCATTCATTTAAAACATTTATTGCATTTCAACTATGTACAAATTTTAGTGCTAGGAACCAAGAATATGGTGGAGCTGCTCAACCCTGAGGTAATAAGAATTGCAGGGTAAATAAAGAATTGCAGGGAAAGGTGTATTCTTTAGTAAGAGGTAGATATCAGATATGGCAAAAGAGGCACAGGGAATACCTCCAGAATTCCTTGATGATATCTTAAAATCTGCTCTTTCTGCTGCTCAATCCTAGAGGGCATTGTTGGGGGAGTGGGGGCTTAGAGGATAGGGGATAAGTAAAGGTCTGGGCTAGCTCAAGAAAGTATAAAGCAATACAGGAGTGATGATAAGACTGATTAATGGCCAGAGATACCTATCTCTTGGACATTGACTTGAAAAATAGTTTTTGAGGCATAATGAATTAATCCTAAAAACCTGTTTACGAAAGGTGAGCACTGACTTAATTGAGTAAAAGATTTTTAAGGATTTAGAAACCCCTGGAGGTTTACATGGAGGCCAGACTGGTGAGGGACGAAAAGCACCTAGATTTTTTCCCCTGGATCTTTGGCTTGGGTAGATGATTGCCTGATAATCCCATTCACTAAGATAGGAAAACAATAGGAAAAAGGGTTGGGAAGGAAAAGAAGATGAGTTCTGTTTGAGACACATTCAGTTTGAGGGACCTATGAAACATCTAAGCAAAGATGGTCAACAGAGAATTGAAATTACAGTGCTGGAGTTTTCTGAGTGCTCTGGGTTAGAAAAAGATAATTGGGTGTTGGTAGTTGAAGTCAGAGGTTTATATAAGGACACACAGGACTTATGTATTAAAGAAAAAAAATCAGATGACCAAAGAAGGGGCTTAGGAAATACGTGCAGTTAAGGGACAAGTTGAGGAAGAGAAACTGCCATAGAAGACCTGATAAGAAATAGTCATAGATAGAGAAGAAAAAAAATCAACTATCACAGAAGCTGAGAGTGGATAGAATTCTAAGGAAAAAGAAAATTCTGACATAATATTCAAAGCTGGAGGGAGGCCAAATAAACAAAGAATAGTAAAGATAACAGTGAGAACATGGTTGGAAATGACAGGTGGATTGATTTTTTGCTTAATATAAAAAATTTCCTAATAGGAAAAATGGGAAAAGGAAACAGGTTTCCTTATGAGATGAACACCTTGTCACTGAATTATGCAAACAGTGACTCAGTGACTGTCTTTGAATAGTATTTCAGGAAGATTTCTTCCACTACGTATGAGGTTCTATTAATCTTCTCAGTCCATCCTTCCAACACTAAGATAGTGTGTTCTCACTCAGGAAGAGAGAAAAGGTTTGGAAGGGGTGAAGTGTAAGGCTGGACAGGGAAGATTTTATTGCTGGGGGCACTCAAGAGTCAATAGTCAGTCAAGGACTTCTGGAACCAGCCCTAATAGTTTATTAGTATGTTCCTTTGAAACTTGGATGCAATAATGGGCAACAGTAAATGAAGTCAAGACAGCAGACCTTCCTTGGCATAGTATGCAAGAAAGAGTTGGATGTCTCAGGGAGGTGGGAGTATATATGGATACGTGGTGTAAGTCGTGATACCTCACAACCTTGCTATGTTTCCTGAGAAGGGCCAGAAGGACATGGCCCCATGTATTGAGCAATCAATTACATGTAGTAATAGCCATCTGCTTCACTCTGCTTATGCCTCATTCCTTCTCTCTGGGATTGCACTTGATTATAAAATAAGAGTACACAGACTGCCTTCTGGGGAACTTAGATTTAACAGTTTTATCATAGGTATGTCTCAGAAAAAAGAATCTCTTGTGATGTGATATAACAATAGCATAAGTATCACCTATTATCGATGTTTTACCCTACATCTTATATAATTTCCTCTATAATGTCATCCATGACACCTTATTATATTGCTTATTATTTCACTATTATCTCACTCCCACTTGAATTTTTCAGAGGAGGTGTTAGGATTCCCATTGGTATTATCTGGCAAATCCAAATTGAGTCTTGGTTTTATTTTCTGGCTTTATTACTAACCACCCTAGGATCCTTTGTAGTATTTCTCTTTCTTAACTGGTGCTTTCAGCACCTTCCAATTTTGTATTGTCTGAGAACTAAATAAATGTGAGCATGCTAGAACTCAAACAGCTGTATGTATTTAACTACAAGGTTGGATGCCCAATTCGTGCACTGCTTATGCAGCCATCAGGAGAGCTCTGAAAGGAAAATCTGCAAAGCTTCCAGCATATTTTATTAATGACCAGCCAGACACCATAACCCACACCAGGGAGATGAGGACCTAATTAATTAGGCATAATACCACTTAGCACTTACCATTTTCAATAAATATTACTACATGAATGAAAGAATCCTCAAAAGACTCCTGTGAAGCAGCAACTATTAATCCTATTTTACAGCTGGGGAAACAGAAGCAGAAAGGTTCTTATATTTGCCCAAAGCCACAAAGAGAGGTGGCATCAGTTCCCAATTTGGCTCTCTCAGAGTTGGCCCTCTAGACTATTTTTAGAACATGGCTTTCTCAAAGGTCAAAGGGCTATCATATACCAAGGGTTCTCACGCATAAAATTTTAAGCAATGTATGGGAATAACAATAGAGTAGGTGCGTGGACCTGTGAGGCTATTGTCAGGACCTTTATAAGGAAATTGGTCATTTGTCTCTCTCTCCCTTGAGGGCAGGGATTAGATGCCATATAGATGTGCTAGCAAGTAGCACAGTCTCTGGCACACAGTAGGAATTCAGTAAATATTTGCTTATTCATTCTTTAAACAAAATCTTTATTAAATTCCTGCAGCATTCTAGGCATTTTCCTTGCCCTAATGGAACTTAAAAGTCCAGTGACAAAGACTATATATAATAAACCTATAAATAAGTAAAATATTATGTAATCATAAGTGCTAAACACTAATGGTGAGGGTAAAGAGGAGGAGGTGACCCATGAAAATATCTGGGAAAAGAATACTGCAGGTGGTAGGAATAGCAAGTACAAACTCTTAATATAGGAGCATCCTTGGCATGCTCAAGAAATAGCAAGGACCGTGTGGCTGTGTAGAGTAAGTGAGGGGATGGTAAAAGAAGGTAAAGTCAGAAGAGATGATACATGCAGAGTCTTGGGGGCCATTTTGATAATGTTGGTCTTTTAATCTGTAAAGATATGAAGATGTTGAAGAGTACTGAGTGGTGCTATGGGGAATAAAGTGACTTATATTTTAATGAGCTATTGTTGCCTATGCCTTAAGGGTAAGTAGGGAAACAGGGAGACAAGTTTGGAGATTATTGAAATCATTCAGTTGAGGAAATAATGGTGATTTATACAAGAATTGTAGTCATGGAGGTAGTGAGAGATGGTCAGATCCTAGATATATTTTGAAGGTGGAGCCAAGAGGATTAGATCTTATAGACAGATTTCTGAAGTCTGGAAGAGAGTGATGAGTCAAGGCTTGTTCCAAGGTTTTGATCTGAGAAACTGAAGGGGTGGACTTACTATTTACTGAGATAAAGAAGACTATGTAAGGAGAAAATTTCAGAAGGGAAATCAAGAGTCTGGGTTTGGACAAGTTATGTATGAGATGCCTTTGGGCTATCCAAAAGGAGATGCTGAGTAGAAAATGATGTGTCCTGGAAGATAAGGGAATAAAGCGTTTGACAGAGGAGGGAGAGCAATCAAATATGTCAAAAGCTTCTGTTAACGTTGAAAAAGTAAAAAGACTGAGAATTGACAATGGGATTTAGAAAACAGAAAGACATTGGTGATCTTGATAATGTAAGTGTTGGTAGAGAAGGAGTGTAAAAGCCTGATGGACTGGGTTCAAGAAAGAATAGTGTGAATTCAATGTATATCTAGATGTAGCTATAGCTGTAGATATAGATCTAGATAAATCTTTGCTCTGGCAACTGCAATAATCCGGAAACAAAAAATAACTCAGTAGCTATGAATTTCTCTAGCATTCTGATTGTGGTCTTCAGATACCATTTCCCATAAAAGGAACCAGGGCTTCTTAGAGAAAAAACTGATGCCAGATATGCTACCCAAAATGTACAAGATTAACCTGGGATATCTTCTCATACCAACTAGCAAAGAAATTTTTGCATTTCTAGGTTTGTGTCAAAAGGAGTCATGAAGGTGCCTGGGTGGCTCAGTCGGTTAAGCGTCTGTCTTCGTTCGGCTCAGGTCATGATCCCAGGATCTTGGCATTGAGTCCCGCATCAGGCTCCTTGCTCAGCGGGGAGTCTGCTTCTCCCTCTCCCTTTGCCCCTCCTCTCTGTTTGTGCTCTCTCTCTCTCAAAATAAACAAAATCTTTTTTTTTTTTAAGATTTTATTTATTTATTTGACAGAGAGACACAGCGAGAGAGGGAACAGAAGCAGGGGGAGTGGGAGAGGGAGAAGCAGGCTTCCCGCCGAGCAGGGAGCCCGATGGCAGGGAGCCCGATGCAGGGCTCGATCCCAGGACCCTGAGATCATGACCTGAGCCGAAGGCAGACACTTAATGACTGAGCCACCCAGGCGCCCCTCAAAATAAGTAAAATCTTAAAAACAACAACAACAACAAAGTCATGAGAGTCTGGTCATCATGGACTAACTAGTACCATACTAAATCTCCTTCCATATACAACTAAAAAACAGGGCAAAATATTTGAACCTGTTTTCAGATATTGGACACCAGGCAACACAGGACTGGATCTCTGAGAGGAAGGTTATAAACAAGGTGAGCTTTCCAAGGTTTCTATCTAGATGCACTTTCCATAGACAGTACAGAAAAGGGGAGCCTAAGAAGAGCCCAGTAGTCTCTTTGAGCTCGAAAGACAGAGACTGGAGTTTAGTAGATGAAAAAAGAGTACCAGAGAGTAGCTAAGTAGACAAAGAGTTCCAGAAATACACTTACAGATCTCTAAGTCTATGACTGAATATTAAACTGCATATACATAGGGTGGGATTCTGAGAGGCCAGGGAAAGGCTAACTACTGGGGAGTTATGACCTGAATGTTTCTGGAGCTGGAATACATCTAGGAGACACTCAGTTTTAGCCAGCCAGAGTGGACAATATGCTAGACACTCAGTAATAATAAGTTTTGATTTCTGGGAGAGAAAGTAATTTTAGAAGTGTTTTAGCTATTCTTGACCTTTTGCTCTTATATATGCATTTTTGAATCAGTTTACCAAGTTTTATGAAAAACTATTAAGATTTTGATTGGAATAATATTGAACCCATATACTGAATATTAGGTCTCTCTATCCAAGAACATGATGTGTCTCTGCATTATTTAAATCTTATTTAATGGTTTAAAATAAAATTTAAATTTTAGCTACTTAAAATTTGTGAAATTTTTTTAGATTTGTTCCTTTATGGCTTACAAATTTGTTACTATTTTAAGTAGTTTCTTATTTTACTGCATTTTCTAGGTATTTTTATATAAATAATAAAAAGAATTTACTTTCCTGTTTTACATCTAGAAGATTTGCTAAACTCTCTTATTAATTTTAATAAGTTGTCCATGAGTCTTTTAGGTTTTCTATGTAGACAATAAAATCATATGTGAATAATAGCAATTATTTTCCTTAACAATTTGAATCTTTTTTTTTCTTGCCTTATCTGCTGGTCAGGGACTCTAGTATCATGTTGGCTAGAAGATATTTTTGAACATCTTTACAAAAGATGGTATTTATATATATATGGTATTGATTTCTCCCCCATCTTTATTATTTACTTTGTTTTACATTTTTTGGACATATTTTGCTTGTGTTTTTCTATTTTTTTTAGTAGGATATTTAGCTTATGCATATCAAAACCACAGTAAGATTCTACTTCACATTCAACACGTTGTCAAAAAGGCTGAAAAAAAATGTTGGCAAACATGTGGAGCAATGGCAACTCTCATAGATTTCTAGTAAAAATGTACAGTGGTACAACCATTTTGAAAACAAATTGAAGTTTATTGGGCACATATGATATGATTCTGCAACTATATTCCCATATATATTTCCTGGAGGAATTCTTGCACAAGTGGATCAGAAAGTATGATGGTTAATTTTATGTGTCAACTTGACTGGGCCATAGGTACCCAGGCCAAACATTACTCAAGGTGTGTGTGTGTGAGGGTGTTTGGGATGAGACTGACATCTGAATTGATAGACCAGACTGAGTAAAGCAGATTGCCTTCCCTAATGTGGATGACCCTCATATAGTCAGTTGAAAGCCTAAAAAGACCAAAAAGATTGACCCTCCAGCAAGTAGAAAGGGAACTCCTTCTGTCTGTTTGCTTAAGTTAAGACATTGTTTCTTTCCAACATCATTGGCTTTTCTTGGGTTTTATACCAGCCAGCTTTCAAACTGGAATGACATATCGACACTCCTGGGTCTCCAGCTTGCTGATTGGAACTTGACAGCTTCCATAATTGCAAAGGCAATTCCTTATAATAAGCCTATCTCTATCTCTGGGTAGATATGGATATACAGATATAATTATACATATAGATTTATAGTTATCTTATTGCTTCTGTTTATCGGGAGAACCCAGACTAATACAGGAAGCATGGGTGAAAATATTTGTAACAACATAGTTCATGACAGCGAAAAACCAGAAACACCCAGGGGCACCTGGAGGGCTCAGTTGGTTAACTGTCTGACTTCTGCTCAGGTCATGATCTCAGGGTCCTGGGATGAAGGTCTGTGTCGGGCTCCACACAGCGTGGAGTCTCCCTGTCCCTCTCCCTCTGCTGCTCGTGCTCTTTCTCTCTCTTTCTCAAATAAATAAATAAAATCTTAAAGAAAAAACAAACCAGAAACACCTCAAATGGCTCTTTACAGTAGAAAGGATATCTACATTCCATAATACAATGGAATAAATACACAGCAATGAGAATATAGTTAATATAGCTATAAACATCAGTGTGGGTGAATTTTAAAGTATTTTTGAACTAAATAAGCTTGAAATGGATTAAAGACCTAAATATCATTGGCTAAATATGAGACCTGAAACCATAAAAATCTTAGAACACAGGCAGTAACCTTTTGACATTGACCACAGCAACTTTTTTCTAGATATGTTTCCTACACAAGGGAAACAAGGGGAAAATAAACTATTAGGACTACATCAAAACAAAAAGCTTCTGCACAGTCAAGGAAACAATCAAGAAAACTAAAAGGTAACCTACAGTATGGGAGAAGATATTTGCAAATGACCTATCTGATAAAGGGTTAGTATCCAACATATATAGAGAACTTATATTAAATTCAACACCTAAAAAACAAATCATTCAATTAAAAATGGGCAGAAGACATGCACAGACATTTCTCCAAAGAAGACATTCAGATGGCCAACAGACACATGAAAAAATGTTCATCATCACTTACCATGGGGGAAATGCAAATCAAAACTACAATGAGATATCACCTCACATGTGTCAGAATGGCCAAAATCAACAACACAAGAAACAACAGGTGTTGGCGAGGAAAAATACTAGTTCAAAGGGATATATGCACCCTGAAATTTATAGCAGTATTATTTACAATAGCCGAGATATGGAAGCATCCCATGTGTCCATTGATTGACAAACTGATCACACACACACACACACACACACACACACACACTCACACACATATACACAGTGGAATTACTCAGCCACAAAAAGGATGAAATCTTGCCATTTGCAACAACATGGATGGATCTAGAGAGTATTATGCTAAGTGAAATAAGTCAGTCAGTGAAAGACAAATACCATATGACCTCATTTATATGTGGAATTTATTTTTAAAAGATTTTATTTATTTATTTAACAGAGAGTGAGCACAAGCAGTGGGGGAAGGGCAGAGGGAGAGGGAGAAACAGACTCACTGCTGAGCAGGGAGCCCAATGAGGGGCTCGATTCCAGGTCCCCAGGATCATGATCTGAGCCGAAGGCAGATGCTTAACCGACTGAGGCACTCAGGGGCCCCTATATGTGGAATTTAAGAAACAAAACAAATGAGCAAAGGGGGGAAAAAAAGTGGGAGAGAGAAACAAACCAAGAAACAGACTTAACTGTAGAGAACAAACTGATGGTTACCAGAGGGCAGGTGGGTGTGAGGGGGATGGGCTGAATAGGTGATGGGGATTAAGGAGCACACTTGTCATGATGAGCCCTGGGTGCTTTATGGAAGTGTTGAATCACTATATTGTACACCTGAAACTAATATAACACTGTATGTTAACTAACTAGAATTAAAATAAAAGCTTGAAAAAAAAAGTATTGTTGAACCAAAAAAAATCAAGTTAGAAAAATATAAAAAATATGATTCCAATTATGTAGAATTTAAATATGGGAAAAATCAAATGCCTATAAAAAGCAACTATAAACAAGTATGCTATATGCATATAACAATATGCTAATACTAGTACATATAATATGTATATATTATGGAGAATCAAGTGGCCTAAGAAAGTTTTCTGATTAGCACATTTTCTGACATGGATCAGGCCCTGGACAAATACTGAATATTAAAACATGAAGCCCAAAGCATCTGCTTTCTACCTCAAGCTCTGGCGATTGGTAGTGCCTGTCCTTCAGTTTGGTCACAGTTCTTCCAGGCTTCATATGACATCATCCCCTCTGTCCATCTCCATCTCCTGAATCTCTCTCATCTCTGGCCACTTCCTTGTTACCCCTGGCTCATGCTGCAAAGACACAGCTATGAGTTTAGAGTCAGACTCTGGAAGTCAGGGACTGTTCATCTAGGAGCTAAATGTAATTTCTAGGCATATTTTGTTTGGCTTAACGGTATTTTAAAATCTTTGAGCATAACTAAAATATCAGAAGACTGCACACAAAAATCTCAACTTCCAGCTTCTCTTGAAAAATAGGAAGATCTGGCAACACTGAGCTCATTCCTTCTTGCCAGAAACTCGCTGGAATTGCACAGAGGCTGCCCATCTTAGGCCTGTGCTGGCCACCACGTTGTCCCCACCACTCTCTGTTCTCTGTGACAGAAGTGAGCGTCCACTTCCATTTATCCCCGCTCTTTCATTGTTGTTGCCATTATTATTTAGATAAGTATTTCCCAAGGCACTTAGCAAAATGACAAGTCAGACAAGGTGGCTAGGGGCTTTTTCCTTAGTCGAGGTCATTACACTTATTAAGTGTGAATTTTACTTTCTTGGCCCGATAAGCATTGGTGTTTGCCATGTCTATTCCATGACTTTATCTAACCATGTTGGAGGGGATTCTCCTTCCTCCTATGCATAAATTTTGGTAATCCAGGTACTGGTTTTCCCTTCCTGGCATCAAAAAGAGCTGCAGAAATTGCCTAAACTTATTCTGCTGAAGAGGAATAATTCAACATCTCAAAATCTTAGAAGAAGAAGAGAGCCCAGAAAGGTAAGAGTGTCTCGACCTGGTGTGTGCCCATGCTCTCCAAATGAGAGCGCTTGGAAATCAACACCTCAATCTGTTTTCTTTCCCTTTGCCTTGACTTTCCTCTGTTTTCTCCACCCTGTGTGCTCTTCTTGGCAGGAAACTCAAGCCTTAGAAATCCAAGTCTATTCATAAATGCACTTCTTTCAGTTACTATGGCAATGCTGAAGGAATCTGTCACGGCCAAACAGGATCACAAAAGGATCACTTTTATTTTTATTCTCAATGCTTCCACCAACAAACAAATAAATAAAATGCTACAACTAGCCAGAGTCACATTTGCTTCTTGGTAAACAACTCCCAAGGACTGGCTTCCTACCTTCATTTCTTACTTTTTTTCCCTCCTATGTTATACAGAGTTTTGTTTTCCCAGGCGTTTATTAGAAAGGACTTCAGTGAGTGGCGTTCTGAATCTAGGTTTTCCCCCTTAGCTTTTTGCTATTATAAATGTGGCATAAGAGTCACAATTACTTTAAAAAAAAAGAAGCAGTCTAGTTTCCCAAGATTATTTGATAAGAATTAGTTTATTGAAAATATAGGTTGCACATTCTCATCTCCATGAGCTATGGATAACAGAGAGCTGCTGTTTGGTCTTCAGCTCTTCTCTTTTTACTTCATCATTGACAGTCTGGGAATGAAATAGTTCAAAAGTCCTTATTTAAAGAAAGCACAGGACAAACTTCCCGCCCTATCCTTAGGGCAGGGATGACAAGTTAAGTTGACATCAAGATTAGCAGATGAGCATTCAGCCACTTTGCCAGTCATTGCTACTGCATGGACTCCGTGCAGCAACTGAACATTTGCTCTGAACAACCTACAGTCTGTCAAATTCCATAGCAGTTTCCAAGGCAATGATATGTTCTTGGTCTTTTCTTTATGTATTGCACAATGCTTTAGAAATTGCACAACAAAGAAGAGGGAAGCCCTTTGAACCCAGTGGGGGAAGACCCCCTGATTACCAGAAAGAGGTTATTCTGCAGATGGATTCAAATTCTTCCTGCTTCCTATAGGAGAGCACCAGCTCTACATCCTCTGGGTGAGGGGTGACACTTAAATCTCTAACCTCAGTGGCCATTTCCAGAGAGAGATTTTTATTTGAAATTTCATTGGCAACCGAATGGTACTGACTGCCCCACGTTTATGAGTGAAGGAAGGAAGAAAAGATTTAACATAGGAAATAAACACAAGTATCTTTGATTGGCTAGGATGCCCCCACTGGTCACACTAATGTGTTTTCAGCAGCCTCTCACACAGGGACCATATAGAAAAGTAAAGAATGAAGGCATTGGGTGAGGTATACTTGGTTTTGAATCCTTATTCTGGGACATGTTATTTAATCTCTGTAAACCTCGCTGTTCTTACCTGGAAAAAGACGATAATGATATAAAGCACTTAGCACAGTGCATTCTGAATGACTGTAAGCTCTAAATAAATATCAGCAATTATTATTGTTTTTGTTATATGTTTCAACAGGAGAATGCATATTCTTATCTCTAATTTTTCCTGTTTTTGTTTTACATAATTTATATTTATATTTTTGAATTTATTTCCTTATATTTTAACAACTTAGTGTGCCCTAAAATATTCTGAAAAAAAATGGAAAGCAAATCTTTCCTTCACCATAAATGGTATTTAAAGATGCTTGATATAATTTAGAAACAGCTCTTATCTCCTCACTTACTATGAATATATTAGGTAGGAAGTAGTATACTCATTTTACCAACTAAAAAAATTAGTTAAAGCTGAATCCACCTAAATAAATCTAGAAATATGAATAAAGATATTTCCAATATGAGAATTTTTACCCAAATACTGATATTCAGTGTTCTCCCCAAATCAGAAGCTGAATAACACATCCATTCACTACTGAAGAAATCGTTGTATCTGATTTGATAAATTTTTAAAATAGAACCCTAGAGAAATGATCAGAAGACTAACATAATATACTTTCCATCATCCTTTCTTTCATTTATTCAACAGATATTTACTGAGTTTATTTCATATCAGGTGCTGTGAGAAACAGTGTAGAGAGCAGAAACATAAGCAAGGTCCTGATCCTTTTCTCAAGGAACTAGCAGAAGTTCATTTGGAGGTATGCAAATGTACAGAGTCAAATAGAAAGTGGCAAGCATCCCAAGGGAGGTACAGAATAAGTGCTAAAAGAATGAGTATGTGGAAATGTCAATATTAATTACGCCTTATGATTAAAGTGATTTTGTATGTGGGAAATAACCGAATCTGCAACTTTGTCTTTTGATTTCCACAACTTTTAGTGATACCAACTACTTTATAAATCTATAAATATATGAGTGTAACATAATATAAGCAAGCACAGAGAAGGTATCAAGAAATCAGGTGGTTCAAAAGCAAGTAACATATTTTTAACGTAGTCTAAAAAGAAAGTGGACATAAAGGCAATAAAATGCATAAAAAAATGGAAGCAGCGTAGTTGTGATCTTTATGCCTGAGTTCTGCTCAGTATATCTGTGCAGTTGAAATAAACTCAATTTATTTTCTTCAGAAAGTTTAACCTTGAATTTCTTCTCATATTAAAGAAAAAAAAAAAACTAGTGGAAAATTGACATTTGTGTGAATTCTGAATAAAAATGTGAAACAAACTGAGTCAGTAGCACTCTAGTCCGCCATCTGGGATTTTGCACTACTCAGTCGATTCCAGAAATTAGATTAATATGGAGGAACTCAGAAAGGGGAATTTCCTTTCCGAGGTAATTACAAGGCTCACCTATTAACAGTGGAAAATCTGCAGCCACTAATTGCTTTCCTCAAGTCAGATAGGAGACCTCAAATGAAGTACAACCCCAGGATGTTTTTTCAGAATGAGAGTTTTATTCCAATTATCAATGGGCATAGCCACCAATATTATTTGAAAATGCCAAAGTATAAAGACATTTTCTTATGAGAGTACTACAAAAGCACAGCTCAAAATATCAATCTGCTCTTCCTCAAAACATTTTGAAGTTATGGTTTTGCTTCAACGTTTTCACTTGCTCCAAAAAGCTTTCTTTATCCCCCAAATGGCTTTCTATGAATCACATAAAATTTGAGTTCAGAAAAATTGGTTCTGGTTTAGGATTTATACACTCAGCACTGCTCTCAGACTGAGGGGATTCAGAACATCTTCTCTGGACAGCACACACAATGGCTGGATACTTTTGGATTTGTCAGACTCCAAATGACTCAGCTGATGATCTTCAAGACCAGACCAAACACAGTATCCATTTCCTCCCCCCATTCCTGTTGCCAGATCCTCCGGACAGAAGGTGTTAGAACACCTATGGTAGTTTCAGAGACATGGATCCCTCTTAAAATAAGTAATATGCACAGTTTTGGGGAGGAAACAAAGGATGAAATTATTTCCTGAAAATGTAGAAGTAAACAACGTGATGTGCAGGAGAATATTTTCGTTCCTTCTGAAACTTTGGAAATCACAGTCAAACAACTTAGAATGTACGTGTTAATGAAAGATCTTTTGTCTAATTTATGTATATCACTTTACTACAGATCTATGGAATTTAGGTTACATTTGTATAATTCCATAAGGGGTTTTTGATTGCTTAAGCGCCACCTGTTCTTTATAAATGCTGTGACTGACATCAAGTTTTCCTCCATATGGTGATGACATTTTTGATTACTATTTGTCTTCTTACATTTTAATAGTGATTTGAGTTAAAATAATTTAAAGTCTGTTTCCCAATAGCTTTATATAACTGAACAGTTCTGTTTATGAGTTTTCTCTTTCTGTATTTTGAGTCCACATAATTTTTTTAAAAGAGCTTAAACTAGCTACAGAATATAGCTTTATAGAACTAAATGAGTAATTTTTCAGTTGTGATTTAAAATCAAGAGTAGAATCAATATGGGCATCTCTGTAATTGAAAACCAGTGGGTGATAATTCTGTACTGAAAACAAGATAATAATAAAAACGAGCCATTGGTGGGAGAAAGATAAGATTAAAGATGTGATCTCAATTAAATATGAACTATTATTAACACTGTAATAAAACTTCCACTTCTAATTTGTTCCATATTTTCGTCTTTTGGAGTACAATTATGAAGATATGTAAAAATAATTTAAGTAAATCATGCTAGGATCCATTTATTATTTCCTGCTAAATTAATATTTACAGCATTTTAATATCCAAATATTTTGGCTTGCAGAAATAGTTCAGTTTTTTCAGTATGTCAAGATTTACTTCTCTATTTGTCTGATATATTATTTATCACTTGGTATGCATTAATTTTGAAAATAACAGAAAAGGCCAAGGCAAAGCATGTGGCATTGAGAAGCACAGTGAAAGAAAATGTCAATTTCTCCCATCTTCATGGCTGACGGTGATTCTTTTACACTGTTAAAGGCCCACATGTGTGTATATTTGAAAAAACAAACACTGAGGAAAATGTGGCCATTTTCCTTTTTATGATAACTTTCTATTTTTTCCCTTTTTTTAAATTATAAAAGTTTTTGGTATATATAAACAGTTTTGACTATTCAATAAATGGTTCTGGGAAATTGGTGAACAATTCAGGATCAACATCCCAGTTTTTCCTTTGGGGAAAATCATTCCTTACACAAATGCAAATTTCTGCTGGGTTTACTAGACTCATAGAGTATAACCTTGAGAGTGGAACCAACACTAAGGAAGGCAGATTCAAAAGACAGAGACAGATTCTTCTGAGTTCTTAAATTCAGCGATGCCTGAAATAATTCTCCTGAGTTTTACAATTATTTAAGTCAATAATCCCCTCCACCCCCAACCTAGTCTGATGGGCTTTGTAGACCACACTGAAGAAATAAGATATAATAATGGAAAG
Organism: Phoca vitulina; assembly: GCF_004348235.1. Classification (NCBI taxonomy): domain Eukaryota; kingdom Metazoa; phylum Chordata; class Mammalia; order Carnivora; family Phocidae; genus Phoca; species Phoca vitulina. The sequence continues at coordinate 2,917,225 of NW_022589752.1, forward strand.
ATAAATAGGGAACACTGATTGTCCTTCATGTGAACACTCTATGTTTTAGACGTAACTACTTACAGGCACAAAAATCTAACACCGTGGTGTCTCCAGCTTCTAAAGCCCCTCGCAGACTTTTCAACCTATTTTCCTCTTCATTCTCCAACAAACACCTGCTTACCCTTCAAAACGCAGTTCAAATATTGCTTATTATGAAACTTTCCTTTGTAGCAGATTAAGTTATTTTCTCCTTTCTGCTTCCACTTTGTATAGGTCTCGCTTTGTATAGGTCTCGCTCATAATTTTTCCCTATTTTACTGAAATTACTTGTTTAAACATGTGTTTCATCTCTTTGGGAGTTGAATTCTAATTTGAATTGCCAGCATGTAGTATAATACCTAAGTAGGTGACTAATAAATGTTTGATAATGGGAGGAGCAAAGGAATGAATGAATGTAGCACTAAAAATAGTAAAAATCATCTACTGACCAATCTGTTAGGAATTTCTTCATTGCTCAAGTGTTAACATCTTCTTGCAGTCTAAATGATATGTTTTATCTGTCTGGGAAAGCCACATGACCTCTTTCTTACTTTCACATGAGTTCACAGTCCATGTTCAGGTAAATTCTTGAGGAGAAAAATTTTGTTTCATTAACTATGAAAGCAAAGCCCCCATGCATCTACCTCTGAATGCGGACAGCAGATCCCATTGTCTCCTTTGCTCTTCTCAGCATAATCTAGGAGAACATGAGTATGGAGTTCTGTTCACGCATCAATCTTTCTAATAGTAACAAGTCTTTCCGCCAACACAACTGTTTCCTTTCTTTTTAACAATGGCATATGGTTCATATGTTTACAGCAAATCTCTACAAAATACTTCTTTGTTTTTATAGAAAGATAGGCTGGGTTATGAACTCTTAATCTGCACCTCACTTCCTACACACAAAAACAGAGTCCTTGGGGCTGTACAAGCTGTGGACATATTTGTAATGAAAGCACAGCAAAGGCAAATGGAAATTTATTTCAATGAGTTTACTGTAAGCACACTGTTTTTTTTTTTTTCTTAATTGGTAGGTTTTAAAATTGGTATTGGTAGGTTTTAAATGCCTAATTATCTCATATAAATGGCACCCTATCATCCTAGAAGTGTTGTACTCCTGCCCTGTGCTGTTTATTATTTTGCATTACAATTATCATGCAAAGCAGAGAAGGTGACTTTAAGCAGCTCATTTAAAGTGCTTTTTTTCTTAGGTGTAAAATCTTTGGGAAGCTATTTACATAGATGTTTATCATTGGGTGTTAAAAATCAGTCCAATTATAAGTACACAAAAGTTTTTATTATGGGTTTAATTTTGAAATGTAAATGGCCATTGTAAAGTGCCTGTTGAAATTTTAATTTGTGCTTGTATTTTTGTCTATGGATTAACAAGCCATCCTGTATTGAAATTAATTATAGAGATATACAAAACGTTCAAAGATAACAGAATCTGTATGGCAAAAGTGCCTAAAGGTATGCAATGCAATCCCCTCTTTGGAGTTGAACATTAGAGATGTTGTAAGAAAGTGCTCATCTGCCACCCAGACCACTAGCAACGCTGTGCAGATGATAGGATTCCACTTCATGTTGCATTCTGTTGCCATGACTATGAAGGCCTTAATATTGTATGCTCACAGCAAGGTTGCAATTAGTATTTGGATTTAGAAGAGAAACATAATGATCTCATATTGAAGAAACACTTGTTTAATACTATTTTGGATCTAGGCGTCCTTTCAAGCTGCTAACGAGCAGCACTGTTGGTCAGGAAAAAAAAAAAAAATTCACTCAGCCATTTTGTACCTGCATCCTCAGTTTCTTCCAAACAAACTTCACTGGGACCGAGAAGCTGCTGATGTTGCTGGTGTGTCTACACGTGTCCTCTGCTAGACTTCAAAAACACATGCCTTGCATACTTTTGAAGTTATAACAGACTTTCATATGATTTCCTGTACAGTGAACAGAGATGAAGCTGCACTGCCTTAATAATCAAATTTGAAATATATACTCGATATCCCCGCAAGTGCAGCCAAGGTGTGCACTATAAGAGTTTTAGGGTTTGCTATATGCACTACCTAATGAAATATTGTTCTGGATCACCAGTAATCATCTATGTGGGCATCTGCACTGTCATTTATAAAGTGTTCAGTTTCATATCATGCACTTGCTAGTGGTGACTGGTGAGGAGCCCATGGGTGCACCCTGAGTGTGGGAGCCAGGAAAGCTTAACCATATAATAAATAAGGAGAAGGAACTGAGACAGGCAAGATGGTTGCCCCAACTTCTCAGACTACAAACACCCCAGGATTCCAGTCATGGAGCATGAAGGTCATGGGCTAAAGCTAAGAGCTCAAGTTGGGGAGAAAGGCGCCAGACAAATGGGCAGCAGCTCAAACAGTGGAAGAGACAAAATTATGGAGGAGACCAGTTTTGGTTCGTTACAAAAAAGAGGTTTTTAAAGACAGATTGACCTAAGATACAGGTTGGCAAGAGCAAATATGTAGAAGACAAAATAACTACCTCATTTTACATGCTAGAACCATAAACATCTCTAAGGCTTTCAGCTTCATTGTATAGGCATAGCTTGTTTTATTGCACTTCACTTTATTGTACTTTGCAGGTATTGTGTTGTTTTATAAATATAAGGTTTGTAGCAACCCTGCCTGGTGAGCAAGTCTATTGGTGCCATTTGGTCGACAGCATTTGGTCAACAGCATTTGCTCACTTTGTGTCTCTGTGTTACATTTTGGCAATTCTTGCAATATTTCAAAATTTTTCATTATTATATTTGTTAGGGTGATCTGTGATCAGTGATCTTTGATGTCACTATTGTAATTGTTCTGAGACCCCATAAACCACCCCCACATAAAACAGTTAACTTAATCAATAAATGTTGACTGCTCTACTGACCGTCAGTTCCCCATCTCTCCCCCACCTTCCTCGGGCCTCCCTATTCTTTGAGACACAAGAATATTGAAATTAGCCATGTAATAACCCTACAATGGCCTCTAAGTATTCAAGGGAAAGGGAGAGTCACATGACTCTCAAATTAAATCAAACACTAGAAATGATTAAGCTCAGTGAGAAAGGTAAGTCAAAAGCCCAGACAGGCCAAAGGGTAGGCCTCTTGCACCAAACAGTTAGCCAAGTTGTGAATGCAAAGGAAAAGTTCTTGAAGGAAATTAGAAATGCTACTCCAGTGAACACATGAATGATAAGAAAGCAAAACAACTTATTACTGATATGAAGAAAGATTTAGAGTCTGATAGAAGATCAAACCAGCTAGAACATTGCCTTAAACCAAAGCCTAACTCAGAATAAGAACTTAACTCTCTTCAATTCTGTGAAGGCTGAAAGAGGTGAAGAAGCTGCAGAAACAAAGTTTGAAGCCAGCAGAGGTTGGTTCATGCAGTTTAAGGAAAGAAATGGTCTCAGTAACAAAGTATAAGGTAAAAAAAAAAAAAAAGTGCAAGGTGAAGCAGCAAATGCTGATACAGAAGCTACAGCAAGTTATCCTAAAGGTCCAGCTAAGATAATTAACAAAGGTGGCTACACTAAACAACAGATTTTCAATGCAGACAAAACAACCTTCTATTTGGAAGAAGATGCCAGCTAGGACTTTCAAAGCTAGAGAGGAGAAGTTAGTGCCTGGCTTCAAAGCTTCAAAGGACATGCTGACTCTCTTGTTAGAAGCTAATGCAGCTGGTGACTCTAAGTTGAAGCCAGTACTCATTTACCATTCTGAAAATCCTAGAGCCCTTCAGAATTATGCTAAATCTACTCTCCTGTGCTCTATCAGTGGAAGAACGGAGCCTGGATGACAGCACATCTATTTACAACATGGTTTACCAAATATTTTAAGCCCACTATTGAGATCTACTGCTCAGAAGAAAAGACTCCTTTCAAATATGACTGCTCATTGACAATGCACCTGGTCACCCAAGAGCTCTGATGGAGATGTCCAATGAGATTAATGTTGTTTTCATGCCTGCTAACACAGCATCCACTTTGTAGCCCATGGATCAAGGGGTAATTTCAACCTTTAAGTCTTATTATTTAAAAAAATTGCATTTTCTAAGGCTCTAGCTGCCATGAATAGTGATTCTTCTGATGGATCAAGGCAAAGTGTACTGAAAACCTTCTGGAAAGAATTCACCACTCTAGATGCCATTAAGAACATTCCTGATTCATGGGAAGAGGTCAAACTACCAACATTGATAGGAGTTTGGAAGAAGTTAATTCCAACCCTCACGGATGACTTTGAGAGGTTCAAGACTTCCATGGAGGAAGTAACTTCAGGTGAGGTGGAAATAGCAAGGGAACTAGAATTAGAAGTGGAGCCTGAAGATGGGACTGAATTGCTGCCATCTCATGACAAAACTAATGGATGAGTAGTTGCTTCTTATGGATGAGTGAAGTGGTTTCTTGAGATGGAATCTACTCCTGGTGAAGATGCTATGAAGATTATTGAAATGACAAGTAAGTATTTAGAATATTGTATCAACCTAGTTGATAAAGCAGAGGCAGGATTTGAGACGATTGCTTTCAATTTTGAAAGAAGATCTACTATGAGTTAAATGCTATCAAACAGCACTGCATGCTACAGAGCAGTTGTTTGTGAAAGGAAGCGTCAATCAATGCAGCAAACTTCACTGTTGTCTTATTTTAAGAAATTGCCATAGCCACTCCAACCTTTAGCAACCACCACCCTGATCAGTTTACAGCTGTCAACATCGAGGCAAGACCCCCTACCAGCAAAAAGATTATGACTCTCTGAAGGCTTAGATGATGGTTAGCATTTTTTAGCAATAAAGAACTTTTTAATTAAGCTATGCACATTGTCTTTTTAAAAAAATAATGCTATTACACACTTAATATATAGTGTGACTATAGTATGGTGTAAACATAACTTTTATATGCACTGTGAAGCCAAAAATTCATTTGACTCACTTTATTGCAATATTCACTTTATTATGGTGGTCTGGAAACACCCACAATATCTCCAAGGTATGCCTATATTATAAAGGATTAAATCTGATCCTCTAATCTACTTGATTGTCTTCATAGAATCATACTATTAGGAGTCGGGGCCATTATTATGATTTCACTTGCAAATAAGCTTTGGTAAACTACAGAATGCTCATGGATTTTCCTGGCCTCAGTATTGTTTGAATTCTGGTGATGAGCTCAGGACAGAGGTGAGGAGCTGTCCTATATGGAAAGAATCAGAAGGAGATATGCTGGGGCCAGGCCATCTTAAGAGGGACAGTAAAAGGAGACATTATGTAAAATTACCAAGCAGAAAGGGCTGAAAAAGATGAAAGTGAGGATATGAAAGCAAGAGCCTGGAAGTGGAGTGAAGGAGGAAACTAAGAGAAACAAAACAGATAAAAGTGTTTCAAGGAAGAGCTGGAGCTATACATAAAAGCTAGAATTCATATTGTGGTATAAAACAGGAGAAGGAAAACGGTGATGCTGGTAATAATAATAGCTACTATTTATTGAGTCATTTTGTGCCAACCATGTACAAGTTTCCATATATCATCTCATTTAACTTCCCAATTGTTAGCAATAATCATTCCCATATTGGAAAAGAAGCCTTTTATATTTCCATCATCAGCTCTAATTTACAATAGTAATTTCAAAGAATCTCCATTCTCTCTCTCCAAATTTCCAGTCTCAACCTCCCCACTCAAAATCAACAGAGGATCTGTCTTCCAACCATAAAAGGAAAATAGCCAAGACATGAGAACTCCCTTAACTGCACACTACCAAACCTAGATATTTAGCTGTTTCCATAGCCATTCTTTCTGCTTGTCTAGTTACAATAGAAGAGATGTCCTTAATATCTGATTTTTATTTCTCCACCCAAGCCCTGAATCCCATTCCTTCTTGTTTCTTTAACAGAACCCTTCCATCTACCCTCCTGCACTGTTGGTGGGAACGAAAACTGGTGCAGCCACTCTGGAAAACAGTATGGAGGTTCCTCAAAAAGTTAAAAATAGAACTACCCTATGATCCAGCAATCACACTACTAGGTATTTACCCAAATACAAAAATACTGATTCAAAGGGTAACATGCACCCCAATGTTTATAGCAGCACTATCTACAATAGCCATATTATGGAAAAAGCCCAAGTGTCCATGAATGGATAAAGAAGATGTAGTATATATATACAATGGAATATTACTCAGCCATAAAAAAGAATGAAATCTTGCCATTTGCAATGACATGGATAGAGCTAGAGAGTATTATGCTAAGTGAAATAAGTCAGTCAGAGAAGACAAATGCCATATGATTTCACTCATATGTGGAACTTAAGAAACAAAACAAATGAGCAACGGGAAAAAGAGAGAGAAAGAGACAAGTCAAGAAACAGACTCAACTATAGAGAACTGATGGTTACCAGAGGGGAGTAGGGGAGGAGGACGGGTTAAATAGTTGATGGGGAGTAAGAAGGGCACTTGTCATGATGAGCACTGGGTGATGTATGGAAGTGTTGAATCACTAAATTGTACACCTGAAACTAATATTATACTTTATGTTAACTAACTGAAATTTAAATAAAAACTTTAGAAAAAAAGAAAATAAAAATAAAAAACCCTTCTATCTGCTTTCTCTAGGTCTTCTATCTTTCCTTTTTTGTAGTCTCCTTAATATTAGCTTTAAAACCAAAGAAAATTTCCTTTAGCCTATATCTCCTTCCAGCTATTCTCTCTTTCTTTTCTTTCAAAGGTAAGTTTCTTGAAAGAATTATTTATATTTATTCTCTTCATTTACTTACTTTTCTTTTACTCATCAACTTACCACAACATGATTTTTTTTCTACCATGGTCCATTGACACTGTTTCTTCCAACAGAAACCTTCTAGTTATTAAATCTAATGGAAAGATTTTGGTCCCCAGTATATGTAAGCTTTTAATAACACTAGTTTTTGAAATAAACTCTTCCTTATGCTCTGTGATACCACATTCTCCTATTATATCCATTTTCTGATACTTCTTAGTTTCCTTCACAGTTCTTTTTCCTGCCAGGCCCTTAAAGATCAATGTTCCTCTTGCTTCTGTTCTTAATCCTGTTCTCTCCATACACTCCTTGTGTTATCACCCACTTATGGGGCTTCAGTGCCCATGTCTATGCTAACTGCCGAATTAGTGCCTCCATACAAAATCTCCTTCTTGGTTTTCAAGTCATAAGCCACCATCCTCTCTCATCTAGATGTCTGAAACATCCTTATTTCTATCTTTACTCCCAGTCTTGACCCCACCATCTTGCTATAGCCAGAGTGATTATTTGAAAATGCAAATCTTACCATGTTACCCACCCCCAAATCTTTCAATGGCTTTCCACTGCCCTTAGAATAGATTCAAACTTTTTGACATATCTTACAAATCCTTCATGATCATGTTCCCATAAAATGCTCCAGCCTTATTTCTTTCCACTTTCCCCCTTTTGTTCAATATGGTGGCTTATTTGCATATACTGAAAAAAAAAATGCTTGAATGTATTAATCAATGTTGCATAAGGTCTAAATGTTGCTAAAAGAGAAAGTATCTCACTTCAAAATTCATGCTTTGGAGTTTTAAATATGAGCTAGACTTCTTTTTATTTATGTCTTGGGGGAAATTTTTTAAAGTACCTAATCTGGACTGAACATATGGGAGGGGGTGGTTTATGAAGTACATTTTCTGGTTGTGATCAAATCTCTTTCTTTGATTTCAGGTCCTGCCACAAGAAAACGTTGGGATATAAACTCCAGCCCCTTGGAAGAATATCTCTGAGGGAATTAGACAATTAACTTGGAGACAAAGAAGAGCCTATAGGACATTGAGCCCTTGTTTCATTTTAGGGCAGAGCAGACATGTTATTAGACTGCATGTTAATAAAGGCAAAAAGACCATTTCCTTTTCCCACTAGCTCACTGGACCTAAGCTTGCTGCCAGAGCAACACTATAGGTAATTCTTTAAAAGATCTTTTAAAGAACATCAAATTGGCCCCAGTGGACTCAGCTGGGTCTTATGACTGAGAGCAATAGAAGCAAATATGACTTCTGAAGGATCTCTGAGCCTTTACTGAGAACCACGAGCAGGAAATGGAGCATCAAGGAACCACTATTAACAGAAACCACTGCTCTCTGGATCTGGCTCAAGCTGCTGCTAGGAACCACTGCTAGGCAACTCTACAGAGATCCAGCCCGGGGATAGCACATCAGGCTGAGAGAGATGATCTTGTCAAGCAATATGTATTTTTTCTGTAGCAGCTCTCTGTGTCTTTGGGGGAAATGAAGTCTAAATCTTTACTATTTACATAGCATCTGGTGAGAAGGGTAGATATTTTAAGTATTTTATTATTGTCTTCATTGATGAAGGAGAGTAACCCGAACCTGAAGGAACTACAAGTTGAGTGAAAGTTTAAGATAATAGAAGGCTTACATTACCTGAGCTCTCAGAATATCATCTGGCAGGGGATAAACTGAGAGGAAAGGCTGTGTTGGGAAACTGGCTGACTTTTGATTTATATAGCAACTATCACCATGTCTTAGACACAATAGGTGCAATTAGGGTACCTACTAGTCAGAACGCGATGGTGACAATGTGCAGATCTCAATAGTTTAAATCAACAAATACCTCATTTCTCATGCATATTATGTGTCCAATGTAAGTTGGCAGGGAGACTCAGGGTTGCAGCCAATGAACAACTAAAACTTGAAAAAGTGGGTTCTGGAAGGTCTTGAACCAGTAATTAAACACCCTGGCACAGAAGTAACACATGTCAGAAAAAAAAAAAAAAAGAATAACACATGTCAATTCTGCTCACCATTCACTGGGCAGAAGGAGTCACAGGTCCCCCTCATCATCCAAACACAAACAAGGCCAAGAAATGAAATCCTACCATGTACCATGTGCCCTGAAGGCAGAGAACCCAAAAGAATTGGGAAGCATCATGAATGATGACTGTAATAAGTATGTGTTCAATGACATGATTTGTGCATTGTAAACATTTATGTTATGATCTATGATACACAAATGTTTGATGCTCTAAAATAGTATTCTTCAGGGACCCCTGGATGGCTCAGTCAGTTAAGCACCTGCCTTTGGCTCAGGTAATGATCCCAGGGTCCTGGGATCGAGTCCCGAGTCCCGAGTCCCGCATCAGGCTCCTTGCTCAGTAGGGAGCCTGCTTCTCCCTCTGCCTGCCACTCCCCCTGCTTGTGCTTGCTCTCTTTCTGACATATAAATAAATAAAATCTTTAAAAAGAATAGTATTTTTCAATATTGAGAAATTTTAAACTCCCCAAAATATGGTATCCCAGTTTGAGAAACTAAAAGTTAAACACAGTCATGTCACATGACTACTTTAAACAATTTTAAGTGTAAGGGCAAATGGGCATTGAAATTTCTTGGCAGCTATTCCAAAATAAGCTAACTTTAATATTTAAAAAATTTTTTTGTCAAAATGAAAGTACAAAATCTAAAATTCTTATACAAAATAGAAGACTTCTGAGTATATTCCCAAGAACTCCCATTTGTTTATAGAGTTCAGTTTGAGAAGTAGCTCTCTAGTTAAAGAAAAATAGCTAACATTTATTGAGTGCTTGCCGTATGCCATTGTCCTTAAATGTTCTGCGTGAAACAACTCCTTGAATCTGCATGAACATGATATTATACAGGTATTTGTTACCACATGTTTTCTGTGGGAGAAGTGAGGCACAGAGAGCTTACCTGGCTGCACCATGATTTGAACCCAGGAAATATGAGTGCAGGGCATTCATTGTTCTTAGCCTTTGCTCTATACTATTATTTGTTTACACTTGTACACTTATTGACTCAACAGACATATGTTTCCTAATATGTGCAGTAGTGACTGTGATACAGAAAAGGGTATAAGATAATGTCTTCACAAAACTTTCCATCTAATGGAAAATGAAATATGTACACATTTATAAAAAATAGAGAGCTATTATAATATACATGTAATTATGTCACTTGTTTCTGGTTTATCATGCATCCCCCTCCCCCAGAGTATAAGCTTCATGTGAAAAGGTGCTATGTCTATCTTGCCCATGATTGTCTTCTCCAGGCTAAGAGCCTAGGAAATTGTAGGTACTCCATAAATATTTGTGGGAGTGAGTGAATGATTGGAAACATCACTGCTAGTACAGTAGTAGATGCTTTATGTATTTTTTCTCATTTAATTTTCAAAACAAATATTACAAATAAGAAACTGAGATTTAAAGCTCAATCAGATGGAAATGGGAAAGCCAGAATTTGAACCCGAGTCTTTTATAATTTTGCATACAGTGCCCCCTCTGACTTGAAAACACTGCCCCTTAATGTGGACCAGAAGAATACAAAGTTCTATGGGAAATTGTTTTCTTCCAAGCTCATGCACAATGATGAACAAATCACATATAAAAAGAAACATTTCCTATGACTCCCACCATTTTTGTCTAAAGCAAGGACAAGGGGATATATTACAGAGCCAGATGACTAGATATTTATCAGTCAGAAATGTCTCAAAAAATACAGCTTGATTAGTGAATTGCAGTATGTTCAGTAATTAATTAAGAGTTTGATTTGTAAAAACAAAGCATGATGGCTCCTACACAGACCATGTGTCCCCTGAGCAAATGAAGATAGAGCTTAATGCTGAGCCTCCCAGTTCAGCTAAGCAGTCACAGATGTGACTCAAATTAGAAGGATGAACTCTGAATAACAATAACACCATCCAAATTAGCAAGTAGCATCTAAAATTTCTCCCAGAAAAGCTGGAGACTGTGTCCAGACTCTAGCTTTATGAGCATTAAATTCTGCTCAAACTGATTTTCGGATCTATTTGGGCCAGTGCCACACATATCAAAAGAACTCTTGGAGAAACCAGGGTAGAGTTCTTTCTAGTTTTTCAGTTGGAACACCATCCAGCGAGAGCTCTAAGAGCAAGTCTACAGTTCATATGGGAAAAACTCCCTATACCTGTTCCAGGCAAATGTGTGTGTGTGTGTGTGTGTGTGTGCATGTGTGTGTGTGCAACAGAAGTACAATAGGGTATAAGCACGGGATTTAGGAATGGAGAGGTAAACTCTGTTGAAAGTAGCTGCCTCTGTAGAAAGCAGAGTTTGAAAGAGTACAGTAGACATTGTTTTACTTTGTTTTGGTTTAGGCTTTATTATAGGTCTATGCAATGTTGTAAAGCACAAAAATTTATTTTTACAAAACGATCACCTTAGAGGAGGATACAAAATAAAACTCGAACTAATCTTAACAAGAAATTTAAAGATTATGGTTCTGCAACCAAAGGTGCATTGTTCTTTGGGGAATATTTATGCAATAAAAAGAATTAGAATGTATTTAAGAAACAAGGACAAGATAGCTTTTCTTACCAAGACATGTACAGCACACATTTGAGACACTCAAAGCAAACAAATACCTTGCATAGGCAGTCATTTCTTTTTCATTGTATTAAACAATTCACTCATATCATTTTCCCCTCTCCTGTGACAGAATGCAATACAGGGAGAGGGTCTACCCTGACTCATCCCCTTCCTCTTCTACCAATTGCTTCTGTTACTCAGTTCCATCTGGATAAATGCTCTGTGTCTTAAATATTCTGAGCCCTCATTTCACAGTTCAGCTTCCCCATCCCTGGCCATGCGCCCATTCTTCCCCTTTCTCCCCACCCTGTCTCACAATGCCTCGTTCTGTGGCTGCAATGTGCCGTCCTTCCCTCACTCCCTATTTACTCCTTCCTTGCCAATTTTGCAGCCATTCTTTTTCGGTCTACGGAAGACTAATGACAGTTGCTTGTGGCTGCCACCTCCTCCGGTTTGGTAGGCTACCCAACCATTTCCTTCATCATCATCCTGACTGTTTAATACTAAAATGGCATGGTTGGCCTATCATGTCACAATGTATCATAAAGACTGCCTTCATTTCATTACATCTGCATTGTGTTTTTAAACCATCATGTGGCCTCAGCTGACCTCTTAGAAATTTATTTCATCTACATTTTTGATAGACACATGAGCTCAAAATATTCAGTTGGGGTCAATATGGTCATTTGTAAAGAAAAGGTAGTTCACAGGCTTCTGGAATTTGTAAATCACATTTATTCTCAATCATGCCTTTGAAATTTTCAGCTTAGGAAACAGTTTCAAAAATTCAAGATGAAAGTCTATCGGAGAGTTGCATTCCATTCTCTGAACTTAAAAAAAAATTCCACAACCTCAGTTGTAGGAAAAACACTTATTCCAGTGTTTTCTATAATTTTCTGCTTTGAAAAGGAGAGCTATACCTCTCATGACGTTTAGCTCTCATATTTCTGAATCAGTCTTGTTGGCTTACTTTGGGTACTCAACCTAGAGTACCCGAAGTTTAATTGTATGACACATAATCAGATTGATCATCTAGAAGTATCCTCTTAAGACAGCTGATATCAATGCCAAGTTACCTGGAGGAGACAACTTTGCTTTCTTTATAACAGAGATTTCAACATTAACCAATGCTTTGCTCTCTGGATCTCCTTTCACTTTTGATGGGAGCTGACAGTCTCAGTAATACCCAAAACATCTTTCTTGGGTTGATTTTTAATTGACAAGCCTTGATGCGATTGTGCATATTGTCAGATCTAACTTATTTTTAATGTTAGAGATGAGTTGATAGCATATGTATGTGTTCTCCATTAAGCCAGAGAAATTAAAAGAGAATCGTATTCTCAGTCTTTAGTCAATTAAAAATTAGTTTCCTTATTTTCTTGCCCCAGATGAATTCTGCATTGTTTTAATGAATTCATTCACAGTGTGAGGGCACACAGTGCTGAAGAGACCTCAAGCAGTTTCACATTACAGACACTGACATAGCTTGCTAGAGATCTTCAAAGGCTTTTGTACTTTATTGCTTCATCATTTCTTGAGAAAATTATTTTTAGGCTGTTGAGCTCCCCCACTTTTTCTCTTTTAAACAATCAGCCCTCCAAAACACACACCCCATGGGAAAAAAAGGGCAGGGGACATGATCTGAACCATATCTGTTGTTTAGAAAGATTAAATAATTTGTAATTCATGTAGATTACTGAAAAATATTTACAGCCTCATTTGTAAATGAGGCAATTGAATTATCAATGACTTTCCAATATTTTTTAGCAATAGACACATTTTTATAAAATGAAACTTTATATAGCAGCCCAATAGATAAAGGGGGGATATTCTAGTAAAATATAAGTAGGGAACTCCCAGGAATCTGCCTCATCACCTACCTTTTGGCAATCCCCGGGGCACCTCTATTAATCACTTCGGCACATTCCCAAGTCCAACACTAGGATTCTATATTATTCCATTTGACAAAAATGTGATTGAGGGGGAGGAGCAAGATGGCAGAGGACTAGGAGACCTAAATTTTGTCTGGTCCCAGGAATTCAGCTAGATAGGGATCAAACCACTCTGAACACCTATGAACTCAACAGGAGATCGAAGAAAAGAATAGCAGCAACTCTCTGAACAGAAAAGCGATCACTTTCTGGAAGGTCTCTTCTGATTTGTTTAGTGTATATTTTTCTGGGGTTGTTGTTACCCTGTTAGCATTCTGTTCTCTCATTCATCTATTCTCCTCTGGACAAAATGACAAGATGGAAAAAAATCACCTCAAAAAAAAAAAGAACAGGAGGCAGTATCGACTGCCAGGGACCTAATCAATACGGACATTAGCAAGATGTCAGAAATAGAGTTCAGAATGACGATTTTAAAGATAATAGCTGGGCTTGAAAAAAGCATAGAAGATATCAGAGAAACCCTTTCTGGAGAAACAAAAGAACTAAAATATAACCAAGTCGAAATCAAAAAGGCTATTAGTGATGTGCAATCAAAAATGGAGGCTCTAACTGCTAGGATAAATGAGCAGAAGAGAGAATCAGTGATATAGAAGACCAAATGATGGAAAATAAAGAAGCCGAGAAAAAGAGAAATAAATAACTACTGGATCACGAGGGCAGAATTCGAGAGATAAGTGATACCATAGGATGAAACAATATCAGAATAATTGGGATCCCAGAAGAAGAAGAAAGAGAGAGAGGGGCAGAAGGTATATTGGAGCAAATGATAGCAGAGAAATTCCCTAATTTGGGGAAGGAAACAGGCATCAAAATCCAGGAGGCACAGGGAACCCCCCTCAAAATCAATAAAAATAGGTCAACACCCCGACATCTAATAGTAAAACTTACGACTCTCAGAGACAAAGAGAAAATCCTGAAAGCAGCTCAGGAGAAGAGATCTGTAACCTACAATGGTAGAAACATTAGATTGGCAACAGACCTATCCACAGAGACCTGGCAGGCCAGAAAGGACTGGCATGATATATTCAGAGCACTAAATGAGAAAAATATGCAGCCAAGAATACTATATCCAGCTAGGCTATCATTGAAAATACAAGGAGAAATAAAAAGCTTCCAGGACAAACAAAAACTAAAGGAATTTGCAAACACGAAACCAGTCCTACAAGAAATCTTGAAAGGGGTCCTCTAAGCAAAGAGAGAGCCTAAAAGCAACATAGACCAGAAAGGAACACAGATAATATACAGTAACAGTCACCTTACAGGCAATACAATGGCACTAAATTCCTATCTTTCAATAGTTACCCTGAATGTAAATGGGCTAAATGCCCCAGTCAAAGACACAGGCTATCAGATTGGATTAAAAAACAAGACCCATCAATATGCTGTCTGCAAGACACTCATTTGAGACCCAAAGACACCCCCAGGTTGAAAGGGAGGGGGTGGAAAACCATTTACCATGCTAATGGACACCAAAAGAAAGCTGGGGTGGCAATTCTTATATCAGAAAAATTAGATTTTAAACCAAAGACTATAATAAGAGATGAGGACGGACACTATATCCTACTTAAAGGCTCTATCCAACAAGAAGATCTAACAATTGTAAAAATCTATGCCCCTAACATGGGAGCAGTCAATTATATAAGGCAATTAATAACAAGAGCAAAGAAACACATTGACAACAATACAATAATAGTGGGGGACTTTAACACCCCCCTCACTGAAATGGACAGATCATCTAAGCAAAAGATCAACAAGGAAATAAAGACCTTAAGTGACACACTGGACCAAATGGACTTCACAGACATATTCAGAACATTCCATCCCAAAGCAACGGAATACACATTCTTCTCTAGTGCCCATGGAACATTCTCCAGAATAGACAACATCCTAGGTCATAAATCAGGTCTCAACTGGTACCAAAAGACTGGGATCATTCCCTGCATATTTTCAGACCACAATGCTTTGAAACTAGAACTCAATCACAAGAGGAAAGTCAGAAAGAACTCAAATACATGGAGGCTAAAGAGCATCCTACTAGAGAATGAATGGGTCAACCAGGAAATTAAAGAA